>NC_088388.1:50627205-50928382 GCF_037993035.2 Macaca fascicularis | reverse complement strand
AAAACTTTTTGAGTGCCAGCATGGTGCTCAAAGGAGATATTCATTGGGACACCTGGATTTCAGATTTTTCAATTAGGGATGCTAAATATAATGCAAATATTCCCAAATCAGAAACAGTTCTGGTCCCAAGCATTTTGAATAGGGATACTCAACCTTTAATAACTGCATATATCCATTTAACTTAGATTTGGAACTTTGTTTCTCAGATACAGATTCAGCAGTCATTATATTGAGTAACCACTATCTAAATGTTCAGATTCAGTAGTCATGTTTTGAGTAACTGCTGTAAGCTGGGTACTGGGTGAACACTGTAATACAACAAGCATTCTTATTCTTATTTAATTAAAGTAACATCTCTTGAAGTGTTGTCCTCTAACCAGTACTCTTCATTCAGCAGGCTCCACCTGTGCATGCACGATAGGGCCATCACCACATCTGAACATAGGTGGATCCTCATGGCGAGTCCTCCTTCATGTCACTCCTTTTCACACATCTCACCCCCAATCCCACTGGAAAGCTGAGGAGCACAACTTCCATAGCAGCATACTAATCTGCCGTTCACATAGACTTGAGAAATAGATCAAAACAGTGGGGGGTGGGGGGAGGGGGAAGGAAAACATACATTCCCTGGTTGTAAAGGGAGAGCCAAGTTTTGTGGCATTATGAATTTGAGTTACCAAACTGTAATGACATGCTTTTCTATATAAGACAATTAGTATGAATGGAAAATGAAATGAAAATTGTCACTTTGTAATTGTGAATGAAATCAGTTATTTGCTCATTTTAAAGTAGAATTTAAATTATACCTACATAAGTATTGTTTTGATTTTCAAGCATGCAATAAATCAGACCAGATAGGAAAACTACAAAGCACCTCCCACTGCAACACACACATGCCTTGTATTTAGGATTAGCATGGCAAATCCTATTAAAATGTATTTAAAATTCTTTTTTTTTAAATGGCATTAGCATCTGAAGGTTGACTGACTTCTAAAAATTATACTCCCCCATCTCTACTAAAAATACAAAATATTAGCTGGGCATAGTGGCGGGCGCCTGTAGTCCCAGCTACTTGGGAGGCTGAGGCAGGAGAATAGCATGAACCTGGGAGGCAGAGGTTGCAGTGAGCTGAGATCGCACCACTGCACTCCAGCCTGGGTGACAGAGCAAGACTCCGTCGCAAAAAAAAAAAAAAAAAAAAAGAAAATTATACTTATCAAAATGTTGGTAATTGTGTTTAATTCAATACATAAGATGCCCTTAAAGGTTGTTTTTTAACTTTGGGTTATTTTCATTTGAAATTTCAGCATAATTCTTCCCTCTCCACCATACCCAGCCAGTTTTCCCTAAACCTCTTCTCTATTTTGTTTTTATCCATAACAATACCATCTAACGTATTCCTGTTTTGCTTCTTTCTGTTTTCCTAGCTCTTTCCACTAGAATCTGAACACCATAATGCAGGGATTATTTTTATAGTACTACTTCATTATACTATTTTTATTATACTATTATTTTATAGTACTGTTTACTTTTGTAACCCCAGTGCTTAGATACCTAGAATATAATAGGCACTTAATATTTGTTGAATGATTAAATCATATTGCTGTGATTAGAATATATTTCTTTTAAATTTCACAGAACCACCAAGAAGGAAAAGCAGACGGCAAATATTTTGTCAGCTAATGCACCACCTCACCGAAAACCACAAGATATGGAAGGAAATCATAGAGGAAGAAGAAAAATGTAAAGCTGATGGGAATAAACTGCAGGTGGAGAACTCCTCCTTACCTCAAGCAGATGAGATTCAGGTCATTGAAGAAGCAGATGAAGAGGAAGAGCGACAGTTTGAGTAAAAGAAAAGTCATATTGAAGAAGCCCAGAGGGCTGTGCCCAGGGGCAGAAATCATTGCCTAGTGTCCACCGGCTGACTCTCAACTGACCATTCCCACATGGACAAGCCTTAATACTGTGAGAGGATCCTTGCTCTGCTGGCAGTTTCCCACTCCTATGCACTTTCACAGGAACTAGAAAACTATTCTTAAACCAAGAATACCATCCATGTTGACCCATATTGCAGAGCCCTTACTTAAATCCTTCACTATTGTATGAATACTTTGTCATAATGCTGCTTTGCTGGGTAGTGAGCTTATTTTTCATTGGGGGTCAGCTATAACTAAAAACTCAAGTGACTTATTTCAGTTACCAAAGTGGCCAGAACTTTCGCTTTTATGAAAATAGATTCATATTGTATTTCCCAATGTGTCTTTTATGTCTTTGAATGTTTTGGAAAAAAGTCTATGCCTGTCTAAAAATGAATCCAGTGTTGCCTTTCTGAGGGATTTCTTCTCAATGCAATACACTGTTAAGTTCTATTCTCCCAGCTAGGTTTATCCATGAAGGACTGAGTGACCTTTGTTATATTTAACAAAATCCAGGTGCATCAATTTCTGATGCTTTTTACTATTGTGTATTATCTACTATGTGTGTTTTATTTCTGCTGAGAGTATTCAGGTTTGCCATGGACATCAGAAGTTTGAATTCCAGTCTTACCTTCTTTATGTTCCATGGCTGAATTTTAAAGCTGTTTAGGCTTAACAATGAAGGGATTTATTCTTTAGTCAAAATTGTTATTTTTACTCTAGCTCAGGATTTGTATTTTTAAAGATTTAGTTAATATAAACACAGCACAGATTTGTCAGAAGAAAAAAAATTTGCCGTAATACCAAGGTTCACCTTTTATGAAATGAGCAACATTTTCTGTTCTTAGATGAATTTGAAACTAATTAAAACCAAAGAAAAGGAGATGTCTGTCTTTTGCCTTAATGCAAAATCAAATGAAACTAATCTCATTAAAGATAAAGAAAAAAGGAATATAGTGAGCCCTAAAGGACACGTACATTGAATAAATAATTGGAATATGTGGTTATCTTTAGATCCATATCTTAGTTGTCATTTGTTTACTCTCAAACTGATGTTCATCTTTCTGTTAATTTCCCTCTGCCTCAAGACTACATGACAGAAATGACCTATCACTACTTATTATTTCTGAAGCCCAACTGCAAGACTGATTTCTGAGATCAAGTAAAGAATTGGAATACTTATTTTTCATATAAAAAATCTAAATATGTTAATAAATCATTTCATACAAAAGTACATTATTAAATAACCATATTATCAAAATAATCACAAGAAAATGGACCATATTTACAATGTTTTGTAAACTTGCCAGTGTGTGGATATGTACCCTACTTGTGAAATACATTTGAAGATATAAAGATCAGCCAAAATGATGGCAAAATGGTAGGCTAATATCTTCTATTATTATTGGAGACCATATCATATTTTGGATTCATGCAATTTTGCACACAGTGAAACCATTAATTTTCCAAGGTAATTTCTTTAGAATATGGTATTGGCATGCAGTTTCTTACTTATCTAGAATATTTGGCTTATCTGAAAGATACCAATTTAAGATCTCTGGAAGTGTTAGAATTTTTGATCCTTCACAGTATCAATATTTAATCACTAAGCTTTATTTATTAGACATGTTGAGTGAGTGCTGAGTTCCTTGCTGCCACTTTTGTTACCATTGCCACACACTATTTGTAAACCAGTCCCACCACTTATTACTGATTAATAAAATTTTAACTGATAATTATTTGCACTTAAAATGTATATATCCTGTCCTTATATTTCTCTAGAGTACATTTTCCATCATGTTTACGTGTATTTCTGTTATTACTTCCTCTCCTGCAGAATACATACAAGTGTATGTGTATAAATTCATACATGTGCAAGCATGCATATTGAGATTCAATCACATTTCCATACTGTCTTTTATTGGGTTTTATATATATATATTTTTTTTAGTTTATGTTATTTTCTCAAAAGCAGCATTTTTAATTACAAATACTGGATTTACTGGATTTAATTATAAATCCAATTACTATTGGGAACTCATTTTTACATAATATAGTCCTTAAATTATTTAACCCTTGCTAAGTAATTGACATATGTCAAAATAACTAGCCTAAAGAAACCCAAAAAAGTATCTCTCCCGAGCTGAAACTTAAAAATTCATAAGTGTAAGAAAGAATGTGAGAGTATATTAAATGCACACCGTACTATTAGATGAAATCTTACTTGAGAAATTGCCATAAGCCATATTGCAGATCTTATTTTGACTGCTACTGAATCAGATTAATTTCTTGTTAAAATAATTTTCATCATAAATCTCCTATTTTTAAAGCCACTGGTATTAGAAATATTCTTTTAGTGCTGTATATATGTATCTACTGACACATTTTTCTCCATAAAAGTACTTTTAGAAATTATTTCATGATTTGAAAGCTGTTTCCTGCTGTTATTTCATTACTTACTTTGTTGGTGCTATTGGCTTTTTCTACTTATTTTACAAGAAACCTGGAGTTTCTGGCTTACTTAAGTCATCAGAAATTCCCTGTATCTAGATTGCATCATCTCATAGAAACAAACTTCACAAAAGAGATGAATAGATACAACTCTGGTTCCTTCATTATAATTGCCAGATTAATATAAGCTCTTCTAGTGTGTAGGGGATAGGAGTGGCAGGTGGAGCAGAGATGCATCACTTCTCAAAGGAATGTGACTTTTAAGCTCAGAACTGAAGAATTAAGAGTTAGCTCAGAAATGACTGCTTGTAGAGAGAGAATAACAGTGTGTACAGAGGCCAGAAGACAAAGCATCCCTACACTGGATGAGCCAAAGAGATTTAGGGTGGCTGGAAGATAGAGCACAAGAAGAGGGAGTGGTAGAGAGATGGTGGTTAATGAAGGGCCTTGTAAAACATGACGTGCCACTTTAAACTTTATTCCTAAAGGAAATGGGAAACAATGAAAAAGTTTCAATCGGAAGAATAACATGATTAGATTTACATTTTACGAGGATCAAATAGCATACTTCAGTTGTCCTTTGTTATATGTGGGGGATTGGTTCTAGGACCTCCTCAGCTATAAAAATTGTCACATATTCAAGTCTCACAGTCAACCCTGTGGAACCCGCAGATACAAAAAGTTGGCCCTTTCTATACGAGGGTTACATATCCCACTAATACTATATTTTCATCTGCATTTAGTTGCGGATGCAGAACCTGCCAATACAGGGCCAACTATATTTACTGAAAAACTCCACATATAAGTGGACCCATGGAGTTCGAACCCATGTTGTTCAAGGGTCAACTGTATTTTGAATGGTTTAAAACTATTGTTTTGGACTGAGTTCCTGCACCTAGGCCCCAATAGACCAGACCAAAGCAAAATGGAGTCATTCATACTAAATGCCACACAATCAAACTGAAACTTTAAGGAAATACATTGATCCCCAGACTAGTTTTTTCTCAAAACAGGAGATTCCAGTCTATCTGAGCATAATGAAGGAAGTCCCCGCTGCTTTAACCTGTACAAAGACGACGTAATCTGAAGTAACCTAGTGATAACTGATCAGTTTTTATTTTTCTATTATTCTGTTTCCTTGTTCCCATCCTTACAAAACCCACTGTTCTGCCATTACCCAGTGGGAATTTCATTCTATTTTGTAGAATGCAAGTTACCTGATACATGAATCTAGAATAAAAGCCAATTATATCTGTAACAATTTGTTGTTAATTTTGTCTTTTGACAGAATGGCAGAGCAAGATTTAGACAAAGGGAGTGCTTGGCGATATTGACTGGAATAGATTGTGGACCACAGCGACGTGAACAGAGTTATGATTTAATATGGAGTTGGTATGGGGGTAAGAAAGATTAGGGGTGGCTCCCAGATTTCAGATTTAGACAGCTGTCAATATCATTCACTGAGTTAGGGTATATGAGAGGAATTGATTTTGGATGTGTTAGAGAGTGAAGAGACAAATTCAGATTAGAGCAAAGTGAGATTAAAAGGCTTGAGACAACCAAGTGTATTTCAGTGTAGGTATGGAATTCAGAAAAGTGATATGGGCTACAAGTATGGATCTGGGAGTCAACAGCAAATAGTTGGAAGTCTACTTTGAGTATCAAGCTTTTCTCAAAAACTGTGTCATAGTATTGGCTTTTGGTACATTGGACAATGAGCCCTTTTTGCTTGCTAACACTGCTGCATTCTGTATCTTTGTTTCATTATCCTGGACATCTCACCATATCACTACACAGAAAAATTCCTTATTCTTGGCTGGGTGTGGTGGCTCACACTGTAATCCCAGCACTTTGGGAGGCCGAGGTGGGTGGATCTCTTAAGCTCAAGAGTTCGAGACCAACCTGGGTAACATGGCTCTCAGTATTAAGGTACTTCTACCTATTTGTTTTTGCATGTCTTATAATTTCTGCCTTATGAAAGTTGTTATTTGGTGTGGTATTATAACTGTTATAAAGTCCTTATGAATTATAGTACTTAGAATTACAAAGTGCACTTTTTTGTCTTATGTTTTCTGACTTGAATTCTGCCTTGTTTTATTAAGATCATGACTCCTGCTTTCTTTTTATTTGTATTTCCTGGCATGTCTTTAACCATCCTTTTATTTTTAACCTTTAACCTATGTTTAAAGTATCTCTTCTATACAACAATAATATAGCATTGGATTTGGTCTAAAATCAAATTCAATGCTATATTATATGAACACCTTTTTGATAGGTGAGATAAGCCCATTTATATTTATTCATGTGACTGTAAGGACTTAATTCTTCATATTATTTGCTCTTTTCTTAAAAACTCATTTTAATTATGACGTTTAAGAAAGTGTGTATCTTTGATTCAGTGGCAATAGTTATACTATCTTTGGACCCCATTTCTTTATAGTATCTGCTTCTCATCTATAAATTAAAAAATTAGCTTGTACATATTCTTCTCTATCTCCCACTACCCAATTTAAGGCAATATTATCCTTTACTCTTGTACTGTTAAATATTATTAAACGTCTACTACTTGTCACTTTTAAACTATATCTTTTGAATTCTAACTATATGAAGCAAAGAACTTATTCTGTGTTCTACCATTTCTCCTCTTCTCATTTTTTGTTAGATGCATTATTTTTATGAGTATAAAACAGATAGTATTGTCACATTTATGCCACCATTGTCTTAGTTCTATACTTAAATTTATTCAATGCTCAAGGCTAGTCCTTTTGCTGATGTTTCCCCAGTCATCACTTGGTTCACTGAAACTTGTCCTCACACCCGATTAACAGTTTAGGCGCTAGAGAACTTACCGTTTAAAGCAGACAAAATTAGGGAGCCCTCAATGTAGGGCACCAATTCCAGGTAGGAGCACCACCATCTCCTTGGCATAGGAACCCGAACTTATTTATACTTATTTCAGCACTTGGAGGCAAATTCTACAACTGCACAAACAGGAGGAGAAAATGAGACGGGGCAAATTGTTCAGCTGTTTATTCCAGTAAATCTGCTTGATTTCTTTCCACTTTTAGAAAAAGTTATCCTTACCTACTTCTCTCCTTATGTACTGATTTTCTCCATAGCTATCCCATGAAGAATGGGCTCCCATCTCCACCTCTGGCTTCGTCTATGCATGGTTTTGTTTGTGGTTTTCTATATTTTTCCATTCACCTTCCATCTCCTAAAATTTCAAAGTATCTGATCCACTAACATTGCCCTCCACCCGTATTCTCAATGCCTTTATTCCATTTTCTATCCTTAATGGTTATTTCAGTGATAGGTGAGAAAAAACAAGCGTGCTCACTTGTTGAATCAGAAATTAGATCTCTAACATTTTAATCAGTAGCTTAGCACTAACTGATAAGAGAGAAGGCATCTTTATTGCACAGATCCAACGTATCTGTTACAATGTAATTTCAAAAAACAGATTTTTCCAGTATGGATTACTTACTAATTCATGTTAATTTATATTTTTCCAAAAGTGTAGCATTTTATTTTTACCACAGCTAACTGGTTCCAAATAATCGAGTTGAAAGTATAATGAAAAACAGCCTTATAAATTGTAAAGTGTAAGATAAATTATTGGGTGTGAATAAAAGGAATATGGAATGAAATAAGGCATGCCTCTGCCGTGATCTAGAGAATTCACTTCCCCTGTGTAAACCTCTATTTCCTTGGCTATAAAATGAGCACATTAAGTGAAGTTAAGGTTCTTCTACCTTTAAAAGTTGATGAAGCTACATCTTTTATAATTTGTCTGGCTTGACAATTAACCTGTGAAAATAGCATGATCTTCATTCTGCATAGATTTATGGAGTTCCTAAATTGTACTAGCAGCAGTAGTGGTAGTACTCAAAAGCAAAAGAAAGCCTCCTCAACTTTTATTATAATCTACTTCAGTTCACTAAGTTGTTTTACCCAGTAAAACTACCGTAAAGTTCAACTTAGGCTCTTATAGCAGATATGACAGTAAGTAGGAGACCCTGGGATGACAGATTTGCTATGTCAAAGAAAGAGCAAAGATTAAGGAGCAACCTGAATATGTTTGTCAAGATTCAGGAAGGTTGGGGCTGGGTGTGGTGGCTCATGCCTGTAATCCCAGCACTTTGGGAAGCCGAGCTTAGAGGACTGCTTGAGCCCAAGAGTTCAAGACCAGCCTGGACAACTATCTCTGAAAAACTAAAATAAAATAATTACAGAAAGATTCAGGAAGGTAGGTTGGAAAGTTGCTTGGCTTAGCAAGTGAGGCAGACACTATAGTTGGTCTTCTGACTTATAGTTCCTCTTCTCTTCATAATTAGCCCTAGTTTTGTTTAGATAACTACATCACCCATATGTAGCACATGTATTTTGGAAGAAGCCAACTCCATGACTACTTCTAGTAGTCAGGCATATGTTCAGGCTAAGTGAACCATAATTACACTCACAAACCATAGTTTTAAATTAATGGATGGGCACATAACTCAGAACCTATAGGACACAAAAAACAGTTTTCTGGGGGCATTTAAAAAATTCCCTTGCTCTCCCAGAAATGATCTAAGCTTGCTTTCTCTGTATGGAGGTGGGCAAAGCACATGTACTCCATGAGCTAGCCTTAAGATAAAGCTGGTATCATCTGGAAGGCAAAATTGAGAAGTGGGAAGAAGCAGAATCTTTGATTACACCATGTAACATCTAAGCCATATGGACCCTAAAACTTCCACCCTTCCTCCAAATTTCCCTTTTATTATTTAAGTGAACTTGCAAGGATTTTCTTCCCCTTGCAACTGGAAACATCTGAATATATCCAAGATGCAGACTCCTGATGTATAACACACAAACTTGAAACTGTTCAACAGGTAAGTCCAAACTAAGGTTAAATCCATATTCTTAATAGAAGTCATTGTTGTGTGCGCTGACTCTGAGGCTGCAACTATTCATGAGCCATGTTACAAGAGCATGTACCCATAATTTCACAACTTTATAAGAAATGATGATGTAAAAATAGCTATAAATGGGTCAATATACATTCCAGTTTGTTTAGGGCAGTCACAATTTACTCTTGTTGTCCTGATATAACTATGAATAGGAAGACCCATTCACTCTCAAGTGTCCCAGTTTACACAGTTACCCTATCTCTAGAGCATGTTTTTGGATTTGAATATAATTATCTTTAGAAAAATAACACTAACCCATGGAAATGCCTAGAGACCTCTAAAAGATATAAGTGAATTCAATCTTTAATCCTTGTGATTAGTTTTAGAAAGAAGTGGTGCCAGGGAAAATGTGCCAACAAAGATTCAACAACCATGTATCATTTAAAATTTTAAATATATTATTGTAATGTCCTATCTACTTAACTGCTGCTATGAAGGTGGACACTCAGGGTCACACAGACCCTCATTTATAAGAAGAATGACACAGTTCTTATGAAGACAGAGCAGGGAGTAAGATACGAAAGCACTGGCAGGCTCTACATTAAATACATATTTCTTCTACAATCTCCCACCATATCTAAAATACCTCTAAAGTCCAAACTCATTTATTTGGGTTTTAATTTATTCTGTAGTCCTCTATTAAACTGGACTGGTACCACACAGTTTATTAATGACAATACCTGATCAGAAGGGAGCTGGTTTCTGGAACCAAGGCCCCAACAGGACAGAAGCCAGATGAAGTCAGGAAGGGATAAAAGTACCTGCTACTAAACAAGATGCTCTGCTTAGGGCATCCATGACTCTTCTTAGCATTTTAAGCAACACCCATCATTTGCACCTTTGTGTCTCTCAACAGAGAATTTTACCCCAGAAGTCATAAAATCTTGAAAAGCAATCATGACTAGTGCTTGTTTCTGCTCCAGTACTATTTTAAGACACATCTGTGTTCATTTGGCTTTATGATGCTGTGACTTTTATTCTAATACACATATTGATTTGATTAAACCAAGTTCAGGGATAAGGCAAATATACATCTTTGCTCCCGAAAACATCCAGGCACTTTCAGCGTCTTTCAGCACAGATGAGGTAGGGTTGGGGCTGCAATGTCATGCCTAACCTGGGCTTCAGATCTGGAACTAGTTCATGTGGAAAATGCAAATGAAACCTCTGAAGCAATGCTGTGAAAAACAAGAACATTTCCATCCGAGCCAACTGTTCTCCAAGACAATGTCTTCTCCCTAAACAGAAAAAGCAGATATAATAATTTTTTAAACTCACAATCTTTACCAAAATTAATGTCTAATATTTGGGTGTCATTCAGGAAATCTGGAATTTAAACAAAGTAAGAGGGAATTATGTTTATTAAAGGATTCTCTTAAATCTCAAAGAATAGGATTTGACACTTCAGCTCCTAGAACCCATACATTTACCTCCTTTTGTCAGACCATGGACTTTTGTAAGACTTTAGTTCCATCTCCCACTTCCCTCCCATGCTGCAACAGAGCCTAAGATATGCCACAAAAGATCTAATTTGAGGTGAGACATTTTGCTCAAGAAAAGTCCGCTTCATTTCAACTAAGTGTGTGTTCTTCCCCAATGAAGGTGAAGAGTTTCTAGTCCATTTTCCATGGGTCTTTTGTACCTTTTCACAGAAGAAGCAATATTTTCCTAGTTGAAGATGAAATACAATAACCAGAAGCCAAGATAGTGAGATTCTAGTTTTACTTAAGTGACTGTATCTTTTCCCTCTCTGGGTTACTGGCTTCTCATTCCACAAGTTTTGATTATGGGCAAAAAAGCCACAGGCAAAAACAGTTTTAGAAGAAGCCAGGGGTTCTCAAAAGTCCATCTATAGTTGATAAATTAAGGCTTATATTAAGCAGAAACAGGTGTTAATTACTTCCAATTAAATCATTCTCTCCTGTAAGAATCAGTTCTGTGTTTTTAGAATTGGGATATTTAATTCTACAGGAGGATGCTTCAGATTAAGATGCTATATCTAATGAATTATCATTATCCTTTATTCTAAAGTTACGCCCCTGTGAAAGTTCTCTTACCTAGGGAAAAAGGAACCAAAGCTTCCTTCTTGGCAAAATATCCACTGCTGTCCAGAAATCGCTCAGGATGGAACACTTCTGGGTCTCTCCAGTACTTTTCATCAAAATGTACAGAATAAAGATTTGTAATTACTGTTGTGCCTTTAGGAATGGAATAACCACGTACAACTGCATCTTCAGAGGTTGCATGGAAAATCCCTAATGGAACTATATTACAGAATCTCAAAACTTCATGCAAAACTGCCTCAGTATAAGGCATTTTGAATTTGTCGTCCCAAGAAGGCTTCCCATTGGGGCCCATAATTAAATCAATCTCTTTCTGAACTTGTCCTGTCAGAGAAAAAGTATTCAAGTTATTATGCAATTCTTAGAATTATAGCTAAAGTTATTTCCTTCTGGAATAAAATAAATGATAACCAATAACAAGCCAATAGGATATAGATACATCCAGATTCAGATTTTTTATTATCTGGGCATTCTGTTGAAATATATGCTATATATCTTGTACTAATAGTACCCAGTGCTCTGGGTAGCTCTATTGTGAAAGACATAAGTAATAAGAATAAACATCAAACAAACCTAGAATTGGAGTAAGAAAAATAGTAAAGCATAAAATTAGTTTTTTAAATTCTATCAGAGTTCAGGTTCCAGCTCTGCCACTTGCAGATACAGCGTTTTTTCTCATTTATAAAATAAGCATAATAAGACCTCTTTCAGAGATTTTTTTTACATGAATCGAGATAATAGATTTGAAAACTCTTTTTTGTAGCTATTAAATATTTCTGTCCTTGGCTGGCATAGCAGGAGTTCCTAAAGAAAATGTATTGTGCATGGCTAAGACTCAAAAACATGTATGAACCCTACATGTAAGGATAGACCCTGAGATCATCAAGAGAATCCTCACCTTGAATATTAGGATAAAGGGCCATGAAAAGAATCGCCCACCGTAGCACATTGGTTGTAGTTTCAGTTCCAGCAATGATGAGTTCACCCACTGAGAAAATTAGGTTTTCTTTGGAGAAAGTAGATGATGGGTCATTTTTACCTTGATCCATCTCATCAAAATAAGCATCAACAAAATGCTGAGGGAGCTGAGGCTTTCTGTTGACTGAAGCTTTTTCAATGAGTCTGGAGAGAAAATCATAGACCACAGATGCATTTCTAAACAGCTGTTGATGTTTTCCAAAAGGCAGGATGCCAATCCATGGAAAGGCATTATACAAGAAGACTGAGGCACTGGCAGCTAGTTCCACATTTTCACTAAATAACTCAATCATGTGCTGAAAATCGGTGTCTTCATAAGTGAATCGTTCTCCAAAAATGATCAGATTGGTTATGTTTGAAACAGCATTCGTTATTAATTGTTTAAAGTCAAAAGGTCTACCTTTGTAAGTTTCAATAGCATCAGTGAAAAATTTGGTTTCTTCCAAGATTTTAGATTCAAAAGACTTTTGGCCATATCCAAAATATCGAAAGCTGTTTACAGCTAATCGTCTGTGTTCAACCCATCCTTGGCCATATCTGGAATTGAGTAGGCCTGAAAAAAAATTAAAATATTGTATAATTCCTACTTCTCTGTATCTAAAAAATGAAAGGGAACAAAATGTTTTAATGGATGGTTAGTCATCTTTCTGCAAATTATACTCCTATATAACTACATGGTTGGGTGCCGTTCTCAGCAACTCATTAGCCAGAGTATTATAACAGATAAAGGTTTTCTACTCCTTATCTGTGGACTGGTAGAAAAGACCTATAATTGCACCACCACAAGAAGCTAGTCAGTCTTGTGTAATTTAACCTGGTGAAATAGGGCCAGGTGACTATATATTATCCAAATTTTACCATAAGCCTAATTTACCAAAGAGAAATGACCGCATGTTCAATGGGCAAAATTTTATCTTAGACTAAACAAACACCTAAAAAATCATCCTTCTAGGATTAGAAATTTTCTGCTTAAGAGAGAATAGATTTTAGAATATAAATTTCCTCCTGTTAAAAAGGGATATGGTAGACAATCAAGTAACTATGACAGGGATAAGGGAACTCTGAATGAGCTGTCAATATAGTCAAAATGCTGAAGTCAAAAGAAGGGCAAACATGAAGCTCAAACTTTTCTAATGCTGATATTGCCTACCTTAAAATTTCAGAGTCTCCACAATGTATCTGCTGTTTTGATGTGGCTACTATGGAAAATTTCCCCCTTAAATTAATTCAACATCTTCAGTGCACATATTTATGTAACATGTACTTTACTCAAAATTTCACTCATTACTGGGACACGGTTGTACCTATGATAAATTTAACACTGATATGTGATTCCCAATGTTGGAGGTGGGGCATGGTGGGAACTGATTGGATCATAGGGGCAGATCCCTTATGAATGGTCTTACAACAGCCTCTTGGTGATAAGTGAGTTCTTGCTCACTTAATGTGAGATCTGGTTGTTTAAAAGTTAAGGACCTCTCCCTACTCGCTCTGTTGCTCCCACTCTTGCCATATGACATGCTGGCTTTCTCCAATGCCTTCTGCCATGATTGTGAGCTTCAGGAGAAGCAGATGGCCTCAGCAGAAGCAGATGCCAGCACCATGCTTTCTATAAAGTGTACAGAACCATGAGCCAATTAAACCTCTTTTCTTTATAGGTTACCCAGCCTTGGGTATTTCTTTATAGCAATACAAAATGGACTAACACAACCCACAATGAAAAATGTCACATTCTCTTGTGTACATGAGGTACACAAAAAATTTACATTCCAACAACTTATTGTGCAATAATTTTTGAATGTAGAGCTTATTAAAAAGTTACCATATGTGAGGGGGTCATTAGTGCTGTGTAGCAATCTTACATTCCCATAGTCCATTCTTTTTTCTATACTCCCAGATGACTATTCGTTCAACAAATATTCATTTAACATGTATTTGTGGAACACCTACTATGTTCCAGGCAATGTTCTAAGTGTCAGGAATGTATCAGGGAACAAAAGAAGCAAAGATCCCTACCCTCACAGAGCTTAGACACTAGTAGGAGAGACAGACAAAACAACAAATAAATTATATAGCAAGTAAAAAGATATAGGGTAGTCAGCAAAAGGCTCACTGAGAAGATGACATTGAATAAAGACTCACAGGAGATGAGGAAGTCAAACAAGCAAATACCTGAGGAAAGACCACTGTAGTTAGAAGGAACAGCTAGTGCAATGGTGCCAAGATGAAACCAGCCCTAGAGAAATATGTGCACATGGGATATATACACAAGAAGGTACAGAGGAGCACTGTTTATAATAACCCTACACTGGCCAAGCTGTGTGCCTGGGCATGACGCTGGGCCCACCCAAAGGGCAACTTTTTTCCATTCACACAGTGGGCTAATAGTGGCCATGATTTTCTACTTCCAAGGTCAGTACATAGTAACTTAAAGCAACACATAATTTTCTACCTGGTTTTTAAAAATCTTAAGTCAAATGATTTATGATGAAAATAGTCTAAACAATAAATTTACAGCTTTGAAAAATATATACTTTGTCTCAAATATTACTGTGATTGCATCATCTTTCATTTTCATCATCTTTTTAAAGGTCTATTATAATTGTGGCTTCTTATTTGGTCTAATTGCTTGTTTTTTATTTATATTACTGCTTTCAAGTATCATTATACCCTGGCCTGAGAATTCAGTCTTTTACAATTTGTGCTTTCTCTGCATTAGTTGATTTCCTTTGTGATGTAATACAGGAGTTTTATTTTTGTCTTTTCAATCAATGTCTTTAGTTTTTGCCTATGTAACCAAGATATTGTTAAATTTTTCTTTGAAATTAAATGTGAAACTCATATTAGAGAATTTAGGATACAACTTTAGTAAAAAGTCTTATACTATTAACTATTAAAACCACTGTATGTGATTTGAACATCCTATTTTAGGCTGTCTGTTGCTGCTTTCTTCTTACCGATTTTGTCAACTTTCAGTCTCTCCCCCTTGTTGAATATGGAATCTCCGACACTGATCAATACTAAACCATACAGAACGCTAGTCCTTTACACAAGCCATGCAACTCTACACCTACTAATCACAGTGATTAGTAGTCAAGAAAGCTGCTTCAAGTTCTGTAAGCTTTTAAGTAAAACGATAGTAAAAATGTCATCAAGTACTCAAGACTGGGTTCAAAAGGGCACTTTGGATTCAAGTGCAAGTATGTGTTTATTCCTAACTTGTTTCACAAAACCTGCAGATGTTATTAGGTGCTGATTCTTTAAAAGTTTATAATACTTATTAGAGCTGAACCACAACAGAATTAGCAATGTACTGGTCTAAAATATGAAAGTAGTACAGCCTGAAAGGTCCTCAGATACCAGGTTCTATAAGTAAATAGTTTCTTATTAATCAGTACAAAATAATCCCAACTCTATGCACTAAAACTTAAAATAAGAAATGTGATTTAAAATAGCTTAGTAAATCACTAAATAGGTGCAAATAAACATACCTCCCATTTTTGTCATCTTCATGAATAAAGGAAGGCATGGTCTGTCTGCAAAAATTCCACTTTGATGAACAAGACATTCCTTTACTACATCATAGCCATTTAGAACGACAGTTGATATGCCTCCAAGATCTAAACTGAAGATCTTTGAGAAGAGAGAAGAAAAACAACATTTAAATGGCAGAATGTATGGAGAAATATAACCATGGAAATCTACAAGTGGTAAGTGTGGCTTTTCCAGGATTTGTTACGTCCCTGAAAATATAGGCAGTTATTACTCACCTGACAATGTTCAGAGTGCCCTCCTTCTATAAGCCATGCAAAACTGTGTGATTTCATTATGCCATTCAGTGCCTGAAGTCACAATCTTACCAACAGTATAATGAAAAGGGTACTGGACTTGGGAGGCCTGAGTCTAGTTTAAGGTTTGCCATTAAAGAGATATAAGACTCTGGGCAGAACACTTAACCTATTTGGGCTTCAGTATTGCCATAGAAAATATATTTGATATACATGCTCTCTTATGATTCATTCTACCTCAAAATGTTCAATGATATCTAGGAATCTCCTTCTATTTCCAAGATGAATGAGGCTAAGTGAGGGAGAGGATTGTCAAAGACCTGAGAGACAACTTTGAAGTATAAACATATTGTAACTAAGCCCATTTGTATTTGGCTCTCTGTATTCCACAAAGGGAATGAACAGGGCTCTAAGGGAACCTAACCTTGGAGGAAAGGCATTTACCACATACATTAGGTAGTTGCCTCTCAGTTAAGGGGAAGGCAAAACAGAATCCATTCCATGCCTTGCTGGAGTTGTCTGCCCTGTGCCTCACCTCAGGTTCACTTACAGTGTCACACCTCCTGTAGTCTATTCTAGCTAACCCAATGTAAGAGCCTAGTCCAGTGAGAGAATGATACTTCCTTAAGACTGCTTATTGCCATCCTTTCTGGATAGCTTTTTACAGCCAAAATACTGAGACAAGCCTTATCCCTGTGCAAACAAGTCAAAGAGATTTAGCCATGGCACACGCTACTTCAGAAGAAAACAGGAGGCTTAGCAGAGAACAAAAGTTCAGCAGAAAGTTATATCAGCAAAGGTCATGAGGACTGCCAAGTGGTAACAACTAACCAGCTGAGTAATGGGGCCACCAGAGTCTTTGGCATAAGGGTGGGCTCTGCCAACTGAGCAGTAGGTATATCCAGAACCTTGGGAAAAGAACATTGACTGCCTGCCATAAGCAGTGGTATTAGTCAAAAGTGACAACAGAAGAGTTCTAAGTAAAAGGGAATGGCTACCAGCTGAGCAAAGAGGAGACAATGCAGTAATGAAAGTCTCTTCGCAGAAGTGAACTTTAGCAGAGACGATAAAAAAGATGGCATTCCACAAGGATAGTAAAAGAACCATGAACTTAAAGTTGTGTCACTATGAAGGCAGAACAGAGGGCAAATGTATTTCAGATAGCGCTTCAGGGTAGAACTTCAAACTATGGACACCAGGGACCATAAAAAGCAAGGAGGAGCCATGGCTTGAGAAAGTTGTTACACAATCCACCTTTACTCAACAATCTGAAATAGTCCTGTATTTGAGGGTAGAACTGGAGAAATTTTTACTTGAACTAATATGTATTCCTGTATACACTGTTTTCAAGGACTTTAGTAAAGGTTTGTAACTCAAATTGTGAAAACTTATCCTTAAACTGCTTTGATCTATGGAAGGGTACAGATTAGCTTATATATTATTTGATTTATTCAATAATTTTTAGTGCCAATTATGGGCTAATTATAATGCTGGCAGAGATGTAAAGAGGAATACACAAAACATTTTCCTTGCCTTCTTCTAGATCACTCTGTGATCTCCAAGTCTCTTTCCCTCGCCCAAACCAGCCCTACTCATAATTTTTCACTCTCCCAGTTAATGACCACTCCATACATCCTTCAAGTTGTTGAGGCCCAGAACTTTGCAGTCACCCACACTGACTCATTATTTTCTTCCAAACTCTACATCCAACTGCTCAGCAGTTATGCTGTTCCTACTTTCAGAATATAAACAGAATCAGACAATTTATTATAACCTGCAGGTGACCAATCTAAGTCACCTGCATTTCTCCCTTATAACAACAATCTCCTAACTGGCCTCCTTAATTTCATCCTTGTCTTTTTACAGGTAATTCTCAACATGGCATTCTCTTGCTTTATGGCCTTTGTTCTTGCTCTTCTCTTAGTCTAGAATGTTCTTCCTTTTCATATTCCTATAGCTTGCTCCTTCATTTCCTTTAAGTCTTTGTTCAGATGCTATCTTTGTGGTGAGACTGTTCTGATTAAGCAATTTAAAATCTGACCCACTAACATTCTCCATTCCCTTACCCCAATTTAGTTTACTTCCTGCTCTGTACTCTTTGAACATATTATATAATTTACTTAATTGTGTTTATGTATATTGTCTGTCTTCCCCCCACTAGAATATAAGCTACATAAGGGCAGGAATCTCTGTTTTGGTCACTGCTATATCTCTAGCACCTAGGACAGTGCACAGCATATGACAATAGAAATAGATGTTGAATTAATGAATAGTTGTAGAGATATACATTTAAGCATATTATTATAACATCATGGGCTAAGTGCTAATAACAGACAAATGTGCAAAGTGCTGTTGATGAAAACCATTAGGTGACTGCCACACTTTTCAACCTTTGCTTGGTTTGTTCCCTCATTTTGAATGCTTGCCTTGACTGCCATACTATCATAACCATACCAACTCTTTAGGGACGATCCTCCATGATGCCTTTCTTGGGGCACTCTTTTTCTCTCTGCTTTGAACCACACATGGGAGTTTAGAAGCTCCCATGGCACTTATTTAACACTATCTTGGACCCGAAACATTCATATTCTTGTCTTCTGCCTGCCTGCTAAATTATAAACTCCCTAGGAGCAGTGATTTCATCTTTTTCATCTTTGAATCCTTACACAGAATCTCATTCAGTGCCGTGCATAAAGTTCTCAATAAATGCTGTAAAAATAAATTAATACACTGTCAATTCTACTTGCCTTAATGGAATAATTTTATTGTCCTTAAGTCCATTACCTGAAAATAATCTGATAAAGCCACTTGTATTGGCTTTGCTAGCCAGAGAATGCCTCTCTAAATCTAGACTAAGATTAAAGTTACTGCAGAAATTTAAACATTCAGAATGAATCTCCAAGGAAATGGTAATTTTCAGTGTGATACACTTCTATATAAGATTGCCTTTAAAATGAATATATAAGTCCTGAGGACTGGCTGTTTAACTTTCAAGAATCACAAAGCAGAACTGAATTCACAGATTAACACAAAGGCGGGTATCACCTGAAGTGACTGTCCTAAGTAATTTTAAAGTCCAGTGTTTTTTGGGGTTTTTGTTTTTGTTTTTGTTTTCTGTGAGCATACATCTCATATTTAAAGGACAGTGGGAAACTAAGATTTTATTTAGAAATAAGTCCTAGGAACAACTTTTCATAACCTTTCGGAATTACAGGAGGGAACAGTCTTCTTCCACTTCCAAAAAAAGGTATAGTATTTTAACAATTTATACCAACATTGAGAGTCTGTCAGAATTGGAATATATCTCTAAAATAATGGGAGATCTTTAGAGATGTTTCACACCAGGATAAAGATCAAATGCTGCTGTAGCCTAGAGTTAATATGTTTGGTGGTTATCAACTAAACCTAAGGCATAGTGAGGCAAACAACGTCTATCTACTCTTTGATGCATATTCTTTTTCATGTTTGCTCCTTTCAGTTTTTCCTCTGCCCCACTGCAGCTAGTAACAGTTTAGTCCTATTTCATTTGTAGTCAAGAGCTTTCTCCGTAAAGAACCATGGTTCCCTCAAAAGTGGTACCAGCAATAAAACTAGCTGCTCATGCCCAATTCTTATCTATTGAACCGATCTAAATATCTCAAGACGACAGTCTAGTACGTTTATAATTTGTAACCTATGATAGGGGACTTAGACAACCCCCTGCCCAAAATAAATATTCATAGTAATACAGAGTGTCTTTCAGTTCAAATACTTATATAAGAAACGTTTAATTCCCTTTTCTGTGAGAAACCATTTCAAATAACTTGTTTAAAAATACTTTCAAACTTGGAGGTCGAACAAACCTGTTCTGGGTATAGAAACTAATAACATAGGCCGGACGCGGTGGCTCACGCCTGTAATCCGAGCACTTTGGGAGGCCAAGGTGGGTGGATCACAAGGTCAGGAGATCGAGACCATCCTGGCTAACAGAGTGAAACCCTGTCTCTACTAAAAAATACAAAAAATTAGCCAGGCGTGGTGGTGGGTGCCTGTGGTCCCAGCTACTCGGGAGGCTGAGGCAGGAGAATGGCGTGAACCCGGGAGGCGGAGCTTGCAGTGAGCCGAGATGGCGTCACTGCACTCCAGCCTGGACGAGAGTGAGACTCATCTCAAAAAAAAAAAAAAAAAAAGAAAAAGAAAAAAAAAAAAAAGAAACTAATAACACATACAATAACCAGAACACTTGAGTAGCACTTTACTGTTTTCCGTTGTTATTCTCACTAACGAGATGAAAAAAAAACTAAGTCTCAGAACAGGGGTCAAGTTTTGTCTGGCAGAAGACCCGATTTCTAGTCTTATGCTTTCACATTTTGAATAAACTCAATTCTGGGAGAACTGTCGGCTGGAAAATAAGATCTAAGAATTACACATACTTTTGTTACCTCGTCCAGCTTACCTTTAACAACGTAAACTATTAGTGAGTCGTGAAAGGAACGTAAACCATTAGTGACTTACTATTCTAGAAACCTAGACCAATTTTTTTTTTTTTTTTTTTTTTTTTTGGAGAAAGAGTCTTGCTCTGTCGCCCAGGCTGGAGTGCAGTGGCGAGATAGCTCACTGCAAGCTCCTCCTCCCGGGTTCATACCATTCTCCTGCCTCAACCTCCCGAGCACCTGGGACTACAGGCGCCCCCACTACGCCCGGCTAATTTTTTGTATTTTTTTAGTAGGGACGGGGTTCCACCGTGTTAGCCAGGGTGGTCTTGATCTGCTGACTTCGTGATCCGCCTGCCTGGGCCTCCCAAAGTGCTGGTATTACAGGCGTGAGCCACTGCGCCCGGGCACCTAGCCCAATTCTTGTAAAAATTGGTTTAAGTAAGGATTTAAGGTCAAACCTGAAATACCACAGTTGCCAAACATCCCTGTACTTTTCCTTCAAAACACTGACCACAGCCTGTGGTCGATAAAGAGATTAGTTTTCTCTCCCACTCATCTGCCAACTCCTTAAAAAGCTGTATCTGCCTTTTTCACCGCTAGCGTCAGGCCTGTAGTTGCATATAAATAAGTGTAATTCAAAACAAAACAGGTAAAGCTCTGGTCAGGCCCCGTGGAAACTCCTGCCCCCTCCGGACTTCAGGACACCCACACACATGCGGGGGTCGCCTTTTCCGCTGCCAGTCACAAGGCATTTCCGTGCTGCTTTCTCCTCCGCAGATTGAGGAGGAGCTAAGTACCGACCTCACCGGCTGGTTGTGAGTTTTAAATGAGTCACCAAGTTGGCAGTGACAGTGGCACACAGAAGGCGCCTTTTAAGTATCTGCTAAGGGGCCGTTCCCAGCCAGTCAGAACGGCATTGCCATCTGTGCTGTGGGACCCCCGCAGCGGATTTTAGTCATCAATTCATTCACGCGTTCACAATCATTTCCCAGGGCCAGCTTCTCAGTTAGGGGCGTTCCCCTGCGTTCTCCATTCTCACAGCAAACGCCTACACCAGTAGTTCATCGACTGCAAACACCGAAGAACCTGTTATTAACCATCTAGAATTTAGAACGCCTTAATTTTCCGACAAGCCGCGTGCAGCTTCCACAGAGCTGCGAGGCCGACTCGCAAGACGCCCGCCCTGAGGGCAGGGGTCCAACCTGGACCTGAAGTGGCTCCGCAGCCGGCGAGCCAAACGGCGCAGGCGCAGGAGCAAGAACTCGAGCGGTAGCGGGAAAATCAGGCCTGGATCGCCTCGGGGCCTCGGCCCGGAGTGGGTCACCGGCAGGGGCGGGGCTCCCCTTGCAGGGGGCACGGCGTCGAGGACTTCTCCCTTCCACAGCATGGAAACGGATGTCCCTCAACGGGCAGCCGGCATATGGAGAGGTCCCTATTACTCGGCTCACGAGCGGCCATAAGTCCAACCAGGAAGGCCCTGGCCAGCCCGGGCCAGTTTGGCGGCCCTCCCTGCCCGGGACCCGTCGGAGCGGTACCTCTCCGTACACCTGGCTCTGCTTTCTCATGTAGACATGGGGAAGCTCGGCTGAGGCGGCCAGGGAATAGATGTTGCCGATAAATGGCAGCCCCGGCGGCCCCGGAGGGAAGCCCATCGGCCTCCTCAGCTTCAGCAGCTGGCGGACCCCCAGCGCGAAAAGCAGCAAGAAGAGCGCGCCGCCGAGCGCCGCTGCGCCCTCTTCACCTCCCCAAAGTTTCCACATCTGCCCGAGCTGGGGGTGCGAACGCCACGGCCGCCCTGAGTCCCTGGCACTCCAGCCCTGCCGTACTCCCATTGGCAGGATACTCTCAGGTCCCGCCCTAGCTCCGTGGCCATTGGCTGATTGAGTGAGCGCTCAGGTCCCCTCGGGACGACTACCCTCCAGCTCTGCGCGGCTTGGAGTCGGCTCTGCGGAGCGGGTAGCCGGTGCTACCCTTTGGAGGTGGCGCGGCTCTAGGCGGAGCAATGAGCCTGGAGGCCGTTTTCCAGAATGTTGACACCAGAATGTTGACCAGGTGTCAGGACGGCCTCACTCACTGGGGTAGGCGGATCCTGCCTCTCTGGGGCCAGCTCTTTCTTAAAGTGTCTTTTTAAGTACCAGGTCTGCTTATTTCATTTCAGACTAGGAAAACTGGAGAGGTGATCAACACTGCAGTCTTTAGCTGAACCTGATACTTTTAAGAATTTCCAGTAGAAAACTGACCCATCAGTAGTAAAAGAAAGTAATTTTACTGTTTTGTCCTGTTTTACTATTTTTCTCCTGTTAATGTATTTTTGTGTGTGATCTTTTAAGAATTGTGATGATTGAGCAGTTTATGTGATTAACTCAGTTTACCTATATTTGACCCCTCTCTGGTCTTTCCAAACTGATTACTTACTGGCAATCACGGAACTCTTGTCTGCACTTGTTCACGGAGAGTATTTACTATTCAAGATTTCTGCCTCCACTGCCTGGAATTAAGCAACTGATTTCATATTATTCTTGCTAATTCTGTTTTTATTCCTGTTTTCTACTGGACAGTTCCTTGCAACACAGGACTTACTGGGTTTGGGACTCTTCTAACAGCTGCCCTCTAATTGTGATTTAGAAGGGCATGAGTTTTATGGTCCTCGTTACCTTACGGCTCATTCACACAGCAAATATTAATTGAATGTCTACTATGTTCCCATGTCCTAAGCGATGGAGATACATAGGTGAATAAGAGCAACAAAATCCCACCCTTTCTAGAACTTACATTCTTATGAGAGGGAAGAGCAATAAAATGGAAATACAATAAATTTAGATAATCATCAGCAAACAAAAAGTGCGTTATAGAAAATGCCTGGTGGTTTGGGAGATATTTTAGCAAGCAAGGGCTGTCAAGGAAAGTCTTATTAGGAAGATGACGTTGGAGCTGAGATCAACTGCTAAAGAGGTGTATTTGTTTCCTACCACTGTTGTAACAAATTACCCCCAATTTGATGGCTTAAAAACCACACAAATTTATTTTCTTACGGTTTTTGAGGTATGAAGTCCAAAGTGAGTCTTCCTGGGCTGACAGAGAGGTGTTAGTGGGACTTCATTCCTTCTAGAGACTGTAGGAGAGATTCTATTTCCTTGTCTTTTTCAGCTTCTAGAGGCTGCCCACATTCCTTGACTTTCATCCCCATTCCTTCCTCTTCAAGGCAATTAATGTCAGTTCAGATCCTTCCAACATGGCTGTCTCAACGATCTACTTATAAGGATCATTGTGATGATATTGGGCCCACCTGGATAATCCCCGACTCAGGGTCAGCTGATTAGCCCTTTAATTCCATCTGCAACCTTAATTCTTCTTGCCATGAAACCTAACATATTCACAGTTCTAGGGATTAGTATGTGGACATATGGGGGGAGGGGAGCATTATTCTGCCTACTATAGAAGGGAAATTTGAGGCAGATATAGGGGAAAATATTCCAAACAGAGGAAATATCAAGGGCAAAGGCATCATGTACTAAGCAAACCTTGTCCTCTGAGAGTGTTTCCAATTTCTCTACATCTCCCATGCAAGGACACTGCGGAAGTCAGCAAGTTAGTCAGGGCTTTTAGTTTTTCTGTTTAACTGACTTGTGACCATCCCCAGGGGCTGAAGTTACCCCCGCAGGGCATGTGTCACAGGATCTCCAGCCACAGAATATCTACCTACTGCCTATTACAAATGCCTATTAAGAGATTCCTTAAAATTCTTATCAATCAATAATCTAATAAAATGAAAAAATAATTGTGAGAGATCATTACTAAACTTGGTCTCTAATTTCTTACCAAAGGCCAGTGGAGATGACACAGGATGGATATTGGGACTGTGGGTGGGAGGCAATGCTGCTGAGGCACCAGGAGCTGGGGAAGATCACCTATGGGATGCCTCAGATCAACCCTGCCTTTGCAGCACCAGGAGGCTTACAGATTTTGGTCTGGCCACAGCCGTTATACAGTACAGGTACTTGGTTCAGGAGTGGGCCCCCTGCCATCATTTATTTTCAGAAAGGATTAATTTTCATTACAAAAATATCCTCCAATTCACTTAAATTAAGGAGCATTACTTCTTTGGCATTCTTTCCCTGGCTACTGTAGCAGAGGAGAGCTGAGTTACCCCGAGGCAGCCATGTCTGACTGACAGCACTGATGAAATGTTCCCCGCCCCACCCCACCCCAGCGCTCCTTGAGGGATAATAGGTGGGGGATTATCAGGAATAACTGTAAGTCTTTCAGGACACAGAGCCTTCCCTGTAACAGTTTATCATGTTCTTTCAGCTCAACAAAGATAAATCTCTCCCTTATTCCCCCTCTTTGCATTTGCTCTTTGAGTGATAGCAAACAATCAATAATGTTTGTCTATGGCTTTTATCATGACAGGAAGGTTTAGGGGAGCAGGAAGTTAAGTATTTCACTGTTTCATGGCTGAGATCTCATCTTCAGTACTCGAGGTGGAATGGGTGAACACCCTGTATAGGGCTTTGCCATTTATATGTGTAGAACAGTAATGGTTTTAACAGAGAACAGCAGTGCTGTGCCAGAATCAGAACCTCTTTCTGGGCCTTTGGGAACTGAACCAAAGCTCCAGGACTCATCCTGAGGGGCAGTATCTCCTGGGGTCCCTTTCTGTTCTTGAAAGGCTGCAGCCCTGGCCTGGGCCATCAGTGTTGTCCCAGAGAGCTCCCAACACAGAGTGATGCAATCAGCGCAAATGTGCCTCCTTTGCACGTTCCATTATGTGCACTCTCAGTGTGTTTCATCAGAATTGAAGGAAGTGAGAGTCAGAGGAAGTACCAAGCTGAGCCATATTGGAGCCTGAGCTAAAAGAAAAAAGTCAATAATACTTATCCTGCCTTATTAAAAATTTGATGTCTTGTTCATAATGGGTTTTTGCCTCAATTTTGATTTTAAAGTGTTGCATTAAAGTGTTATCTTGATTCTGAGCTTCTTGGAGCCCTCTTAAATTCTGTTCCCAAGGTGAATTCCTCACTTGCCTTATCCTAGTCCTTGTGCTCAGAGGTAGGGTACCCAAATGAAGACTTTGATTACAAAATGGTGTGTAGAAACTGAGTTTGTGCACTTGGATATTCATTATGCTCTTGGGAGCCAGGCACTGAGGTGGGGCTGGCAGACCAGTAGCACTTCTGGGTGAGATTAGGAACCTTATGAAAGTCTC
The DNA here is from genome assembly GCF_037993035.2 of Macaca fascicularis. Taxonomy (NCBI): domain Eukaryota; kingdom Metazoa; phylum Chordata; class Mammalia; order Primates; family Cercopithecidae; genus Macaca; species Macaca fascicularis. Next base: position 50,902,610 of record NC_088388.1, on the reverse strand, counting down.
CCTGTGACCACTTTAAAAAGTCCTCCCCACCCCACTTGCCTGAAGTTCAGTCTTTACAAATTAAATGATACGAATGGAACATTCCCTATAACAGGCTAGTTGGAAAATGCAAAATCTGGTGTCAGGAGAGTACAGTAATAGAAAGTTCCTAAAAATGCTTATACATGAATGAATTTAATCCCACATTTACAGGCAAGGCCTAATGGGAGATATGATGACATGGATTTATTGGAGGTGGTGGCATGGTGATGATGGTGGTGGTGGGTGTTGGGACTTAAAAAGAGGATGCAGAAGGGGAAAGGAAGTTTTACGGAGAAACTTCTTTCCCTTCACAGTTTTTCCAAAGGCTAGATCAACTTAGAGAAATCACATTTCTCAGAACCAGGAGTTATTCCTGCCATTTCCTAGGGATACTCAGCCAACCAATCCTTGCCACTTCCTCCCATCCAGCTCCCCAGTGAGCCATCTTCTGTCATGATATCTTGTATTCCTTTCCTTGTGTTACAAAAAAATAGAAATCTAAAAGTGCATGAACAATTCATGATCTTGTTGAAGACCCTCTTCCAAATGCAGTAACAGAGAGTCAGAGGAAGTTTAGTGTTCTGTCCAAGGTCACACAAGATAGCACCAGTAGAACCAGAATTCTGGGCTCTGGACTTGCCATGTGTTCTTTCAGTCATTCACCACAAATGTATTGGGCACCTACTAGATTAGATGCTGGGGATATAATGGTGAGCAAAATCAGTCATGGTCCCTATGTTCCTGGGGTTTACAGTCTACTGGGGGATGCCAACACCAGTCAAATAATCACAAGTAAATTTATTATTTATGTTTGCAAGTATTACTATGTTTTCAAGATGCCAAACATTTCTGTTTTCTGAATTAAAGAAACAGTTCTACAAGTGTGCAAAACATAGGAAATGTACTCAGTCTTGGGGGTCAGTAATTGTAGTCTGCACCAAACAACCAGCTTATACCCAGGGACTTCCTCATGATTGTGTTCATTGAAGATGTTACTACAATTCTTCCCTACCAACTGGTCTCATATGGGACACTGAGTGAAGGGAAAGGAAAGTAATAAAATTCTCTATTTAAAATTCATGAATATCACTCAGAGAGACATTTAAGTCTTAGTTTAAAGCTTCTGCTTTGCAAATGATTTTCATAAACATTCTTATATTGTGCTTCTGGAAACAGTAGATTTGAAGAAGCAAAGTAATAGTAGATTGAATTGTTGTTAGAGATAGCCACACCAACCATTCTGGAGACATCTGACAATCTGATAATGAAAAAGGAAACAATAATTATAAAATACAGATGTAATGAACCAAAAAGCTCAGGAGTCTGAGATCATTTCGGGTAGAGAATATCAGTACCACACATCTCAAAGCCTGAGAACATCATGTATATGACAACAGAACACATTAATTCATGTTCTCATTAAATGAACATCCTCATCAAAGAAGATTAAAATTATTTAAGAACATTCTAATTTAAGAGTACAGAGGAAGTATATATGTATTTTTGAAAGATTTGGCTACATTTCAAAAACAGAAAAAATTCCTAGCACTTGAATAATTTAACTTTGGTTATTTAGAAAATGTTCTTTGGGAGCCCTAATACCCTGATGATGATGAAGGAGGCCCCTAGCTTTGGCTTGAAAGTTTAGTGAGGATGCCTCTGGCCCCTCTCTAGCTGGTTTTACAGGTCAATGCCCTCAGAGGGACACAAGAAGAGAGTCATCTGGCCTTTGCCTCTGAACCCCAAACAATTTTTATCGTTGTGGAATATAAGTTGAGAAATTATTTAGTATCATTTGTGGAGGTTGTCCACCTCTCAGAGTGAACAACCTGGGCCTGTATCTGGGTACTGTGTCTTGGGTCATCACACTCAGATCATGTTCTTCAACAACTTTGAAAATTATCTTCTGATCTTCAGAAGGGGCATCTGCAGATGGTTGGTGGTACAGAGGTTTATTTCTCTGGGATTTTAGAGACTGGCATTTTAAGCATCAGAGAGAAACCAGAGCATTTTCTGGGCCTGCAGGAGATGGTCAGTCAGACTTTCCACAGGAATACCCGGCTTACTAATTTCTGTCCATCCTCAAACCCACCCCCCTCAGGCCTGCTCCAGACCGCCTCTGTTGCAGAGCCTTATCCAAATGCTCTGGCCCATAATGCCTCTCTGCCTGTGAGCCCCTCCAGCGTTTATGCTTCTTATCACCTAGCTCAGCATTCACTTTGCAGGGCTTTCTCTTTTTCATTTATCATTTAATGAGAATGGCCCTAGATTTCTGGAGAACAGGATCCCTCTATTACTCTTTTTTGAACCTTAATACCCTCATATGTGGTTAGACCCATCAAGGGCCCTGAACCCATCCTGGATGATTGACTGGGTCTACCTGGGATAGTCTCTCCCATCAAGACTCCTCCTTAGAGGGCCCTCTGGGGAAGGTATTTCAAGCCAGTCTGTAGGCTCCAGCAGAAGATGTAAAGTTTTGCCTCTTGGTGGATTCATCAGACAACCACACTGGGAAGCTTTTGTCTACAGAAACATGTGGTGTTATCCACAGAGAACTTGTTCACAGAGAAGCAAGGGCCCAGACACAATGCAAGTCTGTTTTAAAGAAAAAGGAATAACCCCTACTGGTCTGAAGGGTATAGTGCTCCTCACCTCCTTTTCCTGTCTCTTCTGGGAATTGTATACTTCTCCTGTCCAGGGGATGGGGCAATAATTTTTCTGATTATGCCTCACACCACAATGACACATCCTTGCACCTCTTAGCTATACTTCTAGAAGTCATAGCCTGACCTGATATTATAGAAAAGTAGTGTAGAGTTCACATGGCACAACATTTACAGCAACTTTATAGAATTTCAAAATTTGAAGAAATATCCAAAAGCTATATTTTACATACAGAAGTGGAAGTTGAGGTCCTGAGAGGACAAATGATTCACTCAAGGTTACCCATTGAGCTGGTGGCAGAAAAAACAGCACAGTGTACTGACTCCTGGGGCTATGCTCTTTCTTTCTTTCTTTTTTTTTTTTTCTTTTTCTTTCTTTCTTTTTTTTTCAGGCTGTCTCAACTGTGTGAGAGTGAGTATAAACCTATTCAGATTGGATATGTAATACCGTTCAATATGAAATCAAGTTGCTTGCTTTTTTTTTTTTTTTAACCCACATAACTGAAAGCCACGCTACTAAACACTATAACTTAGCCTTCACTAGCTTCCTTTTAAATAATACTTCTGACATATATGTCTTCATGGTAATGATTGCTTAAGATGTCTTTCAGGAACTTGCAGCAGCCCCTGTCCAGTTCAAACCAGTTGAGACCCTCTGGCTGAGCTTGCACAGATGTCTGAAAAGTGACCTTTTGATGTCAGAGACCCCAAAACTCCACCCTCAGATCATGCTAATGCTGCCATTTTCTGAACATGTGTCCTGTGAAGAGCCATGAACCCTGACTATGCTTAGTGCAAGATCAATGATTACATTTTTTTCACATTGCCAATTACCTTTCCACATGCTCTTTATCACCCTGCTTCTTTATTTAATAAATATTCCTAAGTCTTATCTTCAGGAAGGTGGATTTGAGAGCTGTTCTACTGTCTCCTTCCCTGGCTGTCCTGTGAATAAATTTTTTCTCTACTACAAAACTTGTCATTTCAGTAATTGGCTGTCTGCATGAGGGCAGAATGAACCTGGTTTGGGATCAAATCTAAGTAAATTTGCAGATGTTTGAGTTCCAATTTAATCAAAACAGGTTGATTTATTTAAGCAGATTTGTCAACATAATAAAATGAATAGAGAATAAAATAAAATTTGGTATTGCAAATTTATCTTTTACTTTAATGAATTTAGTTATTTAAAAATTTCTATGATTTACTCTGAAATAAGTGGGGAAATACATATTTTTCTCCTGTAAAACTGGAAGTTTCCCGCACAGTATCTTTGGATAATTTATATACAGTCATGATGTCTTTCATTACAAATCAGTCTGGTCCAAGCAGAAAGACCTGGCTATATTTTCTCTTGAGTACATTCATTGCCCTAGGGAACCAGGTGTCTTAGCAAATATGGCAGGAATATGAGAAGTCTGTAGGCTATCCATTTTAGTTAAAAGTCTACGGTGAATATTATTACTGAATTCAAGTTTAACGATGAATAAAACATAAATATCTAATGTTTTGTTTCCAGTTTTAGTTTGGGTACTTTTCATTATACTTATGTGTTGATATCTTTAGAACACCATCTTACAATTAGGCTTATAGTCAAACTAAAATCTCCTTGGGTTTTCTTGTGGTAAAGCTACATAAATAGTGGTATAATAAACATCCCTTTCATACAGTGTTCTCTATGTCTGAAATAATTTCCTTGGTGTAGTTTTTCAAATTCAGAATTATTAGATCACTGCCAGATCGCTAAGCAGAATCTTCATCTTGGTACCCTGCTACCTGGATTCGATGTCCACCCCCACTCCCCGACCGCCAAAGAGAAGTAATACAGTTCTCTCTAATAATAACTGAATACACAGCGGGCTAGCAATCACTTTATTTCCTTTTTAAGTTCTCTCTTAATAGGCCTTTTAACAGAAGGCTTTTGGCTGTCTCCTTCAAAAACCATAATCTCTGTGCAATTTGGAACACTCCAGTTAATTAGAGATCTTTAAACTGTGCCAAGATACAGAAAGGACCAGGCTTTTAAAAATATTGTCTTCCACATGGCTTGGTCTAAAAGTGTATTTTAACCTAAGGTCTGAAATACAGTTTTACAGTAACTATTATCCTAGGGCAAATGAAAATTTTGAAAGAATGCATTTTGACTATGTGACATATTATTCGCTTTCAGAACTTCACAATATGCTCTCAGCTATGAATCTAATAATATCCTAGAACTTACATATAAATTTAAAATCAAATTTAAACCACTTATTTTTTCTTTGTAAATATTTATGTGTGAGTATGTATGTGTGTATGTGGTATGTATTCTGGCAATAGTGGTATTAAGTTTCTGAAGAGAAAAAAAATTTGTTAAAAATATTATATAAGTAATCCTCTCAGATTATTTCAGAATACATTAGAAAATAGGACCTCTATCTTATAATTAAATATTGAGAATTAGCCATTACTGACCAAATAAAAGTTATGAAAATAGTTAAATACCAAACTACAAGTAAGATAGTTATGGAGGTAATACACTTACTATTTATTTTAATTAATTAATTTTTTTTTGAGACGGGGTTTTGCTCTTGTTGCCCAGGCTGGAGTGCAATGGCGCCATCTTGGCTCTTTGCAACCCCCTCATCCCAGGTATAAGTGATTCTCCTGCCTCAGCCTTCTGAGTAGCTGGGATTACAGGTGCCCACCTCCATGCCCGGCTAATTTTTTGCATTTTTAATAGAGATGGGGTTTCACCATGTTGGCCAGGCTGGTCTCGAACTCCTGACCTCAGGTCATCCATCCACCTTGGCCTCCTAAAGTGCTGGGATTACAGGTGTGGCCACTGCACATGGCCATACATTTACTATTTAAACAGTTCTTAAACACATATAAGACAACCTTTGAAAATCCAAGAAATTATTAAACAAAGGCCATAAGTAGATACATAATTCATTAAAGAGGAATTAATAATGGCTAAACAAACATGAAAAGACACAGTTTCACTCATAATAAAAACACAAAATAAAATATCTCTGAAATTCACAGCAGCTTAATTCAGAAAACCCAAAAACTGGACGTAACCCAGGTATATATCTACAGGAGAATCAATAAATAACTGGGTGTATTCATGCAATAGAATTCTACTCAGCAATAAAACGGGGGAGGAAAATCTGCTGGTACATCAAACAATATGGATGAATCTCAAAAACATGCCAAGTGAAAAAATGTGTATCTCAAAGCATACATACTGTATCTGTCCATTTACATGGAGTTCTGGAGCTCCCTTTAGTAAACTATGATTTTTTAAAAACTGAAAATGGCAGTTGCCTCTGGGAAGGTGGGGGCAGGTATTGGGGGCAGAGTTTGATGGAAAGGGGCATGAGGCAACTTTTTGGCACAATGGTATCCTGTATTTTCTTGTAGGTTTATATTTTGTAGGGGTATGCATTTTCAAAACCCATCAAACTGTGTACTTAAAATTTATGCATTTCATTGTATTGAAACTTTTTCCCTAAAATGGACCAGCAAGCAAATATTGAACTCTACAATAGGCATACTAAAGTGTGTAGGGTGAAGTGTCCTGTTGAATGCAACTTACTTTGAGATAAGTTAAAAATAATACACATTAATGCATATACAGAGGGATAAATAGATATCTAAATATGTGTTACAGCAAATACAGCAAAATTTTAAAGTTTAAGTATTGGGTACATGGGTATTCATTGTACAAGTTCTTCAATTTTTCTGAATTTTTCAGTTTTTTCTTAGTAAATTGCTGACAAACTCTGAAGTACTATTTTGCCTATTAAATAAGAATAATATTTTTAAAAACATGATGAGCAGAAAAAATTTTAAACCCACAATAACGGCCATGATGCCATGAAAGAGATACTCCCTTGTCTACTGATATTTGATATTGATACTAAAATATCTAATTGATTTTTTTTGGGAGAACAATTTAGCAATTTCTATCCAAAGCCACCAAAATGGCCTACCTCATCTAATAATTCTATATATAATCTACACCAAGAAATAATCTCAAACATGGAAAACTCTGAAGAAAGAAAGATATTCATTATAACATTACTCGATAGGAATAAGTTAGAAACCTAACTGACCAAGAATAAATCAATGGATAAGTTTGTATCCCTTGTTGTCACAGAAAATTTAAGGTTCTGGTAATAAAATTACATACAATGAAATAGTAAAATAGATATAGAAATAATGACTGATGAGGGAAATGAAATTATGAAGTAAAATACATCTTGAAATGCCCTTGAAATATTATAGTCAAAAGGCATAGCTATGAAGACAACGCAGTTTCACTGAAAATGTCTGTGATGTGATAGGTACAAAGTAGACAAGTGTGTACATAGACACAATAATTACAGCTGTGTGAGAGTGGTACATGTCTGAAGCTGTTTGTAGTGGATGCTGTTGTGTACTGCCCAAATCTCACTTTCAGGACGGAGTCTTGCATTCCTCCAGCCCCACTGGAATATGGTGGCTGAGAGCTCTCAGATGAGTCAGTTTCTGAAAATGGCTCTCAGCCAGAGGGAGTTGTGTTGATCAACGTCTAGATCCTTCCTGGGAAAAATTCTCATTGAATGCATGATTGAGGGCAGGACCAGCTACATAATTTGCAAAGTCCAATGAAAAATGAAAATATGGGTGTTCTTACTCCAAAATTATTAGGAACTTCATAACAGTAATAGCAGAGCATTAAACTAAGCATGGGGCCCTTCTGAGTATAGGAGGCCTGTGTGATTGCACAGGTCATATGCCAATAAAGCTGGCCCTATTCCAATGAGGCATAAAGGCTCAGGCTCCTTGCCTGAAGCTGGTACAACTCTGAAGTCCTAGCCCAGCTCTAGGGCTCCCTGTGAGATAGGTCTTTCCTGTACAGTTCAACTTTTCTCTCTGCCCATTCCTACTTTCTTCACTCCCTTATAGGTGTTGATATGAGGGATTCCTCCCAATTACCTTTTGGCACACAAATCTCCAACTAAGTTTGCTTCCCCCGGAATCTTACATAACATATTATTGTTAATGCAAAATAAATGAGCATAAAATACAGGAAGAAAATACAGTAATTGTATAAGAATAATTTCTTTCTCTTCCGAATTTTAGTGTATAAGTTTACATGACATTTAAAATAAAAATAAGTTCCAATTTTAAAAACTATATTTTAAAGAAAATACACAAAAGAAAGCATAGACTCAAATCGATAATTGTACACCAATTTCATAGCAGCATTATCAACAATAGCCAAAAGGTGAAAACCACCTAAATATTCATCAACACATATAATAATGAACCAAATGTCATATATACATACGCAGTGATATATTATTTAACCTTAAAAAGGAATAAAATCCTGTCACATGCTACAACATGAGGAATCCTGAGGACATTATGCTAAGCGAAAGCCAGACACAAAAAGACAAATATTGTAGGATTTTACTTATCTGAGGCACCCAGAATAGGGAAACTCATACAGACAGAAAGTATAATAGAAGTTACCAGAAGCTGGTAGAAAGAATAGTAGGGATTATTGTCAAATACAGTTTCCAACTGGGATGACAAACAAATTCTGGAAATGGATAATGATGATGATTTGCACAACATTGGGAATATAATTATTGCCACTGAATTGTATGATTCCAAGTGTTAAAATGGTGTTAAAAGGATTCTGTTCCTACTTACAATTTCGAAAGCAACAGAAGCATATCACTCCTACCCTAACAATAAGGAAAAGCTGGATAATCTATACAATCATAATTTTTTGGACCCACCAGAAAGCTGAAGAAGTCAGGCAAACTGAGTCACAAAATATACTGATTCAAAAACGGTAACAAGCTCCTCCAAGAAGAAATGGACCACATGAATTGTTTCAACTTTGGAAGAAGAGGTGGCACTTGTAAAAGCTGGTAAGCAGGACTGGATTTGAGCGAATGAGTGTGTAGGCATCATCCCAGAGAGAGATTGATAGAACAAAAAGATCGGGGAAGGTTGGATTCCTGGCCCTGTCAGATTCTATTTCAAGTTTAGATATGTTGTTTGTCCTGGATGTTTTTGTATTCGTTTTTATCATTAAAGACATTACGTTAAAATATCACTCTGGATTCCTGAGATTTTTGGCACCTCTTTATATTTTGCAACAGAAACAAGTGCATCACTCATCTCACCCCAGTTCGGGCCTTGCAGGGCACCTTTGTAGAGAAACTGATTTTGTTCACCAAATAAAAAGAAGCTAGTCTTTGCCCCAGCAGTTTGCTTTCTCAGCTAAAGAGAGGTCAGATATAAAATGTAGATATGCTCTGGATTTATTCTTGGTTGGGGATTGCACCAGGCAGCAGCAACAAAACGATTTTGATTTGCTGAGTCGGAATCTAGTTGATCCACACAGGTTTCGCTATTGGCTCGCTATGCTTAGGTCTGGCGTGGCCCACTGACTTCTGACAGGGTGGCTTTTATTTCGGAAGTCTGAGGACGCACTGGACGGTCACCACATGGGGATTTCTGGTTGAGCTGTTTTCACAGAATGAAATCAGTGCCTTCGCACTCTTCCTGGGAGCATTTGCTGAGCGCCAGCCTTAGAACTGAGTTTGCCTTTCTAGGCCCAGATCGCACAAGGGGTAAGCAAAGCGTCAAAACAGCACCTCCTGTTGGCGGCGGAGGCGTGGCGGCCAGCGGACTGGCGGACCCCGGGGCATACCCCCCATCCAGGTGCACAGGCTCAGGGGCCCCACCGCCCCTGATATTCGGTCGGGACCGTGGGCTCCAATCAGGAGACCACCGAATCCTTCGGCTTGACCAGGTGGGAGGTCTTCTTCCCAGTCCGCGGAAGCCAAGTCCGGGAGACGGCGGGGCTCTCTGTGCCTCCGTCCTACACTCGGCTCAGGGGCCCGGTCCCTGCAAAGCGTCCACTTTGGAAAGAAGTTTCACTTACAGGGAAGGCGTGTGTACACAATGATGGTCCATGTGTCCGATATGTGAATGCCAACCAAGACTGCGTCCGTTGGTGGAGTGTGCGCGATTCCTCTGTGAGGGTGCTTCTGGCAGTCACAGTTCACGAGTTAGCTAGAAGATGGCTGGGAGGCGGCGAGCCCCCGCCCCCTGGGGGCGCATTTCGAACTCCATAGGTATGGGTGAGTTCGTTAGCGTTGGATGAGAGTGCTTGTCCTTAGCTGAGTCCGTACTCAGCTAAGGACCTGGTAACCTTCGGGCCTGCAGAAGCCCCTGTGTTCCGTTGGAGGGCGCTGCAGGACGGGCTGGGGTGCGTCCGGGCCTTCACCCCAGGTAGCCGGCAGCAGGTAAACTGGCCTGGACTGGCCGGCCCAGGGCGCCCCCACAAACAGAGCTCCGCGTCACAAGGCAGCTGTGCAAAACGGTCTCCAGAGTGGATGCCCTCGCCCTGATGGATAAGCAGGAAGGCGTGTGCATGCGCGTGTGTGTGTGTGTGAGTGTGTGTGCGCGCGCGTTGGGGTGCAGCCGGCCGGTCTTAGGCTGCGGTGAGAGGTGGCTTGTTATTCTGGGCGGGGGCACCGCAAAGGGTTTCACTTCTCCTGGGTGAGCCTTCTGGGCGGTGCTGTCTTGGGCAAAGCGCCAGTCCCAGTGGTACCACTGCTGAGGGGCCCGATGGGGTCCGAGTCCGCCCACTGTGGGGCTGTTGCCTGCTCTTGCCGTCAGCCCCGCCCGTTGTCTGCATTTCCCCTGGTCTCTCCCCTTTGATCTGGAGGCGCTGTTTCAACGGCTGTCAGTCTCTGGAAGGGTAAATTCGGTTCCGGTCATTCTTCCAGTGGGCCCTTATCCCTAATCCTCCCTCTCCTCTCGCCTGCTCCCTCGGAGGCGAGCTTCCTGTTTGGGGCGGTCACGGCGCCGTGGTGTACCCTGTGCTCGGAGAGGCCCACTTCGGTGGCAACCTGAGCTTGGTCCAATGCTGCGGTGTGTGTGCCCCTTGGGGAACAGTCCCTAAATCAGGGCAGGGCAGCCGGCTACCCCAAGGAGACGGGTTTGTCCAGGGGTCTGGCCTTCAAGAGAGGGATGAGGCACCCACATCTACGTTCAGGTGAAGCTGCAGAGCTCAGTCCTTACAGACCGCGGGGCTGTCTGCGAGCAAGAGCCTTGGGCTCTGTACCTGCCATTAAATATTCCTGGGACTAGGAACGTGCAGAGCAAGTGTGTGTGTGTGTGTGTGTGTGTGTGTGTGTGTGTGTGTGTGTGTTTCTCTGGGCTATTGAAATAACGACTTTGCCCCGGGAAAGATAACCCCAGCTGTCTCAGTGCCTAAGGAGGGAGACAGTAAGCCCTCCTTCTTCAGCCATATTGGGCAGAACGCCTTCCTGGTAGACTAGACCCATAGGATGGGGCTAAGGCCCTTCGACCCCAAGTGAAACCCGGTGCCCTCAGGCCTGGACATCTCTCCCTGCTCTGTCAAGCTTCCAAACCATTTACATTCATGAATGCCTTCAAACCTGAGGGCACCCCACTGGGGCAATGAGGCCTAGGTAGTGTCCAGTTACTTGCCTGAGGTTACACGGGAACAGAGGCAGCACAGGAAACCTGGCCTCTAGCCACTCTGCCACACCAACCTCTTGGGGAAGGGCCCCAAAAGACACAAGGAACCCTAGGAGACACTCTAGAGAGCCCCCTAAACAAATGCAGAGCTGTGTGGATCTTGGAGTTTTAAATTCCTATGAAGAACAAAGCCAAGGCAGACTACATGTTGTCCCCAGCTCTACATGTTGTTCTAGACCCTGGGGAAGGGTGCGTGGAGAGAGATTTCATGGGGAGGTGTGAAGGGATGGAAAGACTTGGAAATGGGGCCTGAAGCCTGAGGAGACTTGGGTACTCCTAGTTAGGAAGTGCCTTTGGAAAAGCTATGGAAAATGGGCAGAGCCGGAGACATCTCTAAAGAGTCCAGGATAGATGGGAAGAAGGATCTAGGCTGGTGGGCATGGTAGGGAAGAAAGCAGGTATTCAGGGCAGAAGCTCTGTGCAGTAATGGGTACCATGCTTTCGCCTTTAGATCGAGGTGTGAACATACCGAAAACTTAGCTGTAGCTGGCCTGGCACCGCTCAATAGAAGGTGAGGGAAACCCCTAATATATCAGGTTACCTCAAACGACTGAAAAAAGCTGTGACAGTGACCCCAGCTGGGGACTAACTGACTATGCCTAACGGCGGCATCATGTTTCTTGTTACATAGAGCCAGCAAAGGCTCCCAGAAGTTCTCCTGCTTGCTGGCTCTCAGTCTTGGTCCTATGCCAGGCGGGCAGCCTCCAGGCAGCGCCATTCAGGTGAGACAGCTTGGAGCCAGGGGCGCCTCCGCTTCCACTGCCCCGAGACCAGGCAGCTCTATGCCTCTGGAGTTATGCATGGCTCCCGGTGAATCAGTGCCCACAGGTGGACCCTGACCTCATGCCCTGTCCCCGGTAGTCGCAGTGGCCACATCCTCAGCGGAAGAAGCAGAGACGAGGAAGCCTGGATGCTTATGCTGGGGAGGGGCAGGCAGGGACTCACAGCCTGCACTGAGTTTGCTTCCCCTCCACAGGTCTGCCCTGGAGAGCAGTCCAGACCCGGCCAAGCTCAGTGAGGAGGAAGCGCGCCTCCTGCTGGCTGCACTGGTGCAGGACTATGTGCAGATGAAGGCCAGTGAGCTGGAGCAGGAGCAGGAGACCGAGGGCTTCAGGTGAGGCTCCCCAAGCGTCCAACACAGGGCCTCCTCTCCCCGCAGCATACCAAGAAGGCGGATCCCAGGAGATAGGAGAGAACACACTGGCCAGGAGTCCAGTAGGCTGATTTGTTCAGGAGGACTTGGAGCCCAGCCTTTCTCAGGCTCCAGGGGAGATAGAGGTCCCAGTGCAGCAGGAAGGACTGTGATTAGACACAATAAAAAGCTCCATTTCTGAAAGCTGTTAGGAAGTGAAATGCGAAGGTGTGGAATCGCTCACTGTGGGAATTGCTCTTGCAACAATAGCTCTCATTAGATGGAATAATTGTGAAATACATGTACTTTGTTTAGTGCTGATTATGAGCTGGTAACAGTTGTAAATAGTTGACTAATGATTTTGATCCTCACAACAATCTGTGAGGAAACTAAAACAAGTAAGGTTAAGTAATATGTTAAAAAGTCATAAACTAGTAAATTGTAAAGGTGAGCTTTAAAATCCGGGTAGTTTGGCTCCAGACTCCATTTTCTTAACTAATATTTCTACTGCTTCTAGTTAGTGAGTGCGTGAAGACCTAGCATGGGGGCTGGAATACAGTAGGTGCCCAAATGTGTTCGGAGGTTTTAGACTTGATCTTTCTTACACTTTCTCCTTCCCTTTCAGTCAGTTCGATTTCTGATGGCTGGTTCTCCCCATTCCTTCCCTTTCTAAGGTGGAGGGTAGATTTCAGGTAGAGCAGCTGATCACCAGCAGATGGCAACAAAGACTGTCCAGATAAGAGCTAAGCGCCCTTTACAATGTGGTGAATTAGTTCATCTGTAAAAAAGAAAACTGAAATAGAACTCATGGAAATGTTTCTCATTTCTGAGTAACCAAATACACAGGAAATTAAGTAAAATCCTTAGGCTTAATTGATGTTGAAATGCCTTGAGAATATTTGTTGACATCCAGAATAATATTGAAAAGAACTGATTGAGGATAGTGAACATCTTCACTGTGTTTAAAAACTCAGGAGGAAAGGCCATTCAATACGATGTTAACAGTGGGATTTTTCATATGTATCTTTTCTCAGAATAAGAACATTCTCTTTATTCTAGTTTTCTGACAGTTTGTATCAAGAAGGTTCTTAAGTTTTATCAAATGCCTTTTTAAAATCTATTTAGATGATCATTTGGTGTTTCTCTTTTATTCTGTTAATGTGGTAAATACATTGAGTTTTGGAGGTAAAACCAGTATTATATTCCTAAGAAAAACACCATTTGGTCACGATTATCATTTTTTTCCACATTGATGATTTTTGATTTACTTTTCTTGTTTGTTTAGGATTACTACATCTATAGTTATGACATATATTTGCTTGTATTTTACCTTCCTGGTGATGTCCTTATAACTTTTTGTGGGATTCTACTAGTTTCATTAAATGAATTGGGAAAAGTTTCTTCTTTATTCTCTGAAAAAGTTTCTGTTCAATTAATTATATTTCTTCCTTCTTGGAACTTCCTTTGTGAGAGAGATTTAAGTTATATATTTAAGTCTTTATCAGATACAGGACTATTCAGATTCTCCATTTCCTCTTGTGTAAATTTTGGTAGCTTGTCTTATATAAGAAACTTGCATATTTAATCAAAATTGTCAAAATTATTGGCACAAAATATTCATAATATTCACTTATTTTCTTTTAATGTCTTTAGGATCGCTAGTGGTATGCCACTTTTTATTCTGGATACTGGTAATATGTATTTTCTCTCTTTTTATCTTGCTCAGTTTTGCTAGGGGATTGTGAATTGTATTAATCTTCTCAGCTTTTGGCTTTGTTGATTTTCTTTCTGCTATTTCATTAATTTCTACTGTTATTATTTTATGTTTCTCCTTTTTTGGATTTAATTTATGTCCTTTTTTTCTATCTTCTTTGGATGGAGGCTGAGGTAACTGATCTCAACCTTTTGTTTTTTCAAATATATGTATTTAAAGCTATAATAACTTTTTAAAAGAATGGTTCTTAACTGCAGCCCATGAATTTTGATGTCATATTTTGATTTCAATATTTCAATTGAAAAATATTTCAATTAAAAGTATTTGTTATTTTCTTTATGATTGCTTCTTTGATACATGGGTTATTTAGGTATATACTGCTAAATTTCCCAATATTTTTGTTACTGATTTCAAATTTATTTTTACAATGGTTAGATAAATTATTTCAATGATTCCAATTCTTGGAAATTTATTGAGAATTGCTTTATGATTAGCATATGATCTATTTTGGTAAATGTTCCACGTATCCTTCAAAGATTGTATATTCTGGAGTTATTGAATGTAACATTGTATATAGGCCAATTGGGTCAAGATGCTTAATTGTGTTGTTAAAATCTCATAGACACTTTTTTTTTTTTTTTTTTGAGATGGAGTTTCACTCTTGTTGCTTGTTGCCCAGGCTGGAGTGCAATGGTGTGATCTTGGCTCACCACAACCTCTGCATCCTGGGTTCAAGTGATTCTCCTGCCTCAGCCTCCCAAATAGCTGGGATTACAGGCATGAAACACCATGCGTGGCTACTTTTTGTATTTTTAGTAGAGATGGGATTTCTCCATGTTGGTCAGGATGGTCTCGAACTCCCGGCCTCAGGTGATCCACTTGCCTTGGCTTCCCAAAGTGCTGAGATTACAGGCATGAGCTACAGCACCCAGCCATACAGTATTTTTTTTTTTTTTACTGCTTTTTCTATAAGCTAATGAGAGATATAAGTTAAATTATACAATTATATAAATTTGTCTAGTTCTCCTTTGGGTTCTTTATTTCTGTTGTATATATTTTGAAACTATGCTATTAGGTGCATTTAAAATTTAGGATTTTTTTTCTCGCTGTTGAATTGATTTACTTTCAGATCTTGAAATGTTCTTTATCACTAGTAATACTATGTTACTATGTATCTTAAAGTCTGCTTATTTGATATTATATAGACACGCTATGTATATTATGTTAGCGTTTTTATAGTGTATCTTCCCCATTTTCTAACTTTCATATTTATAAACAGCATATAGTTAGTATTTTTTAGACAGCCTGACCATTTTCATCCTTAATTGGTGTGCTTAATCCTTGTACATTTAATATAATTTCTCATATAGTTGAGTTTGTCTTCTACCTTCTATTTATTTTACTTTAGTCCCATCTGGCCTGTTTCTTTATTTTTTTTTTCTTGTTTTCTTTTGTACAAACTAAGTTTTTTGTTCATTTTTTCAGTCTTTCCTTTCCTTTCTTTCTTTTTGCTTTTCCTTAATTGTAGTAGTGACTTTGTCAAAGCTTGACAAACTATAAACTTAAATGCATTTAATTGTATGTAAATTATACATCAATAAAGTTGATTTTAAGAAAAGATAATAAAAGAATAAAATAGGAAGAAAATTTAAATTTCTTTCATACTTTTAATTAAAAATGTATCCCTTTCCATTATCTATTTCTCTTTATACACTCTCCATTGTGTTTATTCACTAATGTATTACTTCTGCTTTAATCTCCATTTCCATAATATTTTTTCTTTTATTTCTAATGCTTTCCTTGGTTTTGTAAGCTCCATTTTCATATCTTCCTGCTCTCTTTCTTTTCTCCAATAATATTATTTCTGAGTTATTTTGATCCTAATTTAAGTTGTTCTTTTGATCCTAATTTAAGTTGCTCTTTTGAAACTTCTATTATTTTCTTAATTTCTTTTAGCTTGTTTGTTTAGAATACTAGCATATAGTTTTTCCTTATTTTGTGGGCATGTCTTTCTGGCTTGTTTACATTGCTTGCAAGAATATTATTCTGATAATAATTTTGAGGTTTGATTAATTTTCTTTCTGTTACTTGTTTTTCAGTAGACAAGTTTTCCTGCACTAGAAGGGAAGACAGCCAGTGTAGCTTTCCTAGCTTCAAGGTTCTAGAGCACCTTCGTCTGCAGTTTATTTGAAGTGTTAAAAGAATATTGTGCTTTCTGAAATGGGCTGACTCTTCTCCCCTTTTTTTTCTTTGCTCCTTTTTCTCCTGCTAAGTACAGGGGCTTTGTCCTATAACTAAGATTTGGGCCCAGAATCCAGATCACCCCAGCATTCTCTGACTTAATGTGGTCCCCTTGCACTCCCTTGCAAATTTTAGTCTACAAAGCTCCTCCCAGTTTTGACTGATATTTTCTGAAAGAATATACCTGCAATGCATATAAAAACAAATCATTTCTAGTAATATCCAAATCATAGATAATAAATAAGGAAAAGAAGACTACCCAATAGAATAATGTCTACAGGTTACAAACAGGCAATCTATAAAGGAGGAAACCTGAATGTGAAATAAACATATGGAAGGGTACTTCATCTCACACATAGTTGCAAATGCTTAATCTCACCCATAATTGGAAACACATGGAAAGGTTCTTCATCTCACCCATAATTGGAAATAGAGTTTCATCTGATTTAGCACTAAAAACTTTATAATTATCTCATATAATAATTACCAAATTAAAAAAGGAATCAAACCTTGGCTTCTTTTAAAATAAATCTGAAAAAAGAAAGCCTGAAAAGAAATCTGATGACAAGAGAAAATTGCATCTCTAGTGCTCTTTCTCTTTGATTTCTGGGCCCTTGCTTGTACTCTTCCCACATCTCAGAATATTCGTTATCCATCTTTTAATCTAGCTAATTCCTACTCATCCTTCAGCTTTTATTTTAACTATCATCTCTTTCACAAAATATCTGACTCCCTTAGCTAAGATAAATGCCCTTACTGTCTCATCAGATCTGAGCAAGATGTATGTCCTTGGCATTTTATACTACCATAGCATTTTCCAAATATAAAAAATATAAAAATGATGTTAGTTTTATACATTACCTTGGCTAAGCTGTAGTACCCAGTTATTTAATCAAACACAAATCTAGATCTTTCTGTGAAATATTTTGTAGATGTGATTAACTTGTATAATCAGTTGACTATGTAAAAGAGACTATTCTCCATAAGCTGAGTGGGCTTGATTCAAGTACAGCCATCCCTTGATATCCATGGGAGATTTGTTCTAGGCCCCCAGTGAATACTAAAAGTCATGGATGCTCAAGTCCCTAATATAAAATGGAATAGCATTTGCATATAACCTATGCGTATACTCCCATATACTTTAAATAATCTCTAGATTACTTATAATATCGAATACAATGTAAATGATATGTAAATAGTTGTTACACTTTATTGTGTAGAGAATAATGACAGGGAAAAAAGTCTGTACATGTTCAGTAGAGCTGCAATATTTTTCCCAAATATTTTCAATCTGCTGTTGGTTGAGTTGACGGATATGGAATCTAGGGATACGAAGGGCTGACTGTAGTTGAAAGGCTTTAAAAGCAGAACTGAAGTTTCCCTGAGGAAGAAGAAATTTCACCTGTGAACTGTAGTTTCAGTTCTTGCCTGAGAGTTTCCAGATTTCTCCTCCTGATGGCCTGTTCTATGGATTTTGGATTTGCCAAGGCAGCCCTCATAGTCCTGTAAGTCAATTCCTTGCTATAAATCTCTTTATATTCATATATATGGATATATCCATTTATAGTTATATATATACATACATACATATACATATATATATGCATGACAGAACCCATAGAATAAATAAAACATTCTAAAATTATGTAAATAAAATTATATATGTATATGTGCTTTAATTTTATTTATTCTACTGGTTCTGTTTCTCTGGTGGAACCCTACCTGATACAATTAGTATACCAGATTATGTAATTACCTGTTTTCTTTCACATCAAGCAGTAAATACCATTAAAGCAGAAATATTGTCTTGCTGATCTTTGTATTTCTAGTGCTTAGAATATACTATATACTCTAGCTGACCTTCTGGAAAAAAAAGGAATATAGTATATGCTCAAAAAATGTTGAATAACAAATTAATTTCCTACTGAGATTGAAGAATATAAGTGGCCTAATATGAAAATCCTCAATATAGCCGTGGGAGACCCTGCTTAGTGCGCTATAGGATTGGAGAAGGAATGGGCTAAGAAACTGCTAGATGTTTCTAGTAAGTTCTTTGGAATATCAGATAGTAACAATTCACTCCTTAGAGAAATCATCCATTTGGTAAGTCACTAGAATATCCATTAAGTTTTCACAGTTGTCACAAACATTGGAAAAAAGTAAGCTGGTTCTAGGAGTTAGTAATTTCTGTACTAAAAAAGAAGGTTCAACAAAATACTACTTGCATAGTTCAGTGGCAACAAACTTTGATATTTAAAGAAAATGTAAATGTTAATATATCAATTGTCCCATAATTGCATATTCTAGGAGTCTGATTCCATTTTTAAATTCCAGTGAAAGCATGAAAATAGAATTTCAACTGATTCAGCACAAAAGATTACAGTAACCTAATGTGATAATTGGAAAAGAATGAATCAAAATCTTGGCTTCTATTGAGGAACAGACATTACTTTGTAGGTATTCCCCCCAAGAAAAGCCAGAAAAAATCTGATCACAATAGCGAATGACAAAAATTTTTTTAATACCAAAGATTGAACTGTAAAAAACCCTCTTGAATTGTGCCCTAAACCTATGTGTTCCAAAAAAAGTTTGAAGGCTATTCCATCTGCATCATCTGGATACTTGTAAAGACATATACATATCCCTAGGCTCCTTTCTATGCCAACTGAATCACCAGGGGTCAGGTCTGAGTATTAAACATTTACCAGGTGATTTTGATGCACAACCCTTTTGGGAAGTAGCACTAAAACTGTCAGTCCTTACGTCACATCCTTTCTTTCCTTCATCTGATTGATCAAGGTCAACTTTCTGCAGGAAGTTCTCTGTGTGTGTGTGTTTTTTTTTTTTTTTTTTTTTACCTATTGGCAAAATTTCTGCGGTTCCTTTTGTTTACTAACTTCCTTATCTTAATATGGCATTTAATCAGAGTATATTAGTTTATGAAACCATGAAATTGGGTTTGGTAAATAGTGGAAAAAGTAGCACAATATTTAATTTCTTCCCATATTGGATCTTTAGATCCTGCTTTGCTACATTAGTTCAAGTATTCTCTCACATAGAACAACAGGCATATTAGTATTCAAATGCAAATCTGAATGTAACCCACATCACTGGCAAGAAAGATCCTAGCATGTAGTTTCCTGAGAAGATATCATAGCTCACTTGGATTAAACAACAGCTAAGGATTTTCCAACTGATAAGCTTGATATAATAAAGTTCCTGACCTAATGCTTTAGAAAGAAATTTAATTAACAGTACCACTTTAGGCTTAGAACAAAGGTCTAATCCTCAGGATCCAAAGTTCAAATCCCAGTTGTACTATTAAGTGTGATTTTAGGAAATTTGCTTCACTTTTTCACATCTAGATTTTCTGATTAGTAAAATGAAGATACAGTATTTCATACTGAAACAATAACAATAGCTAATAGTCACTAGATGCTATGCTAAATGGAAGGCAAGTGGGAAAACAAAATGAATTATTTCTCATCCATTGAAGAAATATTGGCAAGGTGTGGTGCCTCATGCCTGTAATCCCAGTGCTTTGGGAGGCTGAGGGAGGAAATTGTTTGAGGCCAGGATTTCGAGACCAGCCCGGTCAAAATAGCAAGACCCGTCTTAACAAAAAATACATAAAAAATTAACCTGATTTGGTGTGGGCACTTGTAGTTTCAGCTACTCAAGAGGTTGAGATGGGAGGAAGTACTGGATCACCCGAGGCCTCTGCACTCCAGCCTGGGTGACAGAGCAAGATGGAAGACCCTGTCTCTTAAAAAAATAAAAAGAAGGAAGGAAGGAAAGAAAGAAGGAAAGGAAAGGAAAAGAAAAGAAAAAAGAGAGAAGTTGGTGATCATGTAACTACCACAACTTTTAGTCATCGTAGGGATTAGTCTGATTATTATATCCACAGGAAAGAATGTATAGTTCTGGTAAAAAAAATTTTTTCAGAACCAGATAAAAGGAAAACAATAAAATGTGGATATCCTTGTTTTAAAAAGTCAACAATATCATTATATTGAGATCTATCTCTCTGGGTCAAAGAAGGATCTTTTGGCTGTGGCAGATCATATTTTTCCAGTAGTGGCTGCAATAATATTTCCCATCCTGCATGTTTTTTGAGAACCTTGACAAATTCTCATCAAGAGACTGAGTTTGTATTCTCTCCTCTTGAACTTGCATAGACCTTTGTTGTTAGCTTAATGTACTATGAGACTTTCGAGGCTAGGTCACTAAAGACAGTATAGCTTCTGCCTAGCTCTGTCTTTCGGAATTCTTGCCCTTGGAATCCAAGTATAATTCCATGAGGAAACTCAAATCACATGGAGAGACTGGTTCAGAAAGAAACCAAGTTTCCTAGCCCTCCATGCCTGCTGACCTTCCAACTGATCACCAGGACCAACCAGTTGAATGAGCCATCTTGGAAGTAGATTTTCTGGCCCTTAGCCAAGCCAGATACAAGCGTTCCCCACCAATCCCTGCCCAAATTGCAGATTTCTGAGCTAAAGGAATGATTGCTTTTGTTTTCTACCACATAGTTGAAGAGTGGTATGTTATATAGCAAAAGATTACCAGAACATTGCCTAATTTTCTAGAACATGTATATATTAATACTACATGTCAGCATTTCTTTAGTTACCCCATGGGGTGTTAGGATGGAGTAACTGGGCATCCAATTCAACTGCAGAATGTTATTCAGAGCAGTGCTAGAATTCCTGCTTGAAATTCATGTAGTGGGTATGTTAGTATTTTTGTGTGGCTATAATAAACTACAACAGACTGGGTAACTTTAAAACAATAGGAATTTATTTCTCACAGTTCTAGAGGTTGGAAAGTCCAAGATCAAGGCACCTGTATGTTTGGTGTTTGGTGAGGGCTGCTCTCTGCTTCCAAGATGACACCTTGTTGCTGCATCCTCCACAGGGGACAAACTGTGTCTTCACATGATGGAAGGGAGGGAAGGGACGAACTGGTGCTCTCAAGCCAGCTCTTTTATAAGGCGTTAATCCATTTATGAGGGCAGAGCCCTCATGGCCTAAACACTTCCTAAAGATCCCATCTCTTAATGCTTGCACTGGGGATTTAGTTTCAACATAAATTTTGGAGGGGACATAAATATTCAAACCATTTCAGTGGGTACATTTTCTTAAGTTGGAAAAAAATTTGTAGATGAATGTTCATTACAGTCCTATTTTTAATATCAAGAAAGAAAGACAAAGAAACAAGGAAATGAAAATGGAAACTAAGCAATCACTAATAGCTAAAAAAAGATATGGTATATCTATATAAGGAATGCTATACAGGCACTAAAAAGAAGAAAAAGATGTACATGTACTGACCTACATTTTATGGTAAAAACACAAAACGACCTGTATAGGAAGATCCCATTTGTGGTAAAATATATAAAAGATATTCCATTTATGTAGTTGTATAAGGAGAAAGATTTCTGGAAGGGGATAAGTAATGATACTTCTGGGGTTTGGGAATGTGGAATTGAATTGAGAAATAAGAACTTATATTTCCTTTTCTATATTATCTGTATTTTTCAATTTCTTTATTTGAGTATAGGTTTTATAATAAAAATGCTTTTCAAATGCATCAAAATAATACAGATTACCTATAAAGTATCAGAATTAACCCTCTGAGTTTCCTTTAAAAAGGAAAAAGATACCCTGAGGGGCATCTGGAGATATTAGATATGCATTTGGCCTCCCTGGATGATCATATTTGTGTGTGACAGCTGTCCCACACAGAGCTGTGCATTCCAATGCATTTGATGCCAGGCAGCCTTGGATTTAATCTGGAATAGTAAACTTCTTTAAGAAAAAGTAAGCAATTTGATCAAGGCTATTCTACCATAAGAATCTGAAGTACTCCAGGTGAGGTGGCTCATGCCTATAATCCCAGCAGTTTGGAGGCTAAGGTGAAAGGATTGCTTGAGCCTAGGAGTTTGAAACCAGCCTGGGCAACATGGTGAGACTTTGTCTCTACAAAAAAATGAAAAAAAATTTAGCCAGGCATAGTGGTGCATACCTGTAGTCCCAGCTACTTGGGAGGCTGAAGTGGGAGGATTGCTTGAGCCCAGAAGGTTGAGACTGGAGTGAGCTATGATTGCACCACTGTACTCCAGCATGGGCGGCAGAGTGAGACCCTGTGTCAAAAACAAATAGACAAAAGGATCTGAAGAACCATAAATAAAAGAATAAAATAGGTTAAAACTATTTTATTAACTTTCCCATAGTAATGCTAAGTGTTCCACAGGCAACATGGTTACTTACCTCATTTTTCAACTTGCGCTAAAATAAAATACATTATCATAGTAACTGGGACAACCATATATGTTACAAAGAGGAACAGTGTTGGGTATGACCCCATGGTCATTTACTTTACCCAACATTTTAGGACTCTCATATCAGTTCACTGGTGAATTGCTGGATCTAAGGGTAAAAGTACTCTGATTTTCTAAACACACGTCAGCTAAGCGTTAGAGTAGGTGGCCAGAGTGGAGATAGGTGGTGGGAAAAAGCAGTAATAGAGAATGAAATTTGCCTCATTGTAACACAGATGGAAATGCCATTGATAATTAATTATTTGTAATATTATAAAAACAAGCATCTCAGTATAACTTTGATGTTTTCATGTTACTATATTATGTTTCATGATAGGAAAGTTTTGATTTGAGATTAAGCAATCACTATGAAGAAACTTTCATGAAAAATAAAAGACAAAGCAGGAAGCATGCTAACAATTATCCCCAAACCAGTAATCAATGAAATAGACAGAAAGTGACAGTGTTCAATTAATCTTATTAAATCTCAAAATATTAAACTTTTAGTGCATCCAATCTTCCTGCTCCTCCCATCTGAGCTCCAAGAGCATGAATTCATACGGCTGAGAAGCCTGTGTTGAGCCCCCTGTGTTACGTATTTTGGCTGACATTAAGGACAGAGAGGTAAAGGATGCTCTCCTTGCCCTTTGAGAGCTTGAACTCATGTCATTGTGTGGTTTATATCGCGTCATGTCATTGCTTATTGTAAATATGTCTTATAGAAAGGCCTGGGTCTTATTCATATTTGTTCACAGTCTCTACCACAGTTATCAACTGTAACCACAGCAAAAGGTTTAAATGCTGATATAGTTTAGATTTGTATCCCTGCCCAAAACTCATGTTGAATTGTAATACCCAGTGTTGGTGGTAGGACCTGGTGGGAGGTGACTGGATCATTGGATCATGGGGGCAGTTACTCATGAATGGTTTAACACCATCCACCTTGGTACTGTTGTCACAACAGTGAATGAGTTCTCATGAGATCTAGTTGTTTAAAAACATGTAGCACCTCCTTCCCCTCTCTCTTGCTCCTGTTCTCACCATGTCAGAAAGCCTCACCCTTTGCTTTCTGCCATGATTGGAAGCTTCCTGAGGCCTCCCCAGAAGCAGAAGCTGCTATGCTTCCTGTAATGCCTGCAGAACCGTGAGCTAATTGAACCCCTTTTCTTTATATATTACCAAGTTTTAGGTATTTCTTTATAGCAAGGCAAAAATTGCCTAATATAAATGGTAATTTTCTTTCCAAAATATGGTCAGGGAATAAAAAGAAAAATGAGAGTAGATGAAAAAGAATCAGAATTATTGGACAAAAGAAGGCACTAATGTTTCCTGATTGCCTGCCATGTGCCAAACTTTTGGGTTTTGTATGTGTTCCCTTGTTGAATCCTTCCTCCAATCCTGTGAGGCAGAAAGGAAGCTAAGACTTACAGAAGCATAACAAATATAGAGGTCTAACATCTTCATTTCTTCTCTTTCATTCTCCCCATTGCAGCTAGGTTGTCTGGTCTGATCATTTAGTTAGCAGCCATCCATGGCTCCCCATTACCCTGGGAATAAAGTTCAAAACGCTCCACTGACTTTTAAGGAGCAATGGGACCTGGTACTTTCCAGCCTCATTTCCTGCCTTGCTTTCTCTTGCTTTCTTCTATGTAGACATAGAACATTTACTTCAGTTTCTTGAGCACGTTTTGCCCTCTTTCATATCCTGGCTTTCCCACAGGCTGTTTTCTCTGCTTGGAATGCTCTTCCTTCCTGTCTTCTCAATAATGTTGAATGAATGAATGAATGAATGAATGAATAAAGGGATATTGGAGAGAATAAGGGTAGGAGCCTGTTCAGGGGAAAGATTAGGCATAGATAAAGGGATTAGGGAATTAATCATAAACCTATGATAATAGATGCATTCTTTAAGGTTTAAGCTGGTCTAAGACGACCAGATCTTGATTTCTTCTCTTTATTAGCTTCTTCTCCTCCTTCAAGCCTCAGCATTGCTGCCATTTCCTTTAGGAAGCTTCTCTCACCCCCATGATAGTTAAATTCTCTTGCTGTATGCCCCACAGCTCTATGTACTTTTGTCTATAACGCTCACCACAACAGACTAAAGCTGCTTGAGGACAGGGCCTTATATTTCTTGTTTGCTTCTCTATTCCCAGCACAGAGCGGTTGTTCTAAATATATTTGTTCATTTGAATTATGAGCAGTTACTCAGGAACATATAGTTGGTTTGTGTTTCTCATTGGTTTTGGTGTTGTATGTTTTGGACCATTAGTTTCTTTCATGCAGTGTTACCAGTGGTTAGCAATTTAAGAATTTCCCATTCTTCCAGAGTGAGTGCAACTGGTTTGGGAGTGGGGCTATTCTCAAATACAAAATGATACTCTCTAATTTATAACATAATTAAAAAGCAACTATTCTGAGTTTTCTACATGTCCCTCTGGGCACAGGCTCTGGGGACACATGTTTATTTTCCATTCTTTCACCTCAGCTGCCTCCTTTTTTCCCTTTGCCTGACTAATTCCTATATATTAGGTCTCAGTAGAACCGTAACTTCAGACAGCATGCATCTAGACTATGTAGGTGGCAGTGGCATCTTAATGCGAGGCACAAGAGTACTTGACATATAATAGCTAGATAAATGATGTCGAATGAATGAGTGAGTGAGTGAGTGAATGAAGGGATGTTGTTGGGGAGATTCAGGGTAGAATCTTGTCAGGGGAAAGGTCAAGAGGAAAAAGTTAGGGAATTAATCACAAAGCTATAATAATAGCTGTGTTCTTTGATTTTTAAGCTGTGTTCTTTGACGTTAAACTATGATAATAGCTGTGTTCTTTAACGACTACTATCAAAAGATGCAGCATATCTAACACCCAGAACTTAAATCATAATTTTATATTTATATATTGTATATTATTCTCCAATAAAAAGAAGCAGGAATCCCTGGATGAATGGATGGGGTAGGGAAAAGCCTGGGGTAGGGAAAATACAAAGTAAATTTGGAGCATCTTATAGTGCAGAAAGTAAGGAAGTGCTCAAGTGCCTCTAAATGTGGGCTGCATTTACTGACTCTCAGATGTGAGAAACAGAATATGGAAAGGGAAAAATAGCAACTCTGGTAACAGGAAAAGCTGGCAGACACTACCTTAACCAAGTGATCAAGATTAACAACACCAGTGATAAATATTAATAAACATCGTGACCTTCTCTATATGAGGCAATGAAAAAGACACCTCGCTTCTGGGACATTTTCCCCCAAGATCTATAACCTCAATCTAATCATGAGATAACATCACTCAAATTTGAGGACAGTCTAAAAAATACCTGACCAGTGTATTCCAAAGTGTCAAGGTCATGAAAAACAGGGAAAGACTGAGAAATGGTTAAAGACTCAGGGAAGACAAAGGAGATGTAACAACTAAATTGCAACATGGTATACTGGAAAGAAAAAGGACATTAGTGGAAAAACTGGCAAAATCTGAATAAATTCTATAGTTTGTTAATATTACTCTGTACCAGTGTTAATTTCTTAGTTTTGATAAAAGACCATGGTGAAGAGTATATGGGAACTCTGTATTATCTTTGCAACTCTCCTGTAAATCTAAATTTATTTTAAAATAAAAAGTTTTTTTGTTTTTTTTGTTTTGTTTTGTTTTGTTTTTTGCCATGCAAGGCTTGGCTGCAGGGTTTGTTTGTGGAGAATACTAATGCATGGAGTAGGGAAGCTTGTCTGATTTGGGATTCGTGAAATCTTGGCCCTCTAGCAATGCATATATAATGCTACCTTTTTTTGCATAGCTTTTTTGATTTTTATGGAAGGATTTCACATCCTTAAATTCATTTTACCTTCTCCATCAAGAGGAAGAATAGGAAATGAAGTACATTAGTCGCTGTGGGACTAGAGTGAGCTTCTTCCAGGACCTTAGGGTAAAATGAATAACTTCACATATAATGTGCAAGATTAGGCATCTGTGGAAACCAAAGTGTGGTCTCTGAAACAGACTGATCTAAAAGAAGACTGTGACATAATTAACACACTAAGGGAAGAGTCTGACAATGGTGGCAACCAAATCCAGAAAAAGAATAGCCAAACACTATATATTTGTTAGCTTTATTCTAGCAGGGCCCAGGGGAAAGTAGACCCTAGCAGTCCCTCATAGACTCAACCAACAGGATCTTCCGTTTGGTAGAGATCAATGCCTCAGACTATTGCAACTCCTTTGTTCTGATTCTACTCTCTCTAAACAAATTATTAAGCGCAAAGAAAAGGAAAGTGAGTATGTATTTGCTTTTCATTGTGCTAGGTAATTTAAATGCTTTATGTTTTTAAATTGTCTCAAAGCACTATGAAGTTGGCATTCTTGTCCCTTAATTTACATGTGCAAAGCAGAGAGAGATTAAGCAAACACACTTGGTTACACAGGAAGTGGCAGAGCTGGTATTTAAACCCAGATGATTCAATGCCTTCGCTCATGCTGTTCCTACACCCAGATGGTAAGTAGAGTCCTCCCTTGGTATAAGTGGAGGATTGGTTCCAGGAATCCCCGGGTATACTGAAATCCACGCATACTCTGTTTCCGAAGCCCGGAACCTGAGTATACAAAAAATCTGCCCTCTGTATATCCAGGTTTCACATCCCGAGAACACTGTATTTTCCTTTTTCTTTTCTTTCTTTCTTTTTTTTTTTTTTTATTATACTTTAAGTTCTAGGGTACATGTGCACAACATACAGGTTTGTTACATATGTATACATGTGCCATGTTGGTGTGCTGCACCCATTAACTCGTCATTTACATTAGGTATATCTCCTAATGCTATCCCTCCCCCCTCCCCCCACCCCACAACAGGCCCCGGTGTTTGATGTTCCCCTTCTTTTGTCCAAGTGTTCTCATTGTTCAATTACCACCTATGAGTGAGAATATGCGGGTTTTTTTTTTTTTTTTTTTGTCTTGCGATAGTTTGCTGAGAATGATGGTTTCCAGCTTCATCCATGTCCTTACAAAGGACATGAACTCATCCTTTTTTATGGCTGCATAGTATTGCATAGTGTATATGTGCCACGTTTTCTTAATCCAGTCTATCATTGATGGACATTTGGGTTGGTTCCAAGTCTTTGCTATTGTGAATAGTGCCGCAATAAACATACGTGTGCATGTGTCTTTATAGCAGTATGATCTATAATCCTTTGGGTATATACCCTGTAATGGGATGGCTGGGTCAAATGCTATTTCTAGTTGTAGATCCTTGAGGAATCGTCACACTGTCTTCCACAATGGTTGAACTAGTTTACAGTCCCACCAACAGTGTAAAAGTGTTCCTATTTCTCCACATCCTCTCCAGCACCTGGTGTTTCCTGACTTTTTAATGATTGCCATACTAACTGGTATGAGATGGTATCTTATTGTGGTTTTGATTTGCATTTCTCTGATGGCCAGTGATGACGAGCATTTTTTCATGTGTCTGTTGGCTGCACAAACGTCTTCTTTTAAGAAGTGTCTGTTCATATCCTTCACCCACTTTTTGATGGGTTTTTTTTTTTTTCTTATAAATTTGTTTAAGTTCTTTGGAGATTCTGGATATTAGCCCTTTGTCAGATGAGTAGATTGCAAAAATTTCCTCCCATTCTGTAGGTTGCCTGTTCACTCTGATGGTAGTTTCTTTTGCTGTGCAGAAGCTCCTTAGTTTAATTAGATCCCATTTGTCAATTTTGGCTTTTGTTGCCATTGCTTTTGGTGTTTTAGATATGAAGTCCTTGCCCATGCCTATGTCCTGAATGGTGTTGCCTAGGTTTTCTTCTAGGGTTTTTATGGTTTTAGGTCTAACATTTAAGTCTTTAATTCATCTTGAATTAATTTTTATATAAGGTGTAAGGAAGGGATCCAGTTTCAGCTTTCTACATATGGCTAGCCAGTTTTCCCAATAAGATTTATTAGTAAATCCTTTGCCCATTTCTTCTTTTTGTCAGGTTTGTCAAAGATCAGATGGTTGTAGATGTGTGGTATTATTTCTGAGGCTCTGTTCTGTTCCATTGTTCTATATCTCTGTTTTGGAACCAGTACCATGCTGTTTTGGTTACTGTAGACTTGTAGTATAGTTTGAAGTCAGGTAGCGTGATGCCTCCAGCTTTGTTCTTTTGGCTTAGGATTGTCTTGCCAATGCAGGCTCATTTCTGGTTCCATATGAAATTTATTTTTTATTATACTTTAATTTCTAGGGTACATGTGCACAATGTGCAGGTTTGTTACATATATATACATGCACCATGTTGAAGTGCTGCACCCATTAACTCATCATTTACATTAGGCGTATCTCCTAATGCTATCCCTCCCCTCTCCCCCCTCCCCACAATAGGACCCGGTGTGTGATGAACTTTAAATTAGTTCTTTCCAATTCTGTGAAGAAAGTCATTGGTAGCTTGATGGGGATGGCACTGAATCTATAAATTACCTTGGGCAGTATGGCCATTTTCACGATATTGATTCTTCCTATCCATGAGCATGGTATGTTCTTCCATTTGTTTGTGTCCTCTTTTATTTCGTTGAGCAGTGGTTTGTAGTTCTCCTTGAAGAGGTCCTTCACATCCCTTGTAAGTTGGATTCCTGGGTATTTTATTCTTTTTGAAGCAATTGTGAATGGGAGTTCACTCATGATTTGGCTCTCTGTTTGTCTGTTACTGGTGTATAAGAATGCCTGTGATTTTTGCACATTAATTTTGTATCCTGAGACTTTGCTGAAGTTGCTTATCAGCTTAAGGAGATTTGGGACTGAGGCAATGGGGTTTTCTAAATATACGATCATGTCATCTGCAAACAGGGACCATTTGACTTCCTCTTTTCCTAATTTAATATGCTTTATTTCTTTCTCCTGCCTGATTGCCCTAGCCAGAACTTCCAACACTATGTTGAATAGGAGTGGTGAGAGAGGGCATCCCTGTCTTGTGCCACTTTTCAAAGGGAATGCTTCCAGTTTTTGCCCATTCAGTATGATATTGGCTGTGGGTTTGTCATAAATAGCTCTTATTATTTTGAGATACGTCCCATCAATACCAAATTTATTGAGAGTTTTTAGCATGAAGGGCTGTCGAATTTTGTCAAAGGCCTTATTTGCATCTATTGAGATAATCATGTGGTTTTTGTCTTTGTTTTGTTTATATGCTGGATTACATTTATTGATTTGCATATGTTGAACCAGCCTTGCATCCCAGGGATGAAGCCCACTTGATCATGGTGGATAAGCTTTTTGATGTGCTGCTGGATTCGGTTTGCCAGTATTTTATTGAGGATTTTTGCATCGATGTCCATCAGGGATATTGGTCTAAAATTCTCTTTTTTTTGTTGTGTCTCTGCCAGGCTTTGGGATCAGGATGATGCTGACCTCATAAAATGAGTTAGGGGGGGATTCCCTCTTTTTCTGTTGATTGGAATAGTTTTAGAAGGAATGGTACCAGCTCCTTCTTGGACCTCTGGTAGAATTCTGCTGTGAGAATTCTACCTGTGGTAGAATCCGTCCCTTCCTGGACTTTCTTTTGGTTGGTAGGCTCTTAATTATTGCCTCAGTTTCAGAGTCTGTTATTGGTCTATTCAGGGATTCAACTTCTTCCTGCTTTAGTCTTGGGAGGGTGTATGTGTCCAGGAATTTATCCATTTCTTCTAGATTTTCTAGCTTATTTGCATAAAGGTGTTTATAGTATTCTCTGATGGTAGTTTGTATTTCTGTGGGGTCGGTGGTGATATCCCCTTTATCATTTTTTATTGCATCTATTTGATTCTTCTCTCTTTTCTTCTTTATTAGTCTTGCCAGCGGTCTATCAATTTTGTTGATCTTTTCAAAAAGCAACTCCTGGATTCATTGATTTTTTGAAGGATTTTTCGTGTCTCTATCTCCTTCAGTTCTGCTCTGATCTTAGTTATTTCTTGCCTTCTGCTAGCTTTTGAATGTGTTTGCTCTTGCTTCTCTAGTTCTTTTAATTGTGATGTTAGGGTGTCAATTTTAGATCTTTCTTGCTTTCTCTTGTGGGCATTTAGTGCTATAAATTTCCCTCTACACACTACTTTAAATGTGTCCCAGAGATTCTGGTATGTTGTATCTTTGTTCTCATTGGTTTCAAAGAACATCTTTATTTCTGCCTTCATTTCGTTATGTACCCAGTAGTCATTCAGGAGCAGGTTGTTCAGTTTCCATGTAGTTGAGTGGTTTTAAGTGAGTTTCTTAATCCTGAGTTCTAGTTTGATTGCTCTGTGGTCTGAGAGACACTTTCTTATAATTTCTGGAGAACACTGTATTTTCAATCTGTGTCTGGTTTGGTTGAGAAAAGCCCACATATAAGTGGACCTGTGCAGTGCACACCCATGTTGTTCAAGGTTCAATTGTACAGAAGAAATGCCTTCAGCCCCACTGTGCTCTTTGGCCATCCTGCCTGATAGGGACTCTTGGCAAAACTGCTCTTTGGGATTGCATTGTGGAAAGCGCTGGTTTAGAAGCAGGAAATCCCACTTTCGTTATGAAGACAAACTTGGAGTGAATTGACAACAGGGTGGTTCCCTAACATTTGTTTCCTCCTTCTGTTGGGAATTATCCTGATTTTTGTTTGGGTATTAATCTTGCCTAGCCCAAGTACTTTGGTTGAGGCTGATTCCATCCCTGGAGCACTTGGGCCAGGAAGTGTGATTCAGACTAGTGTGACCCTATTTTATAGCCACAGATTTTGGTTATAGGATGGGCATGTAAGTGAAATTGGGTCAAGGAACACAAGGATTTGTTTGCTGGGAGCCTCTGGGCTCTTCTAAGAGTTTTCAGAAACATTCTTTCCTGTCTTCTGGAATATGAATGATGTCGTGCTGGACCCCTATTTACCCCAGTAGTGATGGCACTATGTCCAAGAGGCTGAAGAAGACACTGGAACTAGTAAACTTGACATAGGGTTTATTGGGGACTTAGATACAGGGCCATCCAAGAGAGGGGAGCTGGAAAGAAAAACTGCTCCCGTTAGTAAGAAGTGTGCAGATTATATAGCATTTTCACATAGCAACTTCCGCCTAGCAACCCCCAGCTGGCAACCCCCATTTAACCCAAAACAAAGGGCCCAGATTCCCTGAAATCCAAGGAATGGGCCAGTGGCCTTCAGATGTCCTTTAGAGATAAGGAGTGAATTGGATTTCTCAGCTCAGAACCCTGAGCACACATTCTTATTAGACCATAAGATTGTTCTCAGGGTATGCTTAAGCTATTGCTGTCAGGTGCATCTGCCCTACAAATGGGAAAGGGTGCAGCACAGAGGTGTGGATAAGGAAGCTGACTATTGCTAATTTTACTCTGCCACAGTGATATGTGGGTCAAAGAAGTCAAAATAAATGAAACGTTTGGTGTTCCCACCCTACCTTATGAGATCATAGATCCCTTTTCTTATTAACTCAGTTTGAACTGGATTTTCTCTTATTTACAGCTGAAATAATCTTACGGACAACTTCCAAACTAATTTTTCTGAAAGTTAGCCAGTGAGTAAGGTAATCACATAACTTATTATTCAAATGAAGACCATTTTGAGAGAGTAGTGGGAATTATTAACAACTGTCCTGGACAAACTGAGATATGTGGACACTCAACTCGTGAGGCATAAGCTGGTTGCAGTTTTATCTGTGGATAAGCTTTGAAACTCTGAGCAATTAATTGTAGATCTCTGGATATCCATTTTTCTATGTGTAAGATGAAATATGAAATTCTGTGAGTTTAGGTTATTTCTCTCTAGTCAATACTATTCTGCACTCCCTTCTGCAGTAAGAGTCTGAAGGCCAAAATGTTCTGTGGAGTAGATATAACAACAACAACAACAGCAGCAACAACAACAACAATAATAATGAAAGTCAACCGTTGCAGCAGTAATGCATCACAAATCACCACAGAAATCTCAGTAGCTTTCAACAACAGTTATTCTTCTTGCTGATAAATCTGCAGATATGTTGTGGTTTGTCTGATCTCAGCTGGGCTGACTTCGCCAGGCTAAGTTCAGAATGCTCCATGTGTTTCCATTCCTGTATCCAGGCTGAAGAAACAATGACCATTTGGGACATACTCTTCTCATGGCAGAGGGAGGAAGCTCCAAGAGGTCAGAAAAAAACCATCCAAGTACACTTAAAACCTTTCTGACATGATATGTGTTATATCCACTCACATTCCATTGACCAAAGCAAGTTGTATGGCCGCGCTCAATGTTAACCATGAGCATGACCATATGCTACTCCAAGAAAAAGACATTGAAAAGTCACATAGTGAAGGGCTTAGATATATAAATCTATTACAGGGTAGAAGCAAATAATTGATAATAATAATCCAATGTAATATCCTCTGTTACTTACACTGGGTACTCACTAGGTGCCAGACTCTTAAGATACATATCATTTAATCTCCACAGCAAGTATATGGCACAGATACTATTAGTATTTGTTGTATGAATGAGTGTTTGCCTATTGTATACCTACTGGACTATGTGCTGTGGCTACTGTATAAAACACTTCTGATATTCAGTTGGCTAGATATCAGTCAGGGTGCCAGGAGGGCTCTGTTAGGCATGAAGAGGAAGCTGAAATCATTTCCTAAACTAACGTTAGCAGTGATGCACATCTGAACCCAGTGCAACTGATGAACAGGAGAGCCTTGAGTTACATAGGAACAGAACTTCTAGTGTAGATGCCTCTTCTCCCTTCCCCTCCCACTCATCACCTGTGGGCATCACTTTTTAGGGTTACTTCCTACATGGCACAATGGGATACATTCTTTTCCCCTTTTCCAAACATACAAACTCAGTGGAAGATCCACAGGTTAACATACTGAATGTTTGCTAGTTAGGATTTTGCTCCTCTACCATTTTCATACCAACATTACAGAAGCACCAGTGAACAATAATTACAAACCAGAAAACACGTAATAAACAATCAGAAGATGGTACACTTGATGTCTAGAGGTTCTTATGATGGGATTCCTAGCACAAGGAAAAGCCTAATTGGGGGAAAATCTGGGACAAGGGTGATTTCCAGTCACTGTTCAAATAGTTCTTCCTCCCACTCATTCCCAAGATCATTTTAATGTCATAAGCCTGGAGCCTCAAATCTTGAGTCTTTTGCCAACTCATTATTCTTTAAAGGGATGGGTGAGAAAACCTGTTTTTCTGTTTAATAAATAATGTACTCTAACAATTAATACAAGATGTCAGGGCACATGACTTTATTTCATCCAACATTTACTGAATATCTACTATATGCCAGGCAATGAGCTAGGTACAAGTGACAATTCTGCCATCAGGGTGACACACAGACCAGTGGGGAGAGAGGCACATATGTACAGAATTAACCTCAATAAAGAGTGCTCCATTTGAGATATGAACAAGTGATATGAGACAGAAGAGAGAATAATTATTTCTTTTTTTGAGGAGAGGAGCAGAAAGAGTAGATGCCATTTTATCTGAGCCTTGAAATCTAAGTCAGAAGAGGTAGAAGAACATTGTAGGAAGAGGTTCAACATGTAAAATGGCACAATGGAATAAAAGCATAACTTGTCTCTTCCAGAGTCCTGGGGCTGTCTAAGGAACTATGGTGGGGTAGAGAGTGTTATGGGTTGAATTTTGTCCCCCTCAAAAAGGTATGTTGAAGTCTTAAACTCAGAATGTGACTATTTGGAACTAGGGTCCTTATAGAGGTAATCAAGTTAAACTGAGGTCATAAGGGCGAGCCCTAGTCTAGTGTGATTGGTGTTGTATAAAAAGGGGAAATTTGGACACAGATAGACATGTACAGAGGGAAAATGATATGAAGAGACACAGGAAGGATACCATGTGGAGACCAAGGATTGGAGTGATACATCTATAAACTGAGGGATGCCAAAGATGGGGGCAAACCAGCAGAATCTAGGAAGAGACAAGGAAGGGTTCCCCTACAGGTGTCAGAGGGAGCATGGTCCAGCAACACTTTGGCCTCTGACTTCTAGCCTACAGAACTGTGACACAATACATTTCCATTGTCTCAAGCTACACAGTTTGTGGTACTTTGTTACAGAAGACCTAGAAACTGATACGGGGAATTAAGAAGAAGCTGTTAGGATTCTACACTGCCTAATCCTATTTCAAACATGGTGTCTGTCATTTTATGCTTCTCTTAAGTGTTTGCTTGAAAAGCAGGCTTTCGTTGGTAAACATGAAAACAACAGGTAGTGAGTTTTGAGAGTGTGTCATTTGGACACTTTCAGTTGATTTAAGTTGCAAATAACCAAAAACCTAAGTCTACTGGCTTAAATAACAAGGTTTATGGTTCACATAATGACAAAAGGCTAGAAGTGATGTGAAATTCCTGTGCAATTAATAGAGGGTTTGATTAAGGCTCTAACTCCATTTCTTTCCAGTTTTCTGTAGAGTTCTCATGTGTTGGTTTCTTTCTCCGGCTGGCTCTTGTTATGGTAGCAAAACAGCTATGACAGCTTCAAGCTTCACTTCACAGCACTTTACTCCAAGTAGGGATGAATAGCTTTGACTTGGTGTTCCCAGCCAAGGCCTTTAGGTTC
This sequence comes from Macaca fascicularis, assembly GCF_037993035.2. Classification (NCBI taxonomy): domain Eukaryota; kingdom Metazoa; phylum Chordata; class Mammalia; order Primates; family Cercopithecidae; genus Macaca; species Macaca fascicularis. Next base: position 50,867,418 of record NC_088388.1, on the reverse strand, counting down.
TCACTGATTGGGCCACTCCTGAACCAATCTCTGAATGCATTGATGAACTGAGGCCTGTGTTATGAACCAAATGTGGCAGGAGGGAAGGATTTGCCCTGATTGGCTTCCCCACTTTTTCCATTAGCCTTATTTACATAACAGAACGTTTTAAAAATTTAGTGGCTGACAACCACAACAATTTGTTTTCTCATGATTCAGTGGGTCAGGAATTTGGGTGGGGCTCAGCTGGGATGTCTCATTCTCTACCATGCGGTGTTGCCTGGGCTCACTCATGCACTTAGGGTCACTTGGCAAGCCAGCAAAGGGCCAGCTGGTCCTGGATAGGGACAGTCACATGTCTGCCGGTTGAGCGGGTAGTTTGGTTCTCCTTTCTGAATTCTTTCCAGCAAGCCAGCTTGGGCTAATTCACTTGAGCATGGCATTCTATGAGAGTGAGAATAGCTGTAAGGCCTCTTGACATGTAAACTTGGGACTTGTGTGACTTGATTTCTGCCACATTATATATTGGTCAAAGCAAGTCCCTACATCTCTTTTAAAAAATAATTTCAAGTTTTATTTTAGATTCAGTGGATACATGTGCAGGTTTGTTACATGGGGATATTGCATGATGCTGAGGTTTGGGGTATGACTGATCCTGTCAGTGAGGTAGTGAGCATAGTACCCAATAGTTAGGTTTTCAACCTTGTTTCCCTCTCTCCCTCTCCCTTTCAGTAGTTCTCAGTGTCTATTGTTGCCATGTTTATGTCCATGAGTACCCAATGTTTAGCTCCCACTTATAGGTGAGGACATGTGGTAGTTTTCTCTTCCTGCATTAATTCCCTTAGGATAATGGCCTCCAGCTGCATCCATGTTGCTGCAAGGGCATTATTTCATTCTTTTTTATGGCTGCATAGTATTCGTGGTATATATGTACCACATTTTCTTTATTCGATCCACTGTTGATGGGCACCTAGGTTGATTCCATGTCTTTGCTATTGTGAGTAATGCTGTGATTAATATACAAACACATGTGACTTTTTGGTAGGATGATTTATTTATTTATTTATTTTTGGATATATGCTAAGTAATGGGATTGCTGGGTCAAATGGTAGTTCTGTTTTCAATTCTTTAAGAAACCTCCAAACTGCTTTCCACAGTGGCTGAACTAATTTACATGCCCACCAATAGTGAATAAGCATTCCTTTTTCTCCGTAGCCTCACCAACATCTTTTTTTTTTTTTTTTTTTTTTTAAGTAATAGCCGTTCTGACTGGTGTGAAATGGTATCTTACTGTGGTTTTGATTTGCATTTTTCTGATGATTAGTAATGTTGAAACTTTTTTCATATATTGGTTGCTTGTATGTCTTCTTTTGAGACGTGCCTGTTCATGTCTTTTGCCCACTTTTAAATGGGATTATTGTTTTTTGCTTGTTGAAATGGTTAAGCTTTTTATAGATTCTGTATATTTGAATCTATAAAATTCAAATTTTATAGATTTTGTTGGATGCATAGTTTGCATCTGCTTACTCTGTCGATAGTTTATTTTGCTGTGCAGAAGTTCTTTAGTTTAATTAGTTCCCATTTGTCAATTTTTGTTTTTGTTGTCATTGCTTCCAAAGCAAGTCCCCACATCTTGATGTAAATAGTTACAAAAATTTGTGATCATTTAAAATCTATCAGACCCACCCTTACAACTGGGGGAGGGGTAACCAATTTCACCCAAACCACATGCTTCTAAGCAGAATGAACATCATGGAGAAAGCTGGGTAGAGGCTGGAGAAGAGGCTGAAATCATGTTGTGGCAACTATACATTAATAAAACTGGCAAAAATGAAAAGAAATTAGGCTGTAGGGGGCTTTGTATGACATGCTAAGCATACTTGATCTTCTAGGTTCCTGATTCATCATGGTTGATGAATATGTTGCATTCCCATTAGTAAACATGATTCAAAAGTGATTTACCATGGCTGTGATTCTCATCATGCAGAGTGGGGGTGAGAAATGTTTCCTATGGGGACTGCATCAGACCCTCCATCTATTGGTGGGGACGGTGGTGGACCTATCTTAATTGTTACTCACAGTTCTAGGTGATGGGGAGTCGCTGATGCCTTGATCCTGAGTGCAAGGGAGATTTTCTGCTTTTAGATCCAATCTAAAGTTCCTCCTATAACAGTTCTGGGTTAAATTCACATAAACCTGCCTTCATTTCCCCCAGTGTGCACATATGCTGCTAGTTTGGGACTCTCCTGTTTCTAGCAGTATGCTGTCTCCATAAGCAACATTTCCTCCTGAAGGCCAAGTCCTTGGGGCTCAGTCTTCTCTTGGGTACTCACACACCATTTTCATTGCCATGGCTTTATCCTGCTCTCTAGCCTTGATAAAGGCAGCCCCCATCCATCCAATGTGTTTTTGGACCTCAATTCGGTGAATGACCATAATCCAATTCTTTTCTTTCCCTGAAGTCTCCTTCATACACGCTCCACCTAACATGGTCTCCAATACCCAAACAAACATGAACATAAACTTACTGGGCAAGAGGAGGGTGATATCTTTGTGGCATTCGAGCTGTGGTTACAGTGTTCTGCCATGTGTACATATTCATCTCTGCTGTTGGGCTCAATACACCTTGTAAAAGAAACATGGGATTTCCCTTGTTTATGGAGAAAACGAATAACTAAATTTATTGAGTAAGTGAATTAATATGGATAAATAAGATAACCCTGTGCAGCATCCCTCTAGGATAAAAAAGCATAGTGACATGGAAAATGTTCTCTGGTGGACAAATCTTCTCCTCTTCACTCAAAGCCCAGGAAGGCACCAGTACAAGTGACTACAAGGCATCTTAATCTTGGATCCTCTCCATACACTGGTGGAGGATACCTGAGCCAAGAGGAAGAGTTTAGAACAATGAAAATGTCTCTTAAATTGGGTAGGAATAAGGTTCTGAGCAATCCTTTGGCATACTGGAGCAGAGCAGGGATAAGGGTGGGGTAGATGGATGATAAAGAGAAAGAGTGTTGTAGGTGTGAGCTGGGAAGAACCCCTTCATCACCTCCCCAGGGGCCCTTCCTAATGGAAAATCTTACCATGGAACCCACAGCCTTGTTTCTGCAGGACTTCTGACTGTGCCTCCCCGATGAGGAGTGGCTAGTTTACAAAAAGGACTTGAAGCCTTAAGTGTCTGTGACTTAATTCAGTGGCTGCTGCTTCATTTGGATAGCTCATTTCTGCTCCCACGCCTCATTAGAAGCAGCCCTTGCTCACTTCCATTTGGCTAACAAGCATGAGCTCTGGAGGAAATGGAGGCTATTTACAGTAAATTATTCAATTAGAACCAGGAGCAACAGTAACTTCTACCATTGCCTCACAGGCCAATCCCAGGGCAGCTCAAGAATGCTAAGATTGTTTAATCTGCAGAGTCCATTAGAGCTGTCAAAAGGGCCCTGTGGAAAGTGGTTGAAGGGTGCGGCTTGACTTTAGCTTTAGAAGCAGTCCCAGTATGGGGAGGAGGTATCTGGGGGAGAAAGTTAAGCAGGGAGAGGCAGCAAGGCCAACCTGGCTGGCCTTCTTGCCTGCTCCTCAAGGACTTCTAACCCATTGGTTCTCACCACCCTTGGATGCACATTGGAATCTCCTGAGAGGGCTTTACAAAATGCTGATAACTGGGTTCCACTCCCTGCCCAGATTCTAATTGAGTTGGTCTGGGAGTCAGGGTTAGGAAGCCTCCCAGGTGGGGAGGCTAAAAGGGAATAGAGAGATTTTACTATTTCACAGTGGAAAGCTGGAAAGACTCCTACAAAACCCAGCTTCTCAGGTGAAGACACAAGAGGAAAAGGTCTCATACCTGGCTTAGCAACAAAGAGAGGACCAGAAACTCTTGAGTTCTCAGGTCAATTAATTTTCCCATTTAACACTCTTCTTTCACTTACCAGTCATGTGACCTTTGCCAAGTCTCTGTTTTCTCACTTGGAAATGGGTATAGTCGTTTATTCTACCTATTTCTTATTGCCACAGGGTCTGAGTTCATGAAGATGTTCCTGAAGATAGTAGGGGAGAAGAAAGAGCAGAGATACATTTTTTAAGTGAAAGGCTTTAGAAGAGATTATCTAAATCAATGGTCCCCAACCGTTTTGGCACCAGGGACTGGTTTCATGGAAGACAATTTTTCCACAGACCGGGGTAGTCTGGGGGTCAGGGTTAGGCAGCTCCCCAGCTGGGGAGGCCAAAAGGAAATGGAGAGATTTTATTATTTCACAGTGGAAAGCTGGAAGGACTCCTACAATACCCAGCTTCTCAGGTGAAGAAACAAGAGGAAAAGGTCTCATACCTGGTTTAGCAGCAAGGATGATTCCAGTGCATTACATTTATTGTGTACTTTCTGTTATTTTTACACTACAATATATAATGAAATAATTATACAACTCACCATAATGTAGAACCAGTGAGTCCTGAGCTTGTTTTCATGCAACTAGATGGTCCTATCTGGGGGTGATGGGAGACAGTGACACCCGAAGTGTGTTTCTTATGTCCATTATACTCTGTAATCTCATTTTGGTTGCTGTCACTGCAGAAAATCCTGCAAAGGTAGGAGGTTGGAAATGGAAGCAGGCTTTTCAATGCTTTTGTGGCAATCTTGGGATATTCCACCTTGACCTTAATCCAGAATGTATAGAGATTTTACATTGGCTCAAACATACTTTTAAGGCTACCATTATTTGCGATCTCAGGCAGTTGATCTCCTTCTAGCATGGACAAAACTGATTCACCCGGCTTATTAAAAAATGGGTCACAGATCTATTCCTTCCCAGTTCGGGGGTTTTCGTTATTGAAAAGTAATGCTCAAACTCTTTTGAAAGCTGAGATAGGTGATCATGTGCCAGCTTGGAGAAAGACGACCTGGCTCAGTCTCTTTCAAAATCTCTGCTTATGTTTGAAACATGTCAAAAATCCCAATGTTCACTTGTCTCCCCCATAATTCCAGTTTGGCTTTGAATGCAACCACTTTATCTGCCAACTTGAACACAGTTGTTGTTCTCCCCTGGCATGACAGATTGAATTGATTGAGCAGGTTGAATATATCACACAAGTAAGCAAGTTTTGTGACCCATTCTGTGTCAATGAAATGTGCTGCCAGTGGTGACTGTTTTTCTAAAAGAAATCTCTGGAGTCGCTCTCATAGCTCAAAAACTCTGGCCAGTGATCTACCTTTAGGAAGCCAACTCTTTTCTGTGTATAAGAGAAGACCTGTGTGCTCTGTGTCTGTCTCCTCACAGAGCTCCATGAACAGATATGAATTAAGGGCATGTACTTTATTGTGGTTGATAATTTTAATCATATCCCACAAAACATTGTTAAGTTCAGGTGGTATTTTTCAGCTAGCCAGCATTTCTCTATGGCTGACACAGTGCATAGATTCACATTCTGAAGCAACTTCTTTGAACTGAGTAGTGAAACAAGAAAGCTGTCCAGTCATGGCAGCTGCTCCATCCGTGCACATACTGACACCAAATGACCAACCCACGTTTCCTGATATGTAATCATTCAAGGACTTGGATAGTTCTGCAGCTGTGGTGTTGGTTGGCAACAAAAGTGCACATAACACATCCCCATGCACATCCTCCTGAAAATATATTGCACAAAAACTAGTGTTGTTGCCTTGTTGTCAACTTGGTAGACTTGTTAACCTGGATTGCATACCATGGTGACTCACTAATCCTCTCTAAAAATTGTGCCTCAGCATCCTCTGCTATTTCATCAATTCATCCAGTTATGGTGCTGGCTGAAAGAGGAACACATGCCACCTTTTGAACTGCAGCCTCTCCTAAAAGTTCATGAAATGTCCTCAGCAGCAGGCAGAATCAACTCTTCACTATTAGTAAAGGGCTTCTTTGCTTTAGCAATGCAATTAGCCACTAAGAATTACACTCTTGGTGCAAACACTTTTAATGAAGTGGTGGCCTTCAATTGCTTCTGTTTGGTATTATTCCATTTTCACGCTGCTAATAAAGACATACCTGAGACTGGGTAATTTATTAAGAAAAGGTTTAGTGGACTTATAGTTCGATGTGGCTGGGGAGGCCTCACAATCATGGCAGAAGGCAAAACACATGTCTTTGATGGTGGCAGACAAGAGAGAGAATGAGAACCAAGCAAAAGGGGTTTCCCTTTATAAAAGCATCAGTTCTCGTGAGACTTGTTCGCTACCATGAGAACAGTATGGGGGAAACCACCCCCATGATCCAATTATCTCCCACAAGGTCCCTCCCATAACACGTGGGAATTATGGGAGCTACAATTCAAGATGAGATCTGGGTGGGGACACAGTCAAACCATATCGTGTTCTTTGTGTTCACATTTCTTTCTTTGGAAAATGCCAAGGGCTTGTCTTTTAGCGCAAGGTGCTTGGTCTCCCGGTTGCGAAGGAGTTTTGAAGGTTTTATGGCTTCATTGGATAGCTGGGCACCACACATGATACAAAGCACACTTAGAGAATGTGAATCACCTGTTGCAATGAACCCATACTTTAAGAAGGGCTCTTGGTATTTTCTTTTAAATGCAGCTTTCTTTTTGTTGGCAGTCTTAGAGTCTTCTGCTATCTCATCATTGGGTCTTTCCTTCTTTTCAAAGAAGCTCTCCAGTGATGTTTGTTTTTTACTGATTTTGGCTAGGGTTAACTTGTGGGCTTACCAAAACTGACTGAGATAAGCACACAGCGCAGAAAAGAGGTGCGGATGGAAGTGGTAAATAAAATAATGCGTGGGCCACATGCAGACTAAATAAGTGTTGGATTCTGACTTAAAGCCTGCCACCAGAAGCAGCTGTACAATTGAAGTAAATCAATTCACTTGCCACTATAGAGCTTGCCACTAAATGCAGCTTATTACTTGCCACTCACTGATAGGGGTTTGATATGTCTGCAAGCAGTTGATTTATTATGGTCTCCGTGCAGTCAAACCTCTCTGCTAATGTTTATCTGTATTTGCAGTCACTCACCAGCACTAGCATTGCTACCTTGGCTCCACATCAGATCATCAGGCATTAGATTCTCATAAGGAGGGTGCAACCTAGATCCCTCGCATGCGCAGTTCACAGTAGGGTTTGCACTCCTATGAAAATCTAATGCCACTGCTGATCTGACAGGAGGTGGAGCTCAGGCCACAGTGTGAGCTATGAGGAGGGGCTGTAAATACAGATGAAGCTTTTCTCGCCCCACCACTCACCTCCTGCTATGAGGCCCAGTTCCTAACAAGCCATGGATTGTACCAGTCTGTGGCCCAGGGGTTGGGAACCCCTGATCTAAATGACAAGGGTGGGATAGAAATGCATGAAAAATAGACATTCAAAGGACTCTACCTTTTAACTTTTTTCGCCAAAGAGCTGCAGTAAAATCTGGTTAGAGTGTTGTGAAGTCTCTGGTCAGGCTGCCTCTCTACTTGCTGGAGTCAAATCCAGTCTCATTTGTCCGCTGAGGAGCCAATGGCCATTTTGCCTCTTCATGAGTGGTCTGGGGCTAGCACATACCAATTCGTAGTTAACAAGATTGTCAGATGAATGAGTATATGAACTGTTGGCTCCTTACAGACTTGGTCTCTGTCCCACCTTCCTCAAACTCCTAAAATGATGACCATACCCATGAAAAGCTACAATCCCAACCATCATACAACCTTGTACTAACATGTTTCGCTATACTTCACTTTTCTTTCAGCTTTAATGATTCCAAAGAGAATTCTAATTTTTGATCCAAATGACTAAGTCACTCTTTTTTACAGCCTGTAATTCATTCCTTCCTTCCCTCCCTCCTTCTCTCCCTCCCTCCCTCCCTCAAATTATTGTTGAATTAAACCACAGGAATCTTAGCTACATACCTTGGAAGTCAATATGTGAAGTCTTGTGTTGTTCTGCCCACTAAACTTTCATGCCCAAGGCACTTTGCCAACAGGCTCAGAAGGGATACTAAAGGGCTTGTGTAGTTGACCTCATTTACCAGGACTGGAACATGTATTGGTTGCCATGAGCCCAAGGGTAGAGCTTCCTCTTCTGACCTCTTTGTCCCTATAATAATGAGATACAAGATGTATGGGAAAATGCAAACTGGGGATGGCTAGAAGTGGAAGCCAGGGAGCCCACTGGTAACTATCCAGACAGTAGCCACAGAGGCAAAGTCTGTGTACAGTTTGCAGCATAGAGGTTTGAGATTAGGAAACAACTACGGGCATGGGCTCCCCAGGCCAGATAGGAATGAAGAGGGGAGGGCAGGGAAGGGGAGGGGAGGGGAGGGGAGAGGAGGGGAGGGAAGGGAAAGGAAAGGAAGGGAAAAGACTCTTTGTTTTTGTCCTAGGAAAGCTGCTTCTAGACTGGAACTAGCAATTAGGCTAGGACTGGTGCCCAAGGCAGCTCTGAAGGTGACCTTGGCCAGGAAATCAGTGGTCCCAGCTATGAGGGTCAGAAGTCAGAGCTCATGGAGGCCTATGGTACATCCTTTGTATACCAGCCAGGGTTTCAGATTCTGGTCTGCCCTGTCCTACAGAGCAGCACTTGGCCCAGCAGAAGGATAATAAGGAGGTTTCTTAACCTGACCCAGGATAACCGGACCCCTAGTAATGAAACTTCTGCACTTCGGGTCCTCAGGAGAGTACTTGGGCAACAGAGGCAGCATGTTGAATTGCTGGTTCTGTCAAGGCAGCTTTGGGAGAAGCTCTTAAGCTTCTGGAAACCTCCTGAAATGACTACTGGGAAATTAGTAGTATCTTGGCTTGATAGGTTGGATGGCATGGAAGGTAGGGCTTTCCTGCAGACTTGACTGGGGCTGTCTGTGAGGCTGCTATCTTTGCTGCCAATGCCCAAGGTCTCCACACAGTGTTCTCAGCCTTGACAATACTACAATACTAGCATCTTCTTCTGCATGTCATCCCCTCTATAAATTGCAGGAGCTTCTATTATGAGGGAAAAGTGTTAGAAGCAAAACCCACCTGATTTCAGACATTAAAGCAGTAGCAAGCTAGCAGCCTCAGATCAGAGAAGAGAGGCCAACTGAATCCAGCTGAGAAGACAGGCCCTGGGTCTCTAGGTACCTACCCAAGTACAGGCTGGTCTCAGGAAAATGTCCTTCTCTGGCTTGTCTTTTGGCAGTAATAAGTCAAATTAGGCACTAATATTGATGACCTTGTGCAGGTCACTCTCTCTCTCTGGGCCTCTACCTTCTCACATGTCAGATGGAGCATTAAAACTACATCAGTAGCTGGGTGCAGTGGCTTATGCCTGTAATCGCAGCACTTTGGGAGGCTGAGGTGGATTGCTGAGGTCAGGAGTTCAAGACCAGCCTGTCCAACATGGTGAAACCCTATCTCTACCAAAAATACAAAAAATAGCCAGTAGTGGTGACATGTGCCAGCCTGTAATCCCAGCTACATAGGAGACTGAGGCAGGAGAATTGCTTGAACCCAGGAGGTAGAGGTTGTATTGAGCTGAGAGCACACCATTGCACTCCAGCCTGGGTGACAGAGTGAGACTCTGTCTCAAAAAACAAAACAAAACAAAACAAAAACAAATAAAACTAGATCAGCTCAAGAACTCTTGCAACCCTAATACTCTCTGAGAGCTCCTCTTTCTGTTCCCTGCTCAGCCTGGACCTGCTTCTGGCCTTCCTGTGTCCTCAGCCATTGCTATTCCTTCTCTCACCTGCCTTACCTTCTTGAGCCTGGGTTTCCTTTGCTTATTTTCTCACTGTGACTCAGAGATAGCTCATCTTTGCTGTTTCTCTCTTGCTTGCTCATTAACCATCTGTACTTAGCTACTAGCCAAGGTGTTCATTACAGTTTGCATAGCTCTCAAGTGTTTCTGGAGCTCCTTCACAGAAATTCTGTCAGTAATTTTCACAAAGGAAAGGAACTTGACCTGCAAGAACCCCACACAACTCAGTCTCCAGGGGGCCTGTTTTAGTCACTGAACCTTAGGGCCATGTATTCTGGATTAAGGCTTATTTCTTCTTACCGTGACACATCTGTATGAGCTGAACAAGTTTCACATGAAAACTTGCTTCCACAGGGAACTTTAAGAAATTACAATGCTTTTAAAATGGGAGTTTATTAATCTCCTCTTCCAATATTAAAAGCTATTAACCAAATTATGTCTTGCTGATCTGGGAGCTTTACAGCCTCAGAAATTAGACTGTATTGATGTGACTCTCTCTTAGTTGCTTAAAGGGCAAATTTCCAGGCTGACCCAGGTCGAAGCCTGCAATGCCTTGAATAATTTTTCTCCAGGGGTCTCTGAGTGGTCACTGTCGAGAGCCCTCCCCCATCTCTACACTCAGGAGCTTTCAAGGAGACAAGCAAGCTTCTCACAATTTATTAATCAAGTATGGAAAAGGACCATTGAAGAACAGGCCCTCACAGTGTCAGTAGCTAGCCCAAGACATTGATTTTTAGAGCTGCAGAGGAGCAGTTGGCATCTGGGCAAGATCTTGAACATTATCTCAATAAGGAAAAGTGAGGCAATGACTTTCTTGAGAGCAGAGGAAACTCAAGGACATGCTTTCCTCTGGTCATTGAGGGAAAGCGTGGTGGACAGGTACCTGTATTATCTGAGACTGGATAGTTTATAAAGAAAAGAGGTTTAGTTGACCCACAGTTCTGCAGGCTGTACAGGAGTCATGGTTGGAGAGGCCTCAGGAAACTTATAATCATGGCAGAAGGCAAAGGCGAAGCAAGCACATCTTCACATGGCTGACAGGAGAGAGAGAGAAAGAGAGAGTGTGTGTGAGAGAGAGAGAGAGAGAGAGAGAGAGAGAGAGAGAAGGGAGAGGTACTACACACTTTCAAGCAACCAGATCTCATGAGAACTGTATCATCAAAACAGCAAGGGGGAAAAGGGGGAAGTCCACCTCCATGATCCATTCACCCCCTACCTGATCCCTTCTCCAACACTGGGAATTACAATTTGACATGAGATTTGGGTGGGGACACAGAGCCAACCATATCATTCTGCCCCTGGCCCATCCAAAATCTCATGTCCTTCTCATATTTCAAAACACAATCATGCCTTCCCAACAGTACCCTGAAGTCTTAAGTTATTCTTGCATTAACTCAAAAGTCCAAGTCCAAAGTCTCATTTGAGACAGGGCAAGTTTCTTCCACTACCTATGAGCCTGTAAAATCAGAAACAAGTTAGTTACTTCTGAGATACAATGGGGGTATAAGCATTGAGTAAATGTTCCCATTCCAAAAAGAGAAATTGTCCAAAACAAAGGGCTACAGGCCCCATGCAAGTCCAAAACCCAGCAGGGCAGTCATTAAATCTTAAAGCTCCAAAATAACCTCCTTGACTCCATAGCTTATATCCAGGCCACACTGATGCAAGGGGTGAACTCTTAAGGCCTTGAACAGTTCCACCCTTATGACTCTGCAGGGTACAGGCCTTGTGGCTGCTTTCATGAGCTAGTGTTGAGTGCCTGCAGATTTTCTGGGTGCCCGGTGCAAGGTGTCAGTGGATATTCTGGGTTCTGGAGGATGGTGGCCGTCTTTTCACAGCTCCACTAGGCAGTGCCCCAGTTGGGTATCTGTGTGGGGGCTGCAATCCCACATTTGCCTCCTGCACTGCCCTAGCAGAGGTTCTCCATGAGGGCTCTGCCCCTGTAGCAGACTTCTGCGTGGACATCCAGGTGTTTCCATACATCCTCTGAAATCTTGGCAGAGGCTCCCAAGCCTCAACTCTTGATCTCTGTAAATCTGCACACTTAGCACCACGTGGAAGCTGCCAAGGTTTTATATGCTCTGGAGCAGTGGCTTGAGACATATCTGTGGCCTTTTTAGCCATGGCTAGAGCTGGAGCAGCTGCAATACAGGGCACCATGTCCAGAGGCTGCACAGAGCAGTGGGGCCCTGGGCCTGGCTCATAAAACCATGTTTTCGTCCTAGGCCTCTGGGCCTGTGATGGGAGGGGCTGCTATAAAGATCTCTGAAGTGTCTTCCAGGTATTTTTCCCATTGTCTTGGCTATTAACTTTTGGCACCTTTTACTTATGCAAATTTCTGCAGCAGGCTTGAATTCCTCCCATGAATTTTTTTTTTCCTATCACATGGCCAGGCTGCAAATTTTCCAAGCTTTTATGCTCTGCTTTCCTTTTAAATATAAGCTCCAATTTCAGGGGTTTTTGTTGTTGTTGTTGTTGTTGTTTTGCTTGTACAAATGAATGTAGGCTTTTGGAAGCAGCCAGGCCAAATCTTGAATGCTTTGCTGCTTGGAAATTTCTTCCACCAGATTCCCTAAATAAATCATCTTTCTCAAGTTCAAAGTTTAACAGATCCCTAGAGCAGGGGCACAAGGCCACCAATTTCTTTGCTAAAGCACAGCAAGAGTGACCTTTACTCCAGTTCCCACTAAGTTTCTCATCTCCATCTAAGACCTCCTCAGTCCAGACTTAATTGTCCATATTACTATCAGCATTTTGTTCACAACAATTTAACAAGTCTCTAGGAAGTTCCAAACTTTTCCTCATCTTCCTGTCTTCTTCTGAGCTCTCCAGATTGTTCCAACCTCTGTCGCTTACCCACTTCCAAAGTTGCTTCCACATTTTAAGGTATTTTGACAGCAATACCCCACTCTCAGTACCAGGGTTTTTTTTTGGCTTTTTTTTTGTTTTTGTTTTTGTTTTTTTTGAGACAGGGTCTCACTCTGTCACCCAGGCTGGAGTGCAGTGGCACAATCTTGGCTCACTGCAACCTCTGCCTCCTGGGTTCAAATGATTCTCCCACCTCAGCGTCCTGAGTAGCTGGGACTACAGGTGCATGCCACCATGCCCAGCTAATTTTTGTATTTTTTGGGTTTCACTATGTTGGCTAGGCTTGTCTTGAACTCCTGCCTTTAAGTGATCCACCTGCCTCTGCCTCCCAAAGTGCTGGCATTACAGGCATGATCCACCACACCTGGCCCAATTTTCTGTATTAGTCTGTTCTCACATTGCTGTAAAAACCTACCTGAGACTGGGTAGTTTATAAAGAAAGAAGTTTATTTGACTCACAGATCTGCAGGCTGTGCAGAAGCCATGGCTGTAGAGGCCTCAGGAAACTTACAATCATGGTGGAAGGTGGAGGGGAACCAAACACATCTTTACATGGCTGGCAGGAGAGAGAAAGGGGGAAGGGAGAGGTGCTACACACTTTCAAACAACCAGATCTCATGAGAACTGTATCATGAGAACAGCAAGGGGAAAGTCTGCCCCTCTGATTCAATCATCTCCCATTAGGCCCCTCCTTCAACACTGGGAATTACAATTTGATGTAGGATTTGGGTGGGGACAAAGAGCCAAACCATATAATGTAGATATATAGAAAGAGATTTATTATGAGGGACTGAAAGGTCTGGAAGCTGGAGGCCCAGGTGGGCCAGTGGTGTAAATCCCAGTCCAAGCCTAAAGTCCCAAGAACTGGAGAGCCAATGGTGTAAGTACCAGTCTGCATCTGAAAGCCAGGGAAACAGAAGTGCTTATGTCCAAGAGCAGAAGAAGATGAATGCACCAGCTCAAACAGACAGAGAATTCACCTTTCCTCTGCCTGTTTGTTCTACGCATGGTCTCTAAAGACTGGATGTTACCCACCCTCTTTGGGGAGGGTGATCTTCTTTGCTCAGTCTACCCATTCAAATGCTAATCTGTTTCAGAAACATCCTCACAAACATGCACAGAAATAATGTTTTACCAGCTACCTGGACATCCCTTAGTCCAGTCGAGTTGACATAAAATTAACCATCAGAGTGCCCAAGGAGACATGACTTAAATGATGTTAGGAGACCAACTGCCTCCAAATATCTCTCATCTTTCCATGATGCTACCTACCATTGGGGCTTTGCATTCTTTGCTAGAGACCTAAGCTATGCCAAGCACAATCCTGGTGCTGACAATACAAAGTGAAATAAGACCTAGCTCCTGACCCATTGGAGCTTCTGGCTTATTTTGGAGCTCAATAGGACTAGTTGGCTGTAGGGTTAAATGATAATACGTATAGGATGTCCCCCAGCGTTTTGACTTAGGAACTGAGTGGAAGCTCTGAAATACTGATGTTAGTTGCTTTCATATGTGTTAGGAGGGAGTGTCCCAGCATCTTTCAAAAGCCAGCACCTCTAGGCTCTGGGTCCATCCTCCCCCACCCTCTTGTTTTTCACTCTTGCATCAATTTGCTCCTTTACACTGGATCATTCTCATCAGCATGCAAACATATCTGTTTTCTGCTATTTTTAAGCCCTCTCTTTGACTTTTGACCTTACTGCTGCTGTTTCATAAAAAAGTTATCTCTGTCACTTTTTCCTTGCCTTTCATTCTCTCTCCACCTTACATCAGTCAGGCCAGTGAAATGGCTCTTGAAAAGGTCACTAAAGGCCCCCTTGTTGCCAAATCCAGGGGTTATATTTCTGGCTTCATCTTACTTGATATCTCTAACATTTTTGACATAACTGGCTATTCCCTCTTTATTCAAATGTATCTTGTTTTTTTATGACTCCACTTCACTGGCCACTTTTTCTTAATTTCCTTTCCTGGCCCTTCTTTTTCTTCTGAACGTGTAAATATTAGAGAGCCCCACTGTAACTGCCCAGGGGGTTCACCTTGCCCGCTGCCTAGATAGAGCCAATTTATCAAGATGGGAACTGCAATGCAGAAAGAGTAATTCATGCAGAGCCAGCTGTGCAAGAGACTGTAGTTTTTTAATTACTCAAATTAGTCTCCTGAAAACTCAGAGATCAGAGTTTTTAGGATAATTTGGTGGGTAGGGGGCCAGTGAATCAGGAGTGATGATTGGTTGGCTCAGGGATGAAATCATAGGGAGTCGAAGCTGTTCTTTTATGCTGAGTCAGTTCCTGGGTAGAGGCCATACAACTGGTTGGCAGGTCCAGTTGGGGTCACCTGGTTGTTAGAAATGTGAAAACCTGAAAAGACACCTCAAAAGGGTGATCTTAGGTTGACAATAGTGATGTTACCTTTAAGAGTAATTGGGGAAGTAGTGAATCTTATGACCTCCGGAATAATGGCTGGTAATATTTAGAATTCCAGCTCTTCTCATTCTAACTTGATGGCTGGTGGCCTTTCATTTGTTCTACAAGAACAGTTTAGCTTTGGGGAAGGGCTGTTATTTAAACTATAAGCTAAATTCCTCCCCAAGGCTAGTTTGACCTATGACCAGGAATGGATAAGGACAGTTTAGAGGTTAGAGGCAAGATGGAGTTGGTTAGGTCTGATGTCTTTCACTGTCATAATTAACTCAGTTATAATTTTTCAAAGGCAGTTTCATTGCCCCAGGCCCTCTACTTCTCTCTGCCCTCTTAATCTGAGTGAGCCTCTCTGCTTCCATGGCTTCAAATACTGCTGATGACCCCTAAATTTAGTTACCCTCTGAGCTCCAGATTTATAATTAAATTACTTATTTGATATCTCTATTTAACACTTGGCATGACAAAAACAAAAATATTGATTTCTGAGGATAGTTAATTATCCACAAAACTGTGCATAGTTATCCTCCTGTGGATAAATAGCAAAACTCTTCCCTTCTGCATAAGAATCTGACTTTCAAACTTTTTAGTTTTCCTAATAACCTGAAGATGGTAAGAATGTCAACTCTGTTACTAGGCAATGTCACTTAGAGTGAAAATTACCCCTGATAGGTAATCTAAACCTGGAGTCGGAGGAAGTATAAATGAACCATAAATGCCTCCTGTGAGAGCACGCTTTGGAGCTTCCCTGTGTGTGGCAGTTCTTGTAATTGTCATAGCTCCTGTAGGCAATGAAGCTGTTAAGCTAGGGAAGCTCCTGCACCTGACTGACACAGATGCAGAAAATCATAATGTGGTTCTGGCATGGAGAGCTTTTTTAGCTTTTCTCTGTTGAAAATCTCCATCATTCTTACCTTTATCACCGAGAATCCAGAATCCTTCTGGATCTATATACTGCAATTTTCTTCACTGTTTTTGCTTTCCCTATTGTTGAACATTTAGGTTGTTTTCCATTTCTGCTATTATAGATAATGCTGCAATGAAGAACCTCATATATACAGATTTACCCTCCTTTTGAATTATCTCCTCATTCTAAATTACAATGAATAAAATTACTGGGTGTGAACAATTTTATGATTTTCAATATATACTGCCATGTTCCTGTTTTATGTGCAATGCCAGAAAGTATGTACACATTAATTTTACTGCAAAATCTCTGGCACTAGTGTTATTATTACACATTCCTTGCCAAGTTAATAGACATAAAAACATACATTATTGTTTAACGTAAATTTTGTTGCACCCTCAACCCGTGTTCGCTATCTACATTTTTTCTGTTTATGTCTTTGCCTATTTAGCTATAAGAACATTTATGATATTTATAATATATTAGAATACATTTTATATATTATACATGATAATCCATTTCTCTAACATTTAAGACAAATACTTCTGCTGTTTTCATTTTCATTATGCTTAGTTTGTTCTTTTACACAAGTTATTATTGATCTTTTCCTCCATGAATTCTTTCAAAGATTCAAAGTTCAGGCACTATCATCTAAATAAATGTATAAAAACTCTTGGTTCTATTCTGTGAAATTTATTCACATTAAATTATTTAACAAATTCTTAATTTTAAATGTACATTTTGGATGTAATTTGATTTTTCCCCAAACTGGTAATCCAGTGGTAGCTTCAGAGTCTGTATGTGGGGGACTTACGGAGCAACCTTGCTAAAAGGGTGGGCAGATTCCTGGTCTTGCAACTGCACTTGTACAGCAAACATGTTGTTTAAATTTAGACCTCATGCTATTTGGTAGCTTGGTGATAGTAGTAAGAATGATGGAGATTTTGAACAGAGAAAAGCTAAGAAGCTCTCCAAGCCAGAACCACATTATGATTTTCATGAGTCCTAGGAAATTTAATGAGTGGCTTTCTTCATAAAAATATTACAAATTGTATTTTACAACTGCTTTGTTATTATACTCCAGGATGGATGATCATATATTCATTATTACCATTGTATTCTTTTTTTCTTATTTTAAAAGATCTTAGAATGAAAACATTTTTATGGTCACTAAACTACCTTTTGTGTCTAGTGGATAAGTTAACCCTGCCTCAAATCACTCCTTAGCACTAATTAACTCTATCTAAATTATTGAGCCTGCTTCTTGCCTTTTTATTCTGTTCCTCAGATACACATTTGTCTTATATAAGAACCACAGTATTTAACTGTTATTATTTTTAATATGTTCTAATAGTTTTTAGAGCTGACCTATATCCCAAGATTTCTTCTTTTTAAGTTTCTTGACCACCTATTTTTCCAAGTGAATTTTAGAATTGCTCTGTTTATTTTAATAGAGTCCTCTTGAATTTGCATTGTATTTGTAAGTTATCTCATAGAGAGATGACATCTTTATAAAGTTACAACAGTTTGCTATTCTGTTCTATAAACAAAATACCATTACCACGCTACAGAGAGAGTTCAGTAGGAATTGAGACAGAGGCCAGAAATAGGGTAAAGAAGAACCTGCACTTGGTTAGGGTGAATGACCAACTAGGGGTGCTCAATGAGGCTGGGACAAAAGCTCCCATGAACCAAGATAGCCCCAGAAGTAGGTCTCAAGTCAGCCCTACAGGACAAGTGCTTACTTTATTCTTCAGATGAGGGGAAAGGAGATGCTCTTGGGGACAGACTAAAGACCATCCTTTTGGTCAAACCCACCTGCTCCCAGTCTGGCATTCTAAAGAGGCTATAGTTTGGTAATATCAATATTAGGGTTATAGGTAAGTTTAAACAAGACATGTTGTGTTCCCATGCACATATCCTTGAGGCCAATGAGTAGTGGTAGGAATAGAGGAGATGAGATGGTGGAGGCTGACCAATATGGCAGCATATTGGACCATCACTTATAACCATCTTGCTCCTCTCCCTTTTTTCTTTCATGAAAAACATTTTATTTATAGTTATAACTTTATATTTTTTAAATATGTAAGACAGCCATTTAAGGACAGACTGGCAAAATTCAGAGGCCTTCCTCCCTAAGTCCAAGTCTTTAGTGTTGAAAGTGAAAAATCATGATACTTCAAGTGAATGACTTATAAGTATTGTCTGCTATGAATAGACATAACTCTAATATGAGGGCCATTAGAGGAAATTGAGTAACTTTAATGTAGATAGAATTTGGATTTGTATTATGTTTTATAAGTCACATGCTGAGATTATACTTGGCAAGCTATTTCCTTTTATGAATCATGAATAGGACCTAGGCTGGGAAGATTTTTGTGCCTCCAAGAAAAAGATGAAAGGTGTGATCTGAAACCTTAAACTTTCAAAATTTCAAAGGCAATGTTTTATTTCAATTTTAATGTTATGGGGCACATTGGTGCAACTTACTGGAAAATCTCTCTGTGGGTCTATGCTTGCCTGTTCATCATGCCCAGAAGTATACAGTTATCTTTATACTCAAAGAAGCACCCCTCACTCCAAATAAATCAAATAATGACCTACATGTGTACCAGGATATTAGTTTCCAACACTGATTAATGTTGTTCAGTATCTCTCTAAACAAAATATCATCCTACATTTGAGATATATGAGTAGATTTTTAAAAGGGGACAAGCTAAACAAACAGAAAAAAATTCCCACAATTAAATAAGGAATTTAGCTTAAAGTTATCATGAACTGATCATGTTCTTAAACATCAAATAGAAGTAAAAGTAAATTAATTCTAGAAGATATAAGTTCAGGCTAATAAAAACTCCCAGTTGTTAAGTACTAATGAATATGAACTGAAATGTAAAAATCACAAAAATATACATGAAACAAGTCATAACAAGCAAGTGTCATCAGAAATAAGAAGCTAAAGAATCAGACCCACAAATAATGCAGATGTAGGACTTACTGGTTTCAAAATAAGTTGTCTAATATTTTTGAGTAAATTAAAAGTGACATTATAAGTTGAATTAATCAGGGCTGCCATAACAAAATACTACAGATGGCGTGGCTTAAACAATGGAAATCTAGTTTCTTACAGTTCTAGAGGCTGGGAAGTTCAAGGCCAAGATGGCAGCTGTTTTCGTTCTTGATGAGGGCTCTCTTCCTGACTTGCAGGTGGCTGCCTTCTCACTGTGTCCTCATGTGGAGGAGAGAAAGAGCTCTTGTGTCTTTTCCTCTTCTTATGAGGGCATTAGGCCTCTTAGATTAGGGCCCTGCCCTATGACTTCGTTTAACTTTTATCATCTCCTCACAGACCTTATATCCAAATACAATTACATTGAGGGCTTAGAGCTTCAACATGTGAATTTTGGGGGACATAAACATTTACTTTATAACACAAGTATAACTAAAAATAAAGTGTCTATAAAAATTCTTAGATTGATTTGAAAAACAAACCAAATAAAATTTTTAGAAGCCAAATAAAAACTAAAAATTTAAAAATCAACAGGTAGGTTAAATAGAATATTAAAGCTAAGGACAGAATTAGTAATTTGGAAGACAGATTTAAAGAAATTCCTTTGATCCAGTTGTGAAACAAGAAAATAGAGACCAGGTGCAGTGGCTTACGTCTGTAATCCCAGTACTCTGAGAAGCCAAGGCAGGCGGATCACCTGAGGTCAGGAGTTCGAGGCCAGCTTGGCCAACATGGTGCAACCCCCATCTCTACTAAAAATACAAAAAATTAGCATGGCATGATGGCATGTATCTGTAATCTCAGCTACTCAGGAGGCCGAGTCATGAAAGTCGCTTGAACCCAGGAGGTGGAATTGCAGTGAGCTGAGATCACACCACTGCACTCCAGCCTGGGTGACAGAGTGAGACTCTGTCTCAAAAAAAAAAAAAAAAAAAAAAAAAAAAAAAAGAGAGAGTAGAAAATATGATATTAAAGTTTAAAACCTTGGTGGATGGTATGAAGTCTAATGTCAACAAATCAAGTACCAGAAGGAGACGACAGAGAGAATGGATGAGAGGAAATATTGGAAAGGTAATGGATGTGAGTTTTCCAGAAATAACAG
Organism: Macaca fascicularis; assembly: GCF_037993035.2. NCBI lineage: Eukaryota > Metazoa > Chordata > Mammalia > Primates > Cercopithecidae > Macaca > Macaca fascicularis. The sequence goes on along the minus strand of NC_088388.1, from coordinate 50,847,448 downwards.
AAGTTGACGATTTTTTAAATTCAACAAGCTCTACAAATCTCAAAGATAATTAATACAAAGAGATTCATAGTTAGACACAAGTATATGAAATGACAGCAATGTCTAAATGACAAAGAAAAGACCTTAAAAGTAACTAGGACAAAAAGACGGATCATCTGCAATAAATACCAATTAAACTGACAACTGATTTCTCAACAGCAACAGTGAAAGCCAGAAGATTGTAGAATAACATCTTTAAAGTACGGAAAGAAAATAAAATATCAACCCACCTATATGTGTGTGTGTTCAGAGAAAAGGGGCAAAATAAAAATATTTCAAAGAAACAGAAATTAAGAGTATTTGCCATAAACAGAACCACTATAAAGAATATTCTAAATCAGAGTTTTTCTGTCTTTTCCTTTTTACTGACAGTATTGAAATGATCCAATATGCTTGCATATTCAATATGACACTGTTCTAGAAGTGGTAATTATTAGATCAACAGATATGCCTCTGCATTTTAAATTTTGGTGGATACTACTAAGCTTTTCTTAAAAACAACAGCACTAGAGCTCATCAATCTTTTAACTTCTTTTCAGACTCAGGCTACACCAAGTGCTGGACTCAGTCAGGACCATATGTGTATGTATTCCACGTCCCCGCTCAGATGTGAGGAAACTCTTTTGCGACTGCTTGTCCTGATGCTTTTGTCTTTTGCATTGACTTTAGGTAATGGAGACCCGTAAGTCCCCTACTCCCACCCTTCTGTCCACTGCTCCTCAGTGGGAATCTTCATTACAGCAGCCCCTGTCACCACTCAAGTTCATAGCCATGAGCAAAACTTCCATAACTTGTGATGATAATGGAGGTAATTAGTCACAAACCAAGCCACATAGGGATTCTAAGTTATTCTGTTCCTCAGATATACATTTCTGTCTTATGTAAGAACCCTCCTCAGGCAGCTTTTTCTGATTCTTCTTCTGAGAAGCTCTGAGATCAGCCCAATATCTTACTTACATTGGTCAGGTCAAGAAGGGAGACAGTGTGGCCCTGTGTTCACAGTCAATCAATCAATAAAACATGAAAAGCTTCTGTTGTATAACACACTAGAAAGAGACACACAAATGCAAAATTAAAAGAAAATGTAGTAACTCTTAACATGAATTCAAACAAAATACTGCATCTGATTCTGCATGACCTTGGACAATCATACTCCTTATCCGGACCTCTAATTTCCCAAGACCTCCAATGGCCCTTATTCCAGTAGTATGCTGGTAAATGTTCAATGGTTGACTTTCTGAAAAAATGCATGTCTATAAATTTTACTGATATAAAAGATGTGTAGCATACAATTTACAACAATAAAATGTGCTGTAATATTTATTGTAAATTAGGTAGCCAACTGATCCTCACAGAATGCTTTTATTGATTTTTGCTGAACTCTTGTATCATAGACAACCTACACTTGTAACTAATGACAGAGAATAGCTCTGGCCTGAGCGTTGGTCAGTACTTTTTGTTTTCATATGTAAGACAAAAATGAAATAATGAATACATATGTTGGAACTTTACTCATTCATCAGTGACATGACTAGCTTCTTTGTGAAACTGGATAATAGTGATAAAATACTGAAAGGCTGTTTCCTCAATTTTCTGTTAGTCACAATGTACCAGCTATAGACATGGTACACTTTTAAGCTTAATTGCCATTTAAAAAATTTTCTCTATTATTTCTGGAGTCTAGGCAATCAAGAAAACAGCAAATAAAGCTCTGATTGGTAGTATTTGTAATTTCTGGGATGTAAGTATTCCTACCATGATCAAGTTCAAGCTACCAAATATGCATCACTGAATGAAGGTTGGGAAGAGATGTGACTAGCACACCATTATGTAATGTTTCTACCATACATACACAATAGGTGTAAATAACCTTAACAGCACATATAAAAGTGACGTGTAGTACAATAAATAGGAAGTGACAAGTTTGGCACATTTATTACCTTCTTTTTACATTTAATTCAATTGTAAGTTTGTATAATTTAATTTTATTAATGGCTCAATGGTGCTTAGTAAAATGGCTGAACATTTCTAAAAATTTAACAATCAGCTCTCAAAAGCCAGTGTGAGCCAGTTCCATAACACTACTGCCTACTGCTCTTAAGATAATGTTCTATAATCCAGTAACCTCCATAAGCTTCTGGAAGAACATTTCATAACCAGATAGCATGGCAGCTGGCACCAAAATTTTTCTCTTTGGCTATCCCTGCCCAGAAGATAATTATTTATAAATGACAGGATCTGGAGGGGTGGGACTAGGTTTAGTTTTTACTTAGCCCAAAAATTCATGGGATAAAGCACAGTCTTGAAGGAAAACAAAAAGAAAATAAAAGCATCATCTTTGAACATAGTGAAAGGAATGTGATTCTCCATTCACTCCGCTACCTTCTGCTGCCCTCATGCATTTATTTATACACAAACACTAACTTTTGTTTATAGCTCTCAAAGCTCACCTTCGGCCCATGGTAATAATCAGCCCCTTGAGTCAATGCCTTCAATTTTTTGCTGGCTGGAGAAGCAAAGTTACTCTCTAGTGGTCTTTCCTACCAGGCCTACCACTCCTACCCGAAGTGGTGAGTCAGTGAGAGAACCGAAAGAACTCAGATCTTATGCTGTTTGCCCCACGTTGTGTACATACACACATACATGTATGTACACAAACATGCACAGCCACACACATATATACACTCATTCATACTCACAGAAGCTTGTCTGTTGTCTGGCTTCCAGCAGCTTTGTTTCTCCTTCACAGTTGAGCTGTGGGCCCAACTAAGGCCACTAAGTGAAGATGAAGTTCCTTCAGCTGTAACTGTGGCTCTGCAGGTGAGTGGGGCCTGTGAGTGGGGAAATGCTGGAAGGCTTGTGAGTGGGGAAATGCTGTCTCAGACTGAGGCCTCAGCTCTATGCCTCCCCACTTTGAGGTCGAGAAATATCCAAAGCTTAGACTTCCACTGCCGTTTGTCCTTCTAGTTTCCCAGGGGAGGGTCAATCAACTCTAGGGGATAGGGAGAAGGAGGATCTGTATGGGACCTGGGGAGACTTCCACCTCCCCTAGAAAGTGAGGGAATCACTGAAAAACAAACCACTTAAAGAATGAGAGAAAGACAGAGGTAATTCTCGTTCATAACAACTAAGTTTCCAATATAATCCCAGGTTTTGAATGGTCTTCTCTTGAAAGCTCCCTAAGGAAAGAAACCTTGCAATTCCTCTAAGCAGCTTGTTCTTTCTTTGTCTGACCTCATTCTTTTCAGCTTCAGAGTTAGCTCTGCTATCTCTTGATGGACCTTTTGGGGGTCCTGTGATGGCACCCTCTGTTTTGATATACCTCCAAGATTAGGACAGCATCATCTTTTCCATCGGTACCTGCACAGAGAACATTATCAAAGTGACAGGATAGTATAAAAATAGCTGATGACCAGACAAGACCCAGACCTGTGATGGAGATAACACATCAGAAGGTCATGATGATAGTAGCTGACATGTCCAAAAATATGAGAGATGGGCAAATATCCAGATACCACAAGTTTTATTCCATATCCTGCCACCATCCCTACAGAATATGAGCTAGAGAGGAGCTTGACGAACATATGGTTCCAATTTCTCCATTTTATAGAAAAGAATGCTGAGACCTAGTGAGGACTGGCCTAGCTAAGGCCACACAGGGAGGCCAAAGCAGAGAGAAAGAATAAAAAGTCAGGGTCCTGGGCTCCTGACTCTCACTCTAGGCCCATTTTCTTTTCCCTGTATTATACTGTTACATATTCTGGTGGTGTTGTCTGCTTGAGAATCAATGGCTGCTCAGCTTAGGGAAGAAAGGCCATCAGTGCTCAGGCATGATCAGTGTGGGCTGTGGCTGGTCACACCTGCCTATCCAACCTCTTCAGTCCCATCTCTTGGGGACCTCAGAAATCTGAGCAAAGACTGGGTATGCTAGCCAAGATGAAAGCACCTGTGACAAGTTCTATTTCCAAAGGCAACATGGTCTCAGCAGAGACACAGGAAGAGGCCAATTGCTTCAGTCTGGTTTTGGTGCCTTATTGAGTTAGTAACTCAGCAGCTAGCACCAGCCTCTTTGCTGGGCTAGCTTGTGGGGGGACAATAGTGCCCAGATTTCAGCTAAAGTGGTTCTCAGGAGTTTGCTCTGGCAAGGATGCCAACATTTCTCCAAAAGGAAACTTCTCGTTCTGGTTCCAGAATTGACTTTGGGGGATCCCAGGATCTCATGTTTCCTCTCTAGGGAGTTAACATCTGCCTGCTGGTTTGGGCCTCTAAGACACTTCTTGATTTTGATTTTTTTTCTGGACCTTCATTCAGCATATTGGCCTAAGACCCCTTTTTCTGTCCCCTGTCACTTTTTGATCCCTGACTTCCTCTCTTTCCAAGCTCAGTACACAATTCCCTAAGTTTTCCTCACTGTACAGTCTCAAACAGGCCCACTTAAGTTGACTTGTATAAGGGATATGTGCATTTTTTATGTAAAACACAGCTATTAAGTTATTAGCATCCCCAAGTGCTGAGTACTGTGTGAGGTACCCTGGAGACCACAAGGAGAAAAAGCAACAATCCCTGCCTTTAAAATACCTAGAATATATAAGGGGAGACAGAGAGGCTGACTAATTATAATATCATGTATTCAGGGCTATAATCAAAGTGATCTATAATCAAAGTGCTGTAAACCTTGTTACTCAAAGTTTGGTCTTCAAACCGGTAGCATTGGCATCATGGGGGACTTTGTAGGAGTTGCAATCTCTGACCTCAACCCAAACCTACTGAATAGAATCAGCATTTTAACATAATTTGTGCATGAATCACATGGGGGTGCTAATGCTGCTGGTGCCTGGGTCTCACTTTGAGAAATGAGGTTGTAGATCACAAAGGAAGGGACAATTCTGCCTAGCTGAGGGAAGGCCTAAGGGTGACATTGAAAGAACCATAGAAGAGGTGACATATACACTGGGTAAGGAAGAATGGATAAGACTTTTCTTAGCAAATACGGGGAGAAGACAAGTGGATGGGCATTCTAGGCAGAGGAAATAACACAAATGAAGGCAGAGGAGCATGAAAAGTATATCTGGGGAATGATAAGTTGTAGTCATATTGGACAAATAGATGAAGATGAAGTTGAAAATATAGACTGGGACCATATTGTGAAAAATCTTTTATGCTATGTCAAAGAGTGTAAGCAATAGGAATTCCAGAAGTTCTTTGAGTAGAGGAGAAGCAAGATTATATCTCTCTCACTTAAATGAAGAGGGCAGACTAAATGAGAGAAAGTCAAACAACATCAAGAAGCCTGGAGGAGTTGATTGCAATAATCTAGGCATGAAATGAATAAGGGTTAGAACTAAGGAAATGGCTGTGGAATGGATGTTATTTTAAGCTGCTATATTTGTGGTAATTTGTTATGCAGCAACAGATAACTAACACAGATTTCAGTACTTGGAAGTGGGGTGATGCTGTAACAAATACCTAAAAATATAGGAGAAGTTGTGTAACCAGAGATTAGGCAGTAGCTGGAAGAATTTTGAAAAGCATGTATGAGAAAGTTTAAATTACCTTGAACATATTTTTAGTAAAAATCTGAATGTTAATGGCACAGCTGGGGATTAACATGGAAGGTTTAGGTAAAGGAAATGGATGAGGCTGAATTATTTGATCACTTTTGGGAATCGGATGAGCTCAGCACCACCTAAGCTAAAGCCACACTTGTCCAAACTCCTCAGTCCCACTCTCCTGAGGACCTCAGAAATCTGAGCAAAGACTGGGTTGCAAAAGATAAATCCATTTTTTTTTGTTTTTAACAAAAACACTAATATGAAAGCACTACCCCAATAGTCCAATTTTAGTCTCATCTGTTTCTACTTTATCTTTCATTCTCTGTCCTCTGACGTTAGTGTATTCTGTTTCTTAAACATGATTTGCAGCTATGTGTGGTAACTATTTAACAACTGATGACTCTCTGGAAAGAAAAGTCCTGATTTGTAGTATTTTCTCATTTCCATTGTGTAAGTACTCCCAACATCACTGATTTCAAGCTACCAATAAGATATCACTGAACACAGAGTTGGGAAGAGATGTTAACAATTGGCTTTCATGAGCTGATATGAGCAAGCTCCGTCATGCCATTGATACTATGACTGTGTCTCTGGTTGCTAGGTCTGCATGCTCTGCACTTTCCCTGAAGACCCTTCTCTTTGGCCACTTCCCTTCAATGTTCAGATCTCCAATTAAAGATTATTTCCTAACATGACCTTGGAGTTCATACAAATGGTTAAAGTTCTAAGTTCTAAGTGGAAACAAAGAACAGAATTCTGAGTAACTAGGACTCATGAAAGGAGAACATGAACAGTTATGTGGGCCACAGATTGGGGATTAGCACGGAAGGTTTAGGTAAAGGAAATGGATGGGGCACATTTATTGTTGTAAACTGTGTGCTACACAACTGTCCTACAGGCAAGCTCAGCGGTCTTTAACAGCTCCCAGATCTGGTGTGTGTAGCATTGCCTTCTGGTTTCTGTAGGGTTCTGTGGAGTTGCCTTTGCATTCCTGAGTCTTACCCTGGGCTGAGCCTTCAAGAGACCAAAGGACAAAAAACCTGAGTAATCTTGCCCTGACTTGGTATTATTGCATCTAGTTTTGAAATCCTCAGCCCTGGCAGCTGCATATTCTACCATCTCCAGAAACCCAGTCATCGGTGATCAAGGAGGCAGCTCTCTAGCAAAGCTGGTCTTCCTCATGAAGCTCTGAGAGGGATCTGGTTATCTCACAGGAACTGTGTGGCATTCAACCGTGACCTTACAAGCTTGTTTCTTATCCAGTTTTAAAGTTCCCCATCCATCAGAGGACTTTCAGTAACTTCCTGTTTCAGGATAGAAGGACAAGTAGTTATCTGCAGACGGGAGAAAATGGAAATGATTTCCATTCAATAACTGATCAGCTCATTCAGGCCCTTGTTACCTCTTACTTCCCCAGTTGCTTTGTTCACTTGGCAGAATCCTATGCATTTTTAGATATTCAATATGATATTATTTTCCTAGGAAATCTTTTCTATCTGGGTCAGGTTAGACTTCAACTTCTTGTGCCTACTGCAAGGATAGCATTTATCACATTGGGTTCTAATTGCCTCCTTTTTTCATGCCACAAATACTTCTTGAGCACCTCTACTTGATACTACATTAAGTGCTTTGATAGAGAGCAACAGGAATGCAGTCCTGTGTGAATGTCTGAGAATAGACGTTAATCAAATAATTGCACTAATAAATGCATAAGCTAAAACTGAAACAGTAAGCTGAAAGGGAGATACTTCTGCCATTTGAAATCAAATAAGAAAGGAATAAAACCTAGACTGAGGGGTTGTAATCTGGGAAGACTTCTCTAAGGAAGTAATACTTAGCTGAGATCTGAAAGATAAGAGATACCTGGGAATAGAGAAGATAAGATGACTTCACAGCAGAGAAATGCCACATTGAAAGGCCCTATGGCAGCAAGAAAAGGCTGAATGTGACTTATTAAAAGAATGCCAGAGTAATTGGACTTCAGAGTGGGAGGAAGAGCATGGTGAGAATGAGGGTGGAGCAGTAGTCAGGTATCATACTATACAGAACTTGGGGACTATCTTAAAGGTTTTATACAGAACCTGGCACATTGTTGGCTACTTTTATGAAGGCAAGGAAGCATTCCTGCAAATGTCCAAGATCTACAGATAAGCCAAGCTCTCCAGGAAGCCTCTAAAGCAACCCTCTTTGTGGAAATAATTAATCTTATCATTGTCCTGGCAAGTCTGAATAGGAGAGATGAGGCCCAAATTTATAGTGCTTGGCTCAGGACCCTACCAGAGACAAGGGCAAGACATTTGTCCCTGGTACTCATCACTTACATGCAGCAGTGGCTATAGGAATAGCCAGAAATTTTTGCCAAGAGAAGAACTATCTGAGGATCCAAATAATTAAAGAGACTTATCCCCCAGCATCAGACAAATTATTGAGGATAAGTAACCATCTAGGATGGATTTAGCTAATGAGATGGCTCATACAAACCTCAGTGCAGCTAGGGACTTCATAGTGAAAAAAAAAGTGATTTCCTTTAAATCTCTGGCAATTAATACCAAATCCTTGCTTGAGCTGTCTGGTCTTAGTCACAGTCAATTCTCGATGAAGGGTCTGCCCAAGAGTGAATCTTGGGAACCAAATGGAGCAAGAGAGCAGAGAAAGTGAATTCCACTCATGATTAGAGGACTTTTCTGAGAGTCAGAGTGATCCAAAGATAGAATGAGATTATCAGGAGAGTTACCTCAAGATTTCAAAAATAAGCCAGAAGACTATGTGGGAGATAGAGAGAAGATTCAACCATGTGGATGGTATACATGGCCTTAAGGGTTTCTTCCCACCATGAGAATCTCAGAGGCAGAAAGGATGACATGAAATAGTAGATACAGAACAGAGAGAAATGAGACATCAGAGAGGGAAGGAGGGTGCTGTTAAAATGCACTCAATGACGAAGAACAGAAGAACTTAATTTTGTTTGAAGTGGAAGCAGCTTATGCTATTGCACCTAATCTGATCTGGGCCTGGGAACCAGGAGAATGAGATCTGATGACAAAGCCTCCTTTCTGGGAACTGTGGCCTTCAGTGTGATCTCAGGTCAGCACCTCCAGCCAACCCCAAAGGCCGTGCTTTCCAGATTTCAGGGGTTGAGCTGGAGTTATCATAGTTCGATAGGTATTTGATATCTATTACTATGTAGCAAGTTACCTCAAAATTTGGCAGCTCACAACTGCAAATACTTATTATCTCACAGTTTCTGAGAACCAGGAATCTGGAAGAGGCTCAGCAAGATGGTTCTGGCTCAGGGTTTCTCATGAGGCTCCAGTCAAACTTTCAACTGGGGCTGTGGTGATCTCAAGGCTCGACTGGGCTTGAAGTATCCACTTCTGAGCTCACACACTTGGCTATTAGCAGGCTGTCATTTCTCACTGGCCACTGGCCAGAGACCTCTATCTCTTTGGACACGGGCCTCTCCACAGCCTACTTGAGTGGCCTCATGACATGGCATCTGGCTTCTCACAGAAGAAGTGACCCAAGAAGTAGAGAAAAGTGAACAAGTGGGTGAAGCAGTGCCCAAAGAGGAAGCAGAGTTGGTATGCAGAATATACATAGAGCTCCTACAACTCAATAGTAATAAAAAAAGCTGTCCAATTAAAAGTGGGCAAAATATTTAAACAGAAACTTTGCAAAAGAAGATAAACAAATGGCCATAAGAAGATACTCAATTTTCAGTAGTCATTAGGGAAAGTTTTTTTTTTTCTTTGAGATAGGGTCTCACTTTGTCACCCAGACAGGAGTGCAGTGGTGTGATCATGGTTCACAGCAGCCTCGACCTCCCCAGGCTCAAGCAGTCCTCCCACCTCAGCCTCCCGAGTAGCTGCGACTACGGGCAAATGCCATCATGCTTGGCTAATTTTTATAAAAAAGGTCTTGTGGAGACCAGGTCTCACTATGTTGCCCAGGCTGGTCTCAAACTCCTGGGTTCAAGCGATCCACCTGCCTCAGCCTCCTAGATTGTTGGGATTGCAGGCATGAGCCATCATGCTCATCTGGGAAATAAAAATTAAAACCCACAATCAGATACTGTTACAGAATCAAAACAGTGGCTGAAATTAAAAAGAATTGAAAACGCCAAGCATTTGCAAGGGTGTGTGGAGCAAGATAAATGATCACATAGTTCTGCTGGGAGTGTAAAATGGCATAGCCATTTGAAAACAGTTTAGTTATATGCACATTTACTATACTACTTCTAGATATTTATCCAAGAGAACTCAACTGTTCACAGAAAGACTAGTACATAAATGGTCATAAGAGTATCATTCATGATAAAACCTAGGAACATTTAAGTATTCATGCAATAAATTCATCCAACAAACCTAGGAACATTTTAAGTATTCATCCAACAGTGAAATACTACTTAACCTTCTTCCTCCCCCAAATCCTTGAGAATTAGTACCTGATTAATCCCCCAAGTAATTATATAATGACACATGCAACAATATAAATAAGTCTCTTGAACATTATGTGACTGAAAGAGCTAGATATAAGAGAATGCATTCTATCTGTCTATCTATCTATCTATCTATCTATTTATCTATCTATCTATCTATCAGTCATCTACCTATCTAATCTATCTATCTATCTATCTATCTATCTATCTATCTATCTATCTATCTAAGAGTTACTCCACAGTAATAGAAATCAGGTCAGTGATTTCATGGAACAGGGGTTTAGGAGACACTGACTTCACAGTGGCATGAGGAATATTCTTGAACAATGGAAACATTTGATACTTTTCTTGTGGTGGCAATTACATGGATTAGATGGTACATATTTGCAAAACTCATTGAAATACAACTTAAAAAATATAATTTTATATATTATGTATTATATAGCCCCAATCCTAAATATAACAAAGGTAGCACAAAATCCTAAATAAATCACAAATTAAATTCAGTAGTGTATTTTAACATATCCTCGACCGAGTAGAGTTTATCAAGAAGTACAGTGATTTAAGAGAGAAAACTCTAGATAGAGAGCCTGGGATTAGGTTTACATCTTGAGATGAATCTAAAAGCTGTATGGCTTTGATCAATCTATTTAATCTCTGTGTGTCTTAGTATCTTCATCCACAAAATAGGGCTTATGATAGTATGTACTTTATACAGCTGTTGTAAAGATTAAAAGAGTTGGTATCTAAAAAGTACTTATTACGGTGTTTAGCATGTAGTCAGAATTTGAAAATCTCAACTGCAATGATTAGTTTCTACATTTGAAAATATATTATTAATATTACTAAATCAAAGAAGGAAAGCCATAAGATAATCTTGTTAGATACCTTGTTTTGATAAAATTTAATATCCATCTATGATTTAAAAACATTTCTTAGTACTTTCTTAAGATGATAAAAAATCTCCCTCTGAATTCAACAGCTTTCATCTTCAAGGATGCCTGCTATTACCATTTCTACTTCAACATTGTTCAAGAAGCTCTAGTTGATGCACTATGAGCAAAACTATGAAATAAGATTTATTGTTTTTCATAGATAATATAATTATCTACCTGGGAAACCCAATCCCAGTCAAAATACAAATAGTATTTTTAAAAATTGAAAATTATTCTACCTTCCGGAAGAGTAAATGTGTGAAAATTGTCAAGAGCGTTTTGAAAAAGATGGGTATGGGGTTTTTTTCCTTTCCTAGCTACTAAGCTGTGATACTAATACACAGATATATCAATGCAAGAGAAAAACAAGAAGGCCAGAAGATGATCAGTATATGATACATTTGATATTTCAAATTAATTAAGGACAATTTGATTTATTTAATAAATAATATTAGGACAGAAGATATAATCTGATAATTAATAAAATCTTTCACCTCTTTGTGAGTGTAACCACTGTATGATTTTTGAGATCTGTCATATTTTCAGGTGGTATTTGCCAAGCCAACTTGGAACCACACATAAGGGAGGTGATTCTAGAATCCTATTGCTTTTTGAGAAGGGTGCATTAATTCTCTATCAATAATTTTTCAGTAATTACATAATTTGAGGCTGTATTGTTGAGTGCATGTTTTCATGATAAATATATCTTCTTGCTCTACTGTTCTTTTTCTATATGGCATATTTCTTATTCCGCAAACCATTTTTTTTGCCTTGAATTCTATTTTGACCATATATTAAGAAGTTGTCACAACTTGTTTTTTATATTTGTCTTATATATCTTTCATTACCTTTTGATTTTAATCCATTTGAATCTTTTTGTTCTAAAAGTTTCCTTTGTGGAATAAACATTGCTGGATCCTTTAAAAGTGCAACCTAATAGCCTTGGTGTTTAAATTGTTGAGTTTAACTAATTTGAAATTATTTTAAAGCCATCTAAGTGTTTATTATTGCTGTCATTTTTCACATGGTGCATCCACTATACATTCCCTGGGGTGTTTTGTTTTTCTACTTTGCATTGAATAGAATAGATTTTCTTTGGCTAATTTAAAAGTTATTTATTATTTAAAATTTTTATGATGGTTGCCTTAACTTAAAAAAGGCCCATACTTGTGTTTGTTTATTCCTATTAAACATGAATTATATATGCCATCCACCTATACCAATTACCCAGCTTAGAAAATAAAACCTTAGGAAAGAAAAACCTTGATAGAAGCTGTCTGTGTACTCCTCTTCATGACATTTCCTTTCCATCCCCACACAGTTAATCACTCTTTTGGATATGATATTTATAATCCATATACATGACTTTGTAGTTTTACTGTATGTGTATATATCCTTAACTTATGTATAATATTGTTACATATGCTTTAATCTCAAAATAAATGGCATCACCTGATATGCATCCTTTGCAACTTACCTTATTTTACACTTATCATTATGTTTGAAATTTATCCAAAGTTGATACATATATTTATATTCAGTGCTGTGTAATGTATTGTGCATGTCCATTATACAAATAAACCACAATTAGTTTATCTAAGGTATATGTTATTCAGTTTCAGCAACAGGAGGCTGGAACAGAGATGAGACAAACATCCTTTAAGATGATTTTGAGAAGACAGAGTGAAAATGGTTAGCAAAATAAATTAGTAAAAAGAAGTTAACAAACCTGCATGTTGTGCACATGTACCCTAGAACTTAAAGTATAATAATAATAATAATAATAATAATAATGATAGAAATAAGTAAATTTGTCAAGTTGGACGATCATCAAATTTACCTAGAACTCAACAAGAGGAAAAGCAAACTGTGGCAACAAAAATGATTTTATCCACTAATGCCCCTGAATTAATCTGCTCAGGCTGCCATAAGAGAATGCGACAGACTGACTGGCTTAACAAAAGAAGTTTATTTTCTCATAGTTTTGGAGGCTGGAAGCTCAAAATCAAGGTGCCATTAAGATTGGTGTCTAGGGTGGCCTCTCTTTCTGGCTTGTAGATGGCTGCCTTCTCACTGTGTCTTCACCTGGCCTTCTGCTCTGTGTGCACATGCATGAAGAGAGAAAGAAGGCTCTCTTGTGTCTCTTTCTCCTCTTATAAGGACACCAGTCTTATCAGATTAGGGCCCTACCCTTATGAGCTTTATAATCTTAATTGCATCCTTAAAGGCCCTATCTCCAAATGCCATTAGGTCTTGAGTTAGGTCTTCAACGTATAAATTTGGGAGGACATTGGGAGTTAAGTCTTCAACATATAAATTTTGGGAGGACACAACTTAATCCATAACATCCCCAAATACTATGAATCACTTGATTATTGCCACAATACTGCATAAAAGCAAACTTAATTTCAGTGGCTTATAATAACAAATACTTGTTTTTCTTGCTTATGGGTTTGTGGGTTGATTTGGATGAGGTTGATCTCAGCTAGTGGGGTATGGAACCAGACTGTAGGCCAGGTTTAGGTCCACGTGTCTTGTCTTGGAGTCCAGGCTAATAAGGCAAAGAATACTGCTGTGATTTGAATATGTCCTTCAAATTTCATATGTTGGAAACTTAATCACCAAATTAATTTGTGGATTGGCAGTGGGGCCTTTGAGGGGAAATTATGATTAGATAAGGTCATCAGGGTGGAATACACATGATGGGACTGGTGGCTTTATGAGAAGATGAAGAGAGACCTGAGCTGGCAAACACTCTTGCCCTCTTACCATGTGATGCCCTCCACCATATTATTACATAGCAAAATGGCCCTCACCAGATGCTTGCAGGCACCATTCTCTTGACTTCCTAGCCTGTAGAACTATGAAAAATAATTTTTTTCTTTATAAATTACCGTCTGTTGTATTTTATAAAGCAATGCGAAATGGACTAAGATAGATATCTAGGGCATGTTCTTTTCATGGTGATGGCAGAAGCACAAAAGCCCAAAAGCCAACCACATAAACATATTTCAAGCCTCTGCTTGCACCATGTCTACTATAGCCCATTTGCCAAAACAAACCACATGGACAAGCCCAGAGTCATGAGGCAGAGAAGTCAACTTCTCTCCCTGTGGCAACTTCTACCCATGGCGAACCAATTATGAGATCATGGCAATAACAAGGGTTTATAATACTACGATAGTATAGTGAAGAACTGGGAGCAATAATTCAGTCAGTCACAGCATATATACTGAGGCTCTGATTGTTTGGGATGAGCCTTAAGTGGTATTAAAAGACGTTCTTTCTCTGTAGTGTCTTATGGGGTTATGAGCAGTAAAGACTGATGATGCATCCACACCAAAAGTCATCGTTTCTTCATTTTGTGCTTTGATTGTCTTATGCACTTCTTACATATTTTCTTAGGTTCCTGATCCAGTGACCTCTGTGTTTTATTTGAGGATTAAAATTAACCACCCCCTTTTACTCTATGAACTCTGGGTCATTTGAGAAATATCCACAAGGTCTTTGTGCGAATTCAATATAGTATTAACTTCATTCTTGGTGAAGGTGTTCTGGACCAAAGACTGAAATAGTATTCTTGCTATTTCTCCTCTTGATTGTGAAGTTACCTATCCACTTGTAGGTATCAAACCTAGAGAGCACCCTCCTGCTTTGTTCACTGCATGGGAAGAAGAAAAGCTGGTCAGAATTAATCACATGGAGGAGGAATATGGGGTTAAAAGTGTGTCCAAACAAAAGAAATAGTCTGTATAAAAGTCTTGAGGCAGGAAACAGAGTTACTGACTAACTGATGGCCACTGCAGTCTTCAGGCTGTTGAACAATTTACTATCCAGACGTGACTGTTAAAGCTTAAGGCCCTTGGAGAGTTTGGTATGAAGAAAAATAGGTCCAAAAAAGAGCTGACCACAAAAGTAAAAGAGAAGAAGATTTTAGTTCATTCATTCACTCTTTCATTCAATAAGCATTTGTAGAGTGCTACCTTGTGCCAGGCACACTGTTCAGCATTTGGGGATATGGCAATTAACAAAATAACCATATCCCTGACCATGTGAATCTTATACTTATGTCTGGAAAGGATATAAATAACAAACAAAATAAATAAACAAAACATATAATATGGTAGAAGGTAATAAACAGTAAGGAGAAAAAAATTAAACAAAGAAGAGGGCTAGGGTATGTTGTTAGTGGGAGTGGGGTGTAATTTCAGAAAGAATGGTCAGGATAGGTGACATCTGAGACATAATTGGAGGAGATGAGGGCCGTGGTTGAAGAGTGTTCTTTACAGGGTACGAGTGCTGGTTGAGTGCTGGGAGATAGAAGTTGAGGAATAGTAAGAGGACCAGTGTGTGGGAGAGTAGGAGATGAGGTCAGGCAGGTAATGGGAGTGGTGGTGAGAGGAGAGAAAGGGAAGATCAATTTGGCCTGCAATGCTTCAGGTGTTTGCTCATGAGATAGGGAGTCACTGGGATGCTTTGAGCATAGGAGAGACACGGTGTGATCTACCTTTTACAGTCAAAGTGGGTTACTGTGTTGAGTACAGACTGGAGGAGAGAAGGGGGCATAATTCTATATGGTCCTGAGAGAATAGAGTCAGTGGGTAGAAGGGGCTGACTTTTCTAACCACTAGCTAACTAGCTAACTAACTAATAACTAACCTTAGTTAGCTGACTACTACCAGTGAAACTGGCTGCCAACTCACCTTGGGAGTTACACTCAGCAATTTGTCACTCGTGGTCCCAAAGGATGCTATGGTTGTTGATACTGGGTAATTCCTACCTTGAATAAGGAAGGCATCAGACTCTATGACATTCTGGATTCCTTCCAATACTGAGAGTCCTTGATTCTATAGCATGTACCACCTCAATCTCCTCCGCTAGAATGTAAGCCCATAAGCACAGGGAGTTTTGTCTGTTCTGTTCAGTTCATTGCTCTACTCCCAGTGCCTAGAATAGTGCCTAGCATATAGCAGGCACTCAATAAGTATTTGTGAAGTGTATGAATGTCTCTGTTAAACCTATGGCTGGACCTTGAGCAAGACGTTTCTCTGAACCTCACAGAATAAAAAAGTTGGGTTGAATGGCATTGATGACCTTTCTAGGCTGGCCAGTCTGTGATCCCCATTTTAGGGTCTGAGTCATTGTTTCTAAGGCAAGCTAAGGGGTGCATGAAGAGGTTCTTATATGGAGGAAAGACAGGGATGGATAAAGGCAAACCTGCATGAAGGAGGAGCACATGGGTAACTTCTGAGGCTGGAGACCAGGGCACCCTCTGAAAATAAATATGAATTGTTCTCTTTGACATGCACAGGGCTCTAATTCCAATAGGGGATGCTTCACTAGAAACTGAGGGTACAAGACACTAGGGATCCATCCCGGGCATGTTGTCTTTGTGCTAAGTGAGTCAGCTTGGTCAACAGAGTGCTCATAGGCCCCGAAACTCTCCTGGGAAAAATTGCATAAATAGCAGCAGAGATTCCATTGAAGGGTATAGAAAATACATTTTTAATTTTGATAGAGTTCACAAATTACAGCATTGACATTTCTTTAAACAAATACTTCTGTCAAAGCACAGCATTACCATGTGTCCCCAGATGCCCAAGAGGCAGTGATTTCATGTCCCCCCAAGGTTTAGCAGAGCCACCAATGTCAACAGGATGGCTGACGGGGCCTAGATTTGCTACCAGATAAGCCAGTGAGACATGCTGTCAGATTTATGGTTACATAATCAAGTATTTAAAAAGATGCACAATAGGTAACTGCAATGAGCTTGTTCTGCATTTAGCAATAGTTCCTTTCAAACAAAGAAGATAGTTTTCAGTATCAAGAAGGATGCCTGTATGTATGTCTTCCATGGAGCCTTTCCTACAAATTGCTTTCATTACACAATAAAGAGTTCAGCTTCACTGTGACCTAGGAGGAAGAAAATAACAGCCAGAATTTAGTTACTGGTAAATTGTCAGACTCAACGTCTATTATCTCACTTACTCTTTATAGTAATGCTTGGAGGTAGATACTATTGTAGTCCTCAATTTACAGATGGAGAAACTGAGGCTTGGAGAGAGTTAAGTAACCAGTTCATGGTCGTATAGCTGGTAAAGGGCAGATACAGTTCTTGAACTCAAGTCTGTGCACTTAATTTGGAGGTACACGATATAGTAATGTATACTCTAAAATGATAGTGCCATTATCTTTCAAACTCAAATTCTAGAATTGTCAAAATTATAAGTGTCAAAGAGCAGTGTTTTAAATAAACAGGATCTATATTTCTTGGTCTGATGATCTCAGGGTTACAAGGAGAGACTGAAAAAACAGAGATTAATCAAAATTCTAGGGTTTTAGCTATTGGAACTCAGACACTGGTGTGGGTACCTTCCCTTACCGATTTTTTTAAACCACATGGTCTCAGGGAGGCTCAGAGGGTGAAATATACCCCTGTAAAAGCCAGTCATTCATCTTCCCATCCCATCATACAAGGGCAGTCACCTTCTTGAGTCATTCAGCTGCCCAGTCTTGAAGGTCCCTGCGGCGCCTGCCGAAGGCTTTGGAACCCACATTGGTGGGCACAAAGTTGTTCTTCACCACACCCCCTGATCTGCTCAGCAAGCCTGCCAGCCGATGAGTCACACAGGTGGCAGTGTCACAGGCTCTCTTCTGGGCAGTGATTCTGATTTGCAGGATGGAGAAAGAAGAGAAGATCTGTGAGTGAGAGGCTGGGAGAGAGGTCAGCCTCATGGGACCTTCACGGTAAAGTTCCTGTGCTGAAAGGCACCAATTAACTTTAAGTGTTTCTCCCAAACACAATTATCAGAGCAGAAAATCACAAGGCCATTAGGGAAAATGCCATGATCACGCCCCATAGATATTCCCAGAGGTGTCAGAAAACCCAAAGGTGACTCTGGATGACTGGCTATGGAATATGGAGCAGTAACAACCAATCTTTCCTGTATAAACTAACTAAAAATTAAAGCGGAGGTTTATGACACTGGAGTGAATTATGGCCCTACACCCAGCCCCATTCACAAAGGACTATAAAATCTATACCCCACTCACGGGCACCAAATACCCCATCTTAGGAAAATAAAAAATTCCTCAGTCTTACCTGGAAGATGAGTGGAGTTTGCAGCATCAAATCCTAGAGGTACTTACCTGCTCCTTAGGACTCCTGTTCTTGCTGCTTGAGCTTGGTGAGAGGGACCACCCACCATATCCTCTGTCCAGCTAGCCTAGGGTTAAGGCTATTTCTAAGCATAGGTCTTACACACTATGAAGCCTGGGACATAGATCAGAGCAATGACCAGCACAGCTCAGATCTTTGGGGAAAAATAGTTTTATTCCTCAAATGATCAGTACATTCAGAAGCAGGACAGAGGAGCTCTCATGACAGCTCTGGGGGACTCAAAGCAGCCCTTACTTTGTGGTATTTTCCCGGGTGATTCTCTTCCAGCCTGTGAGTCCTGCTCTTTTTCCTCCCGTCTGAAGCTTGAGACATCCTCTGCCACAAGGAAAGCCACCAATACCAGCCCAAAGAGCCACAACAGAGGAACTAAACCACATGCATCAAGTTATAGGAAGGACGCAAGAAGGGAAATTAGGAAGGAGAGGGAGGAGTTTAGTTGGCATCCTGGGGCATGCTAACATAACGGCGATGGTTTCTCTCCAAGTCGCTGGACATATCCCTTTTCTTTCCAGGTGCTCCAACCCCAATTGCAGTTTGGGGGAACGTGTGAAACTTGTTGAAGTCCTGCGTGTATGTGCCCAGCATGCAAGTACTCAGATTACCGCACCGCTTAGATCTGGGGCTGTCCAGGCTGCAGGGAAAAGACATGCCAGACAGTACCATGCACCAGAATCTGTCCCCATGGGCAGTCACTTAGAAGGTTAGACCAGGCAGGGGACCCTCTGAGTGGGAGCAGGAGGGGCAGGCAGGAGAGCAGCTCACTTAGCCTTCCTTAGGACAGCTCAGATGTGCAGTGGGCCAGGGCAGTGCAGGGAAGGGCTGGATGGGGAAGGATGATCTTTTCTGGCATTCCACATGCTGTTCAGTCCTTCATGCTTGACAGAGGGGTTCTCAGGGCAGATGCAGGAGCAATACATGCCTCTGCCTGAGCAGTGCTGGGGCCAGGCCAGGGGATGGTCTCTGCTCAGGCTCAAGGTACACAGGGATGTGTGTACACAGGATCTGGGGACGGGTGCTCTCCTTGGCTTCCTGATAACATGCACATCTCCACAGATGCCACACATTTAAAGGCTTGACCTACCTCAGACCCTGCTCTATCTGTCCCCATCCCCTGCAAGGGCCTTACCTTCACCTTGCAAATGTGAAATGAAGGCTCCTTATAGGTGTGAAAGAATGTCATATGCAGATTAACAAGATGGATCCAAATTTCTAGAATTTCCTGAGATATATTATGTCTATCCCTGACTTCACCCTTACTAGTGTTAACTCAACCAGTGCTGGGAGGTCTCCCAGTACTGCAAGAACAATTACCACAGTGAGCGATTCCACACCTCTCCATTTCATTTCCTAAGAACTTTCAGAAACGGAGCCTTTTATTGTGTCTAACCGCAGTTCAGTTCCTCCAGCCGCACTGGCACCTCTGTCTCCCTTGGAGCCTGAGAACGGCCGGGCCCCAGGTCCCGGTGAACAACACAGCCTGTTGGATTCCTGGCCAGTGTGTTCTCTCCTACCTTCTGGGATCCACCTTCCTGGGTATGCTGCAGGGAGAGGAGGCCCTGGACGCTTGGGGAGCCTCACCTGGAGCCCTCGGTCTCCTGCTCCTGCTCCAGTTCACTGGCCTTCATCTGCACATAGTCGTGCACCAGTGCAGCCAGCAGGAGGCGCGCTTCCTCCTCACTGAGTGTGGCTGGGTCTGGGCTGCTCTCTAGGGCAGACCTGTGAAGGGGAAGCTGACTCAGTGCAGGCTGTCAGCCCCTGCTGCCCCTCCCCAGGATAAGCAGCCAGGCTTCCTGGTCTTTGCTTCTTCCCCTGAGAATGTGGCCAGTGGGAGTATTAGGGGACAGGGCACAAGGCCAGTGTCGTTCCCAGGACCCAGGCACTGGTGTGTGCCTCCAAGCAGTGGTGTGCTAGAGCCAGTTTGCATAGGCTTGTGAAAGCTGATGGTTAAATTTTCAAGAATTTTGCAAGCTGAGTGCAACCATTATTAAAAATTAAATGCTAAAACTTACAGTTAGTGCTGACCTGAAAATAGTTTCAGTTTAATAGATTTATATGTGGGTGAGAAATAGATCAACAGGTAAAATACCAGATTTAACAATAACAAATTTAGTGGCAAACTATTTAACACAATAGGATGCAATTCATTTATCAAATCATGGCGGAATAGGATAAATAGGATGACGAAACATACGAAAGTTTGACTAAAAGCAACAAAAGCATTTTGTGAGACTCAATGGGCCATATAAAATGTATAATAGGCTGGGTGCGGTGGCTCATGGCTATAATCCCAGCACTTTGGGAGGCCAAGGCAGGCAGATCACCTGAGGTCAGGAGTTTGAGACCAGCCTGGCCAACATGGTGAAACCCTACCTCTACTAAAAATATAAAAATTAGGCGGGCAGGGTGGTGGGCGTCTGTAATCCCAGCTACTCGGGAGGCTGAGGCAGGAGAGTTGCTTGAACACAGGAGATGGAAGTTGCAGTGAGCCGACACGGTGCCATTGCACTCCAGCATGGGTGACAGAGTGAGACTCCATCTCAAAAAAAATTATAATAAAGAATATTGTCTAAATATTTATCACTACTTATAAATTATGTACTGCACATCTTTATATCAGAAAAAATTATATATGTGCACGAGTACATACATTACCCCTGCCCCCAGTCAGTTTTTAAGCATTCAGCACACCACACTTAAGAGGCATGGAATTGTCTGATACCTGTGCGGTTCTGGCTTCAGGCTGTCTTACCTGAATGGTGCTGCATGGAGGCTGCCTGCCTGCAACAGGACCAAGATGCTGAGAGCCAGGAAGGCGGAGAACTTCTGGAAGCCCATGACACCTCTCTGCAAGGGAAGAATGAGGTAAACTACCTGTGCCAGTTCAAAGTTCTAGGAGCCCACAAACCTTGGCTCCTATCCTGCTTTCTGTCTTGCTTCTAACGCCCTGACTTTCTGGCTTCAGACTGGTCATTATATTTCTCTTCTTCTTTGTTTCCTCATCAGCACAGTGGACTCTTCCTGGGAGATTCAGCAGGCCTCTAGCATGCACAGTTTGACAAAGCTGGAGAAGCAATCCTAGCGGGAGAGCTGAGTGGGGGAGGCCTCAGGCCTAGCTTCTCCCCAAAGCTGCACACATGCATATAAACCTGATAGCCAGGTCCCTGTGGAGGACATGCTCCCAGGCCCCTGTCACAGAAGCTGCTCCCATAAGGAAACCCAGAGCTGTCCTCCTCTTGTGGGGCTTTTGCATACACCGTGGTGGGGGCGGGGGCGGGGGGAGAGATCTGTCCAGAGGGATTGTCTCTACGATTGGAATCTGAGAAATAAAATAATCAATTTTAGTCCTCAGCCGCTCCACCGCTGACACCTCAGTCCCCTGCAGGAAAGAAATTTTACTCTTAAATTGGGACCCAAGACTTTCTGTCTTTGCTCCCAGAACCTGTGACTGGGGCTTGCAGTTTAGGGCTGCTTGTCCCTCAGTCGTGGGGCCTGTCTGCCACCCATCCACTCTGTTCCAGGTTCTGAACCAATTTCCCTGGGACTGCTAGGCACAAGACGCCATCCCTGATCGCACCGTCTGCGGAAAGTTACTCTTGCCTCAGTCTCTGTGCGCGGTCCCTGGGGAGCCTGAGTGTCCCGAGCCTGGCCCAAGCCTGTGTGCAGAGAGAATAAGACTGGAGTCCGCAGCCGAGCAGGAAGAGCGAGCCTGGGAACTGAGACTGTCTGATCCAACCTAGGGCAGGAGCCGGTATAAATCGCCGACTAACAGAAGCTATCTGATGAAGAGACTAATAGAGAGAGAGGGAGAGGAGGAAAGGGGGAGAGAAACTGACTAATGGAGGGAGAGGGAGAGGGAGAGAGAGACATACCTGAGCCAGAATCTCGGGGCTCGCCTGGCAGAAGGTGGCTTGGATCAGAGGCGGTGGCAGCGGCGGCGGCAGCGTACAGCCAGAGCCCTGTGGAAGCGGCGGCGACACTTGGGCTGGGTAGCGTCTCTGATGCCTCCCAGCGCCAGCGACTGCTCTTATTCCCGCCGTTGTGGGTCGGAAAAGTTCAGCCAGTGCACAGCAACCAATGGGCGGAGGGGTCCTTCGCCCCAGCTGGGTTGCGTCACCCTCATGCTTCCAGAACCTGGAGGATCCAGCAGGACGGTCCCACTTGTATTTGCATTGAAGTCATTGATGGAAATGGGCGGGGGGATGGTAGGGCACCAAAAGAAACGCCCTTAAAGTAAGCGGGAATTTGAGGGCAGTTTGACGTCATGGTGAATTTCACCTCTCAGTCCGGCCTGGTTTTGAACCCGCGCCCCACTCCACCCCTGGTTTCGGGATTTGGCGGAAAGGGTCCAGGACTGTAGGGACTCTTCCAACTCTGACCCCAGACCCCTGCCCAAGTGAGATTTTAAAGGCTAATGCCCCTAAGGGTGGGTTCTGGGCCCAAGAAGGCTGACTCCAGTAGCTAGTATTACCCACAGAGGGGCAGGGCTCGTGGGAAACAAGAGAGGGAGCTGGGAGCAAGAACTTTGTTAGGCAGGAGTTCAATTACAGTTGACCCAGTTCCGAATTGTGTGATCATGGGCAAGTAACTTCCCAGAGCTTCAATATACTCATCTTTGAAATGGGGACCACAGTCTTATCTTGAAAGAATGTTGTGAGAAATAGCCCAGTGCCTGGGCTCCAGATAGGCAGGGATCTAAAAGAGTTTCCTGGTCCGCATAGGGGATTCCGTCAGATCTCCATGGATACCTTCAGAATCCCCATCTCCCCGGACTGTCCTGGGGTACTCTTCAGATCCATTACATGTGTGAGGAGGGGGCCGATGATCTGCTGGGCCTGAGGGGTGAGTTGCAAGGTACAGATGTGGAAGCCTCCATCCGGGCCTCTGGCCCTCTCCCTTCCTACCCTGCCATCCATCACCTGCCTGAGCCGTTTGCACAGCTGCCCCTTCGTTTCCGGCTGCTGTTTGCCAAGACTTCCCAGACACATTCTCTTCCGGTCCCGCACCCCCACCCCCACACTTCAGTCCTCTCCTAAAGAGTAGGCAGGCCTGACAGTGCTGTGTGGTCCCTGCCTAGACCGAAGCTCACACTCACTTCCGGTCACACTCATTTACACACACACAAACCCATTACTGTCTCCCAACATGTGCCCACGCTGAATCACAGACACTAAAAAACAGATACTGGCGCAGAAGAGTATCCTGAGGGGTTCACTCAAACGTGTCCCAAGCCTGCCTCCGAGTCTCTCGGGCGGTCGCATCCACACGCCCGCACGACGATGACCTGCTTGCATCAAACCTGCACACATCACAAACAGGCCCCCTCCATCACACCCAATTACACGTGACCTCGACAACTCTCACATCCCGCAGAACCGGGTTTCAATTTCACTGTGCCTGAGCATTCAGCTCCAGGCGCGCCCAGAACAGTAGAGGTCGGGACTAAGGTACTTGCCGCCCACAGCGTCCAGAGTGGCGAGCAATAAGCTTTTCAGCGTCCCCACCACCTCCCGGTGTGAGCGCGCAGCGCGCGATCTGCAGCAGCCGGTCCGGGCGCTGCCTGTGCGGTGAGCGCAGCAGCAGCATCCCGGGGCTGTTGGGAGAGGCAAGGACTCTGACTTGAGGTTCTTTGAGGCGGAGCAGAAATTAGCCCCTAGGTGTGCCGTCCGTGGCGCGAGTCACGGACCTCCAGGTACTCTGGGGTCGTGTTAGCACCCTTGTCCTCAGTCCCCAGAAGCGTCTACATTTCTTAGGATAACACCCCTGCCCCGCGCTGCATCTCTTCCCCCTCGGGGATTGGTGGCCTCCGTGCTCAAGGGGGCAGCGGGAACGCCTGACTTCCGAGATGCCCTTAATTGACTCTCCTCCTTCTTAACTACAGCGAGGGAATAACAACTCGGGGCTGGGGACTAGGTATCTGAGACTAGGTATCGCTCCCCGCAGGGCCCGCCGGTAGGGCGGTCACAGGACCCGGGATTGGAACTGGACCGCGAGGACAATGGCGCGCGTCAGGCGCAGAGCGTGGAACAGGCAAGTTTCGCGCGGAGCCGGACTTGGATGGCGGATCT
This sequence comes from Macaca fascicularis, assembly GCF_037993035.2. Taxonomy (NCBI): domain Eukaryota; kingdom Metazoa; phylum Chordata; class Mammalia; order Primates; family Cercopithecidae; genus Macaca; species Macaca fascicularis. Next base: position 50,823,239 of record NC_088388.1, on the reverse strand, counting down.
TGGGCACAATGAGCCGCGGATCCTGAAGGAAGACAACCCCTGCTGAGACCCTGTCCCGAGCCTTGGAGCTTTTTAGCAGTTTAGACTCCGATCGCGGCCTGGGTTTTTGGTGCAGAGCTGCTTGAAGAGTTGCGAAGGCTGCAGTGCCGGCACTAAGTGGAGCGTAGTGTTTGCGCCTCTGCCACCTGGGCTGTAGCAGAAGAGCATTTGCACTCAGCTACCACATACTTCAGCGGAAATGACTTTTTCCAAGACTAGAGGTTTCTAACATAAGAACCTCTTGAAACCGTTTGTAAGTGTGTCTGTGATTCCTAAAGAGAGAGCTCATAGCTTTCGCCCGTGCCACAGTGACCACAAAATGAAAGACTGTAGAAGCAGATTTTGTGGCCATGTCACTTTGCGGGGTCGGAATTCTACTCCTGAGGTCGTGTGTGTCTTCAGCCTTCAGAATCCACACGCACTCCGCACTATCAAATCTTTGGCGGCTACAAATCAAAGAAAGGCTGGTGCTGTGGAGCGCTAACCAGAGCCTGCGTCCAGAGGGCGCTAGTGTAGCCCCGAGCAGTTTCAAGGCAGACTTTAAAAGTCCGTCTCTTTAGGACAGGAGGGGGGGTCATTAACTCACCTCTCAAGCACTCCTTGAGTTTGTAGGAAGTGCCTGGCGCCTTGCTGGGGGCTGAAAGTTTTTTTCGTTTTTGTTTTAAAGTCATTTTCTCCAGCAATTAGCACCATGCCAGGCACCCTAGTAGATGATCCGCCAAAGTTAAATGAATGAAAATTCATTCTGGCAAATTCACCAGTTTCATAAGGTAGCTCGCAGAAAATTCGGACCTGGTGGGAGCGGCATTTCGCTTTGCTTTCCGAAATTCACAAACTTTTCAGCCAGACTCCTCCCATTTTATTTGTCACAGCAAGTCGGTTCCCAGGCAGAAGTTTTCAGGAATGAGGCAGGGAAATAAGGATTTCGTCTAGGGTTCTCTCTAAAGCCTGAGATCTTCTGGTGCGAAATGCGAAGTCATTCTCTGAGCCCATCCCTGATTTACTGAGCGAGCCAAAGGAAGCTTAGAGCTTCCCGTGCTCGGATCGCATAGATTTCATCACGCTATTCCTGGAACTTCTCTGAGTTTCAGTACTAAACGGAGCATGGTCTAAAGAAAGTTGGTAAGGAAAATGCTGATTTTAAAAAAATAGTTGCTTGACTATTTGACCCTTGATTTTTACTGTCTTATTTCCTAACTTTAAAATCTGGAAATCAGGGTCAGTTTTGAAACAATCTGATTTTGGAAAACAGTGTTTTTACAACACCCCAATAAAATCTAACTGCAATGTTTGTTCCCATTCGTTTAGACCAGAATCCTGTACCCTTTGCTTTAGAAATAAAAATAAAGATGCAATCTGGTTGAAAATTCTTATGTGAATTTCCATGTGATTAAAAAAGTCACACCTAAAGGCTTGAGTTCAGAACTCAGGTTAAATTTATTGCTGCTCTACAATTTCTTCATAATATAGACTCAACCACAAAATCTCAGCAGTAGCAACAGCACCACCAGCAACAATAATACAACAGCCAACAACACACACATTTTCTTCAGCCTGGCAGAAACGTGGAGCTATCAAATTAACTGGAAAATCCCAACTGAAAATCGATTGTACTGTTTAAAGGAGGGCAGAAATCAAAGCTTTCCATCATCATGTTTACTGAAGAACATGCCAAGAGAAGTACTTGCTTCTGAATCATTTTCCTAAGACACTTTTAGAGTGCAGTAAAGCTGCTTCTGGGGGAGGGGGTACAGAAATGACTGCCAAAGAGACAGCAAGATTCACAAGAACCGAGATACAGAAACAGCCTAAGTGTCCATTGATGTTTGAATTCTTAAAGAAAATGTGGTGTGTGTTTATCACACACACACACAATGGAATATCAGTTAGCAATATTATTCAGAAGAAGGAAATATTGTCATTTGTGTCAACATGGCTGAACTTGAGGGATATTATGCCACACCAAATAAGTGAAGCACAGAAAGACACATAATACATGATCTCACTTATATGTAGAATCTCAAAAAACAAGTTGAACTCAGTATCAAAGGGTAGAATGGTGATTATTTGGGGCTGCAGTTGGGGGTAAAAGAGAGAAATTAGTTAAAGGATACAACCTTTCAGTTATAAGGCGAGTAAGTCCTGGAGACCTAATATACAGGCTGGTGACTATAGTTAACATATGCTTGAAATTTGCTAAAAGAGTAGATCTCAAGAGCTCTAAGCACACACACACACACACACACACACACACATACATGCACACACACGGGAAACTGTGAGGTAATATGTTCATTAACTTGATGCAATCATTTCATAAAGTATACAAGTATCAAAATATCATATTTTATACCTTAAAAATAAAAACCTTTAATATGGAAATAAAAGTGAAAAAAAAAAGAGAGTGGGAGACAGCTGAAATTCCCCAGTGGGAATTTTGCTGAAGGCTTTACAAGAGGTGCCTCTGTGTAAACGCTGGAGAGGATATCAATGTTTTATTAATAACCTAGATATAGAATTATCTAAAAGATGTTGCATGTGCAGTAAGTATGAAAAGTCACATAAATCATATTAAATTGAAACAAAGAAAACGTATTCTAAATATTGTAACTACCATCAACTAAGTTCCATCCATGTGCCAGGCACTGTGTATATATTATCTTTCTTATTAAACTGTTTAATAAGATAGATATTTTTATCTTCGTTGTATATGCAAGGGAATAGTAAGAGTATTTGGCTTGAATTAATTACATTTTCCAGTCTCCTTTTGAGGACCTGAAACATAGCTTATCTGTCCGCCATATCAGTTAAGAGGTGTGGTACCCTGGATCCAGAGGGAGATATAGGCATGTCTGCCTGCTTCAGGGCTAATGTGATTTGCAGTGAGAGACTCAATGAGCAGGCATAAATCATTTTTCCTGGACCAACATTTGGGAACATTGACAGTTTTGCAGCAGGAAAATAAATGTTGGTGCCACCACTTAAGTAAATTGCCAAAGAATACAACCCCAATCAGATTTATAATAATATTTATAAGATAAAATTGTAAAACACTTGAGTTCACACAAACAAAAATCCAAATGACTTAACTTCTTATATTTAGTATCATGCATTACTTCATCTTGTCTGAAATTGTGGTTGATTTTATAGAGTGTTCTATTTTGCCAATGGATGTGGGGGGTTGAGATGGGATGGGATAGGAGTTAGTGGAAACAGTGCTGGGAGTCAGAAGTTAGGGTTCTAATTCTCACCCCTAAGGGTATGACTTTGAGGACATCATTTGGACCTCTGTTTCCACATCTGATATATGAACTTTTATGGGATCGAGGGATTCCTAAATTCCTTTTTAATTCTGACATTCTATCAGTATGCTGTGAATTTTAAGCTGTTTTTACAGTACTTTTCTATAAGACCAGGCCACCTACTATTTGACTTCCTCCACTTGCCCTGACAGTTACCACTGTCTTCTAAAAGAACAGCTGAGGAGTTCACCATGAAGGAGGAAGGATATGTCATTCTTTGCAGTGACACAATCAGAAAAGGTACTGCTTCCCCACCTAAATATGAGGGATAAATGATTTTGAGAAGAGACAGGAGAAGAAGGGAACAAATGTCCTCGTCCTTGTCTCCTTATCAACAAAAGATGTACTGGTATCCTTTAAAAGGTGACAGAGAGGATGCCAGCAGAACTGGGAGCACTAAGTTCTCTGCTTTGTGAAAATGAATCTGCAATGAACTCCTGGTCTGGATGCCCATCTTTCTGCAAGTCGTCAGCAGAAGCTTTGCAATGTGGCTACTTGGTGAGTTCACATACAGCCCAACCCATAGTTCTGATGGAGCCTGAAAATCAGCTCTGAAAAGTTCTCCTCAGAAGATGCCTCTGAAGTGAGAGGCATGAAAAAAGAGACTAACCTTCAGGTAGGTCCAGCCAATATTTTAACAAATATTCAATGAATAATTTGGTTGGAAGGTAAATCAATTGAATATGCACAGAGAAATGTATTATGTTAAGTAGTACATACAATAAATACATAAAATGCATTTGTTTAGAGGGGTTATAAAATTATAATTATATGGCTATACATGTTTGAAAATATTCTATATTAGTAGAAATAGAATGAATCAAGTAAGTACATTTATTAAAATATACGAGGAGCAGGTGAAAGAAAGAAGTGTAGGACTATTTGTATCTTTGTTACCAAAGAGCAAAGAAAAAGTATGGCTAGTTAACTGGAGTTAATGAAGAGACCCCCACCAACTTTTCTAACTAGGCTCTCTTCCAGTGTTAATGACGTTGTGCCCACAAATGCTGTGTGCAAATGAAGCAATCATGTAGAGCCATCCTTGATCTTCAGATCATCTTGGGTGAGTTTGGAGTGCATTTTGAGTAGAGGACAAAGACTGAGATCATATAGATAAGGACTTATATTGCAAATAAAGGACATATGCTGAGTTTTTGTGTTTAAGACCATCTTGGGCCTACCTGTTGGTCTCCTGCTGGTATAACCTTAGAAATGTGAGTAAATCCAGGTTGCCTCACCTTCTATGTTTGCTGTCATCACTTTATGTAAGGATCCCTGGACTAGGGAATAGTAGAGTTTGTTCTCTTGGTGGCTGTTGAGAGCTAAGTTAGGTTGCTAGTAATTGGGTGGCCTGATGCCTCATTTGTTTCTTCCTGAACCTATTGCTGTCAGAGGGTCAGCATTCTCTAGAGGAAGTGAGATAATGAAGTTAACAGGATTGAGGGTTCACCATATGCAGGTGGAAATGAATAAGACCAATTTACTAAAAGCACTATGTGGTCTCTCAGGGAGACAAGACCCACACATCTGAAATAGTGAAAGAGGAATACAAGATAGTGAACAAGTATACTAGCTTCCCATTGCTGCTGTAACAAATTACCACAAATTTAGTGGTTTAAAACAACACACATTTATTATATTACATTTTTGTAGGTTAGAAGTTCAACATCCAACATGGGTCTCACTGGTCTAAAATGTTTGCAGGACTGTTTTTCTTTCTATAGGTTCTAGGGGAGCATCCATTTCCTTTCAATTTCCAGCTTTTAGAGGCCTCCCAAGTTCCTTGGCTTAAAGCCCCCTTCCTCTATCTTCAAACCCAAAGTGAAATACATCTCACATCACATCACTCTGACCTCCTCTTCTGCTTCCCTCTTTTACTTGACAGGATCCTTTTGATTACCTTAGGTCCAACTCCTGGAGAATCCTGGATAATCTATCTCAGGGTCCTCTATTTAATCACATCTGCAAAGTCCCTTTTGTTCTGTTCTCAGGGATTAGGGTGCAGACATTTTGGGGGAGGTCATTCTTCTGTCTGCCATAATAAGTAAAGGCTGGGTTAATTGGCAAGGAATGTAAATGATGGGGGTTGGAGAAAGAGGCTGCAAACACTTTTAGGAAGCCTCCCAGAGATGGTGGGGCCAAAACCAGAAAGTGGCTAAATGGGGGAAATTACAGAGTCTCTGTTGAATAATCCATCTACTGGGTTGGGGAAGAGGATGAGGAGACAAAACAAGCCCTCTTTATATCAGGTGCCATCCTCTTCGCCTCTTTTGCTGGGAAGGGAGACCTCCTGAATATGTACTTTACTCTTGTTGGCATTCAATCCTTAGGTGGACTATGTCTAGAAATCATGAAATCTCATGTATCAGAAGTTTCTCTTTTATCAACTTCCAATTTATTATGTGTCCCTTTGATATTCATGTTTAGATATGCTATAAACAAAGGGGAGATATTGAGCCAACTGGTGTAGGTTTGGTTCAGGCATCTCTGGGGTGAAATTCCAGTGGGGGTGGGAAATGGAACCTTTGCCACCACATTAGTCCGTGTCTTAGCATATTATGATGGTGTTATTAAATCTTAAAGTTGGAGCTTAGCCTTTGAACCCATGGCTCAGATATCTTGCTAGACTCCTGTGAGAAATAACTGAAGAGCAGGTTTCTAATAAATTGATCACCAAATTAAAATGCATTTGAAAAAAATCCACTTAAAAAAATTTGTGGCTTCACAGAGGTTGGGCAGGCAATAGGGAATTGCTAAAATGTGTGGGGTGTGTAGGTGAGCCTCAGGACTTTCCAGCACCCAGTGTGGGGAAGATTTCTAATGTCTCCCTACTCCCATGAGAGAAGTTGCTAATTATTCATACTCAGGCATTGGGGCTTGTGAAGATTTTATGTGTAACTCCCCCCTACCATGGGACATATTAACTGCCATTAGAGCTTAGAACAAGGAACACCGAGTCAGTACATTTTAGGTTAGATCAGAAATTTGAAAAACATTCACGGCAGAAAGAAAGAACGGGATTTTATTTCTATGGCGGATTTCCTGGCCTCTCATTCTTGGAAAATGAGAGGGCTTAACTGGCATTTTTGTGGAGTGGAGCTGACTGTTGCCCAGGGAGCAATTCTTCCCAACCTCAGTGGTACTTTATTTACTGTAGGCACCAGGACCGGTTCCTTCCAAGGTCCAGAAGCTATTTTTAGAGTGACTTCAGCTGCCAGGGAAAGAGCTGAGTATAGTGGACAAGGGCCAGGCTGGTCACTGAGAGGTGGATGGACTTAGTGGGTGACGTCAAGGAATTACTCAGGATGGGTTCCTTTAACATGATTAAAATTCTCCCTTGGCTCAGACTAGCCAGATCCAGAATGGCTCTTCTCTCCCTGGCTAGGAACATTGTTCCATGGAAAAAGAGAGATAGGGATAGGAACCTTCCCGTGGTACCAGAAAGCTCATTACAGAGATGACTCCTTTATGGGTATTGCCAGGGAATAATACATTACATATAAGGGATTTCTTTTTTTTTTAATTATTATTATACTTTAAGTTCTAGGGTGGGATTTCTTATATAAATAGACTTTGACTGAGATTATGAAGAGTGGGGCTTTGAGGTCTTATGCAACTGGATTTGAGTCTTGACTCTACCATTCACTTATTGTTCTTAGGCAGATAATAATCTCCCTAAACTACAGTTTCTCAACATGTAAAATGAGGATAATAAGAACTACCTAGGAGAGTTAAAGCTATTTTATGCTAGAACACCTGACGCATTGCTTGGCATGGAGCAAATTCTTAAGAGTGGTGGCCATTATTATTAAAACAAGAGCTTATTCCTTCAAGTGCCAAATGACATCAGCTTAATACAGTAAATTAAATAAAATCATTACACATTCCTCTGTCTTCTTAAGAGGACAATCTATAAGCCTTTAATTCTCAGAATAAAACTAATTGCCAAGGCCACAACAGAATGGCTCTGCCTTTCTCAACCCTCTCAGATTCATGTCTGGCTGTGTTGCAGCCTCATTGCCCAACAGGATTAAATACCTGGCATATTGCCAGCATATGTAGAGTAGGTACTGTAGAGTGATGGCTATTATTGTCTTTATGACAAAAGCTTACCCCTTCAAGTGCCAAACTATATCCATTTAGTTTGAAAACATAGAAAAAGGGATTTCACACACCTCTACCTTCTTATAAAGAATAAACCAAATATAGTTTCAATTCTTTCTTGACAATTCATTGTCATCATCATAAGAATATCACTTAATGTGTTGGCCTGTATGTTGGACCAATAGCCTCAAGCAAGACCATACCACACTGTCTTTCTTTTTGAGGTGTGATATATATGTAATTTTATGATTATTCTGGTTTTTTTTTCTTCAGTTTGTCACCTATCGCTTATTACTGGTTTCAAGTAATGTAGCAGTGGTAGAAGATGGCTGAATAGGAACAGCTCCAGTCTCCAACTCCCAGCATGAGCGACACAGAAGACCGGTGATTTCTGCATTTTCAACTGAGGTACTGGGTTCATCTCACTAGGGAGTGCCGGACAATCGGTGCTGGTCAGCTGCTGCAGCCTGAACAGCGAGAGCTGAAGCAGGGCGAGGCATCGCCTCACCTGGGAAGTGCAAGGGGAAAGGGAATCCCTTTTCCTAGCCAGGGGAACTGAGACACACAACACCTGGAAAATTGGGTAACTCCCACCCCAATATTGCGCTTTAAGCAAACAGGCACACCAGGAGATTATATCCCACGCCTGGCCGGGAGGGTCCCATGCCCACGGAGCCTCCCTCATTGCTAGCACAGCAGTCTGCGATCTCCGGCAAGGCAGCAGCGAGGCTGGGGGAGGGGCGCCCGCCTTTGCAGAGGCTTAAGTAGGTAAACAAAGCCGCTGGGAAGCTCGAACTGGGTGGAGCTCAGAGCAGCTCAAGGAAACCTGCCTGTCTCTGTAGACTCCACCTCTGGGGACAGGGCACAGTAAACAACAACAAAAGCAGCAGAAACCTCTGCAGACGCAAACGACTCTGTCTGACAGCTTTGAAGAGAGCAGTGGTTCTCCCAACACGGAGGTTGAGATCTGAGAAGGGACAGACTGCCTGCTCAAGTGGGTCCCTCACCCCTGAGTAGCCTAACTGGGAGACATCACCCACTAGGGGCAGTCTGACACCCCACACCTCACAGGGTGGAGTACACCCCTGAGAGGAAGCCTCCAAAGCAAGAATCAGACAGGGACACTCGCTGTTCAGCAATATTCTATCTTCTGCAGCCTCTGCTGCTGACACCCAGGCAAACAGGGTCTGGAGTGGACCTCAAGCAATCTCCAACAGACCTACAGCTGAGGGTCCTGACTGTTAGAAGGAAAACTATCAAGCAGGAAGGACACCTATACCAAAACCCCATCAGTACGTCACCATCATCATCAAAGACCAGAGGCAGATAAAACCACAAAGATGGGGAAAAAGCAGGGCAGAAAAGCTGGAAATTCAAAAAATAAGAGCGCATCTCCCCCGGCAAAGGAGCGCAGCTCATCGCCAGCAACGGATCAAAGCTTGACGGAGAATGACTTTGACGAGATGAGAGAAGAAGTCTTCAGTCCATCAAACTTCTCAGAGCTAAAGGAGGAATTACGTACCCAGAGCAAAGAAACTAAAAATCTTGAAAAAAAAGTGGAAGAATTGATGGCTAGAGTAATTAATGCAGAGAAGGTCATAAACGAAATGAAAGAGAAGAAACCCATGACACGAGAAATACGTGACAAATGCACAAGCTTCAGTAACCAACTCGATCAATTGGAAGAAAGAGTATCAGAGACTGAGGATCAAATGAACGAAATGAAGCGAGAAGAGAAACCAAATGAAAAAAGAAGAAAAAGAAATGAACAAAGCCTGCAAGAAGTATGGGATTATGTAAAAAGACCAAATCTACATCTCATTGGGGTGCCTGAAAGTGAGGGGGAAAATGGAACCAAGTTGGAAAACACTCTTCAGGATATCATCCAGGAGAACTTCCCCAACCTAGTAGGGCAGGCCAACATTCAAATCCAGGAAATACAGAGAACGCCACAAAGATACTCCTCGAGAAGAGCAACTCCAAGACACATAATTGCCAGATTCACCAAAGTTGAAATGAAGGAAAAAATCTTAAGGGCAGCCAGAGAGAAAGGTCGGGTTACCCACAAAGGGAAGCCCATCAGACTAACAGCAGATCTCTCAGCAGAAACTCTATAAGCCAGAAGAGAGTGGGGGCCAATATTCAACATTCTTAAAGAAAATAATTTTAAACCCAGAATTTCATATCCAGCCAAACTAAGTTTCATAAGTGAAGGAGAAATAAAATCCTTTACAGATAAGCAAATGCTTAGAGATTTTGTCACCACTAGGCCTGCCTTACAAGAGACCCTGAAGGAAGCACTAAACATGGAAAGGAACAACCGGTACCAGCCATTGCAAAAACATGCCAAAATGTAAAGACCATTTAGGCTAGGAAGAAACTGCATCAACTAACGAGCAAAATAACCAGTTAATATCATAATGGCAGGATCAAATTCACGCATAACAATATTAACCTTAAATGTAAATGGACTAAATGCTCCAATTAAAAGACACAGACTGGCAAACTGGATAAAGAGTCAAGACCCATCAGTCTGCTGTATTCAGGAGACCCATCTCACACGCAGAGACATACATAGGCTCAAAATAAAGGGATGGAGGAAGATTTACCAAGCAAATGGAGAACAAAAAAAGCAGGGGTTGCAATACTAGTCTCTGATAAAACAGACTTTAAACCATCAAAGATCAAAAGAGACAAAGAAGGCCATTACATAATGGTAAAAGGATCAATTCAACAGGAAGAGCTAACTATACTAAATATATATGCACCCAATACAGGAGCACCCAGATTCATAAAGCAAGTCCTTAGAGACTTACAAAGAGACTTAGACTCCCATACAATAATAATGGGAGACGTCAACACTCCACTGTCACAGCAAGCAGACCTAATAGACATCTATAGAACTCTCCACCCCAAATCAACAGAATATACATTCTTCTCAGCACCACATCGCAGTTATTCCAAAATTGACCACATAATTGGAAGCAAAGCACTCCTCAGCAAATGTACAAGAACAGAAATTGTAACAAACTGTCTCTCAGACCACAGTGCAATCAAACTAGAACCCAGGACTAAGAAACTCAATCAAAACGGCTCAACTACATGGAAACTGAACAACATGCTCCTGAATGACTACTGGGTACATAACGAAATGAAGGCAGAAATAAAGATGTTCTTTGAAACCAATGAGAAAAAAGATACAACATACCAGAATCTCTGGGACACATTTAAAGCAGTGTGTAGAGGGAAATTTATAGCACTAAATGCCCACAAGAGAAAGCAAGAAAGATCTAAAATTGACACTCTAACATCACAATTAAAAGAACTAGAGAAGCAATAGCAAACGCATTCAAAAGCTAGCAGAAGGCAAGAAATAACTAAGATCAGAGCAGAACTGAAGGAGATAGAGACACAAAAAACCCTCCAAAAAATCAATGAATCCAGGAGTTGGTTTTTTGAAAAGATCAACAAAATTGACAGACCGCTAGCAAGACTAATAAAGAAGAAAAGAGAGAAGAATCAAATAGACGCAATAAAAAAATGATAAAGGGGATATCACCACCGACCCCACAGAAATACAAACTACCATCAGAGAATACTATAAACACCTCTATGCAAATAAACTAGAAAATCTAGAAGAAATGGATAATTTCCTGGACACTTACACTCTTCCAAGACTAAACCAGGAAGAAGTTGAATCCCTGAATAGACCAATAGCTGGCTCTGAAATTGAGGCAATAATTAATAGCCTACCAACCAAAAAAAGTCCGGGACCAGATGGATTCACAGCTGAATTCTACCAGAGGTACAAGGAGGAGCTGGTACCATTCCTTCTGAAACTATTCCAATCAATAGAAAAAGAGGGAATCCTCCCTAACTCATTTTATGAGGCCAACATCATCCTGATACCAAAGCCTGGCAGAGACACAACAAAAAAAGAGAATTTTAGACCAATATCCCTGATGAACATCGATGCAAAAATCCTCAATAAAATACTGGCAAACCGGATTCAGCAGCACATCAAAAAGCTTATCCACCATGATCAAGTGGGCTTCATCCCTGGGATGCAAGGCTGGTTCAACATTCGCAAATCAATAAACATAATCCAGCATATAAACAGAACCAAAGACAAGAACCACATGATTATCTCAATAGATGCAGAAAAGGCTTTTGACAAAATTCAACAGCCCTTCATGCTAAAAACGCTCAATAAATTCGGTATTGATGGAACGTATGTCAAAATAATAAGAGCTATTTATGACAAACCCACAGCCAATATCATACTTAATGGGCAAAAACTGGAAAAATTCCCTTTGAAAACTGGCACAAGACAGGGATGCCCTCTCTCACCACTCCTATTCAACATAGTGTTCGAAGTTCTGGCTAGGGCAATCAGGCAAGAGAAAGAAATCAAGGGTATTCAGTTAGGAAAAGAAGAAGTCAAATTGTCCCTCTTTGCAGATGACATGATTGTATATTTAGAAAATCCCATTGTCTCAGCCCAAAATCTCCTTAAGCTGATAAGCAGCTTCAGCAAAGTCTCAGGACACAAAATTAATGTGCAAAAATCACAAGCATTCGTATACACCAGTAACAGACAAACAGAGAGCCAAATCATGAATGAACTTCCATTCACAATTGCTTCAAAGAGAATAAAATACCTAGGAATCCAACTTACAAGGGATGTAAAGGACCTCTTCAAGGAGAACTACAAACCACTGCTCAGTGAAATAAAAGAGGACACAAACAAATGGAAGAACATACCATGCTCATGGATAGGAAGAATCAATATCGTGAAAATGGCCATACTGCCCAAGGTTATTTATAGATTCAATGCCATCCCCATCAAGCTACCAACGAGTTTCTTCACAGAATTGGAAAAAACTGCTTTAAAGTTCATATGGAACCAAAAAAGAGCCCTCATCTCCAAGACAATCCTAAGTCAAAAGAACAAAGCTGGAGGCATCACGCTACCTGACTTCAAACTATACTACAAGGCTACAGTAACCAAAACAGCATGGTACTGGTACCAAAACAGAGATATAGACCAATGGAACAGAACAGAGTCCTCAGAAATAATACCACACATCTATAGCCATCTGATCTTTGACAAACCTGAGAGAAACAAGAAATGGGGAAAGGATTCCCTATTTAATAAATGGTGCTGGAAAAATTGGCTAGCCATAAGTAGAAAGCTAAAACTGGATCCTTTCCTTACTCCTTATACGAGAATTAATTCAAGATGGATTAGAGACTTAAATGTTAGACCTAATACCATAAAAACCCTAGAGGAAAACCTAGGTAGTACCATTTAGGACATAGGCATGGGCAAAGACTTCATGTCTAAAACACCAAAAGCAACGGCAGCAAAAGCCAAACTTGACAAATGGGATCTAATTAAACTAAAGAGCTTCTGCACAGCAAAAGAAACTACCATCAGAGTGAACAGGCAACCTACAGAATGGGAGAAAATTTTTGCAATCTACTCATCTGACAAAGGGCTAATATCCAGAACCTACAAAGAACTCAAACAAATTTACAAGAAAAAAACAAACAACCCCATCAAAAAGTGGGCAAAGGATATGAACAGACATTTCTCAAAAGAAGACATTCCTACAGCCAACAGACACATGAAAAAATGCTCATCATCACTGGCCATCAGAGAAATGCAAATCAAAACCACAATGAGATACCATCTCACACCAGTTAGAATGGCGATCATTAAAAAGTCAGGAAACAACAGGTGTTGGAGAGGATGTGGAGAAATAGGAACACTTTTACACTGTTGGTGGGATTGTAAACTAGTTCAACCATTATGGAAAACAGTATGGCGATTCCTCAAGGATCTAGAACTAGATGTACCATATGACCCAGCCATCCCATTACTGGGTATATACCCAAAGGATTATAAATCATGCTGCTATAAAGACACATGCACACGTATGTTTATTGTGGCACTATTCACAATAGCAAAGACTTGGAATCAACCCAAATGTCCATCAGTGACAGACTGGATTAAGAAAATGTGACACATATACACCATGGAATACTATGCAGCCATAAAAAAGGATGAGTTTGTGTCCTTTGTAGGGACATGGATGCAGCTGGAAACCATCATTCTTAGCAAACTATCACAAGAACAGAAAACCAAACACCGCATGTTCTCACTCATAGGTGGGAACTGAACAGTGAGATCACTTGGACTCGGGAAGGGGAACATCACACACCGGGGCCTATCATGGGGAGGGGGTGGGAGGAGGGATTGCATTGGGAGTTATACCTGATGTAAATGACAAGTTGATGGGTGCTGACGAGTTGATGGGTGCAGCACAGCACAAGTATACATATGTAACAAACCTGCACGTTATGCACATGTACCCTAGAACTTAAAGTATAATAATAATTAAAAATTTTAAAAAAAAGTAATGTAGCAGTAATTTATCTACTGCCATTTTCATTTGATACACAGCAAAACAAACAACAAAACACCAACAAAAACAAAAATCAAGCTTAGTAGAATAATGTGGGAACAAAGAACTTACAGTCATGGAGTATGGACCTGTAAATACTGGTCAAGAACTATAGAAAGGGGACTTTTTGGACATCTGCTCAACTAATTTGTACTAAAAAGAACAGAAGCAAAGCTTGTCAGAATTATGTTTAGCACAGAGCAGATACTGAGTGTGCTCTTATGGTCTTTTGGTCAGGAACTTCATGGTCTTCTGCAACAACGGCTTCAACTGACTTGTGCTTAGGGAAATCAAACAGAACAAGGAAACATGATAGAGCTGTGTGTGCATGAAGAGCCTGTAGACCTTGAGTGAGAACTTCATAATGGTCATGATGGCAGTAATGCATCACTGTGACACCATTATAATTATTCACATACGGGTTTTTTTGGTCTTTTTTTCTCAACTTTGTCTGGTTTAAGGGAGGTTGCCAGGCCAGTGACACCTGATGAATGGGTGTTTTGCAGTTTCTTTCAGGAGGTAGAAGTCCATGATGTGGGGAGGTGTCTTAGTCCGCTATCTGTTAGTTTTAACACAATCCTTAAAACTGGGTAATTGATAAAGAAAAGGGATTTATTTCTTATAGTTATGGAGGTTGAGAAGTACAAGGTTGAGGGGCCACATCTTGTGAGGGCCTTATTGCTGGTGGGGTCTCCCTGCAAAATCCTGAGGTGGCACAGGGTAGCACATGGAGAAGGGTTTGTGTGTACTTGTTCCTCTCCTTATAAAGCCATTAGTACTATTCCCATGACAACCCATTAATCCATTAACCATTTCATTAATCCATCAGTAGATTAATTCATCCATGAGGGCAGAGCTTTCATAATCCAATCATGTCCTAATGGCCCCCACCTCTCAATGCTGCCTCATAGAGGATTAAGTTTCCATATGAGTTTTGGAGGGGACATTAAAACCATAGACAAGGGTTCAATTATCCAGGCTGCAGTTTTATGAGGATTATGTCTCTAATTAATAGGGTTCTGAGGATATGAGTAGAAATGGTATCTTTATTTCCAGGCAAATATCTAATTGGTCCTTGGAGCTGAGGAAAGATCAATCAATTTTCAGGTTTTCAGATCTTATATTGATTTCTGTACTGCAAAGTTATTCTTTGGAATCAAAAACCCTAGAGGATCTTAAAAGGCCCTTTCGAAACCCCTTAGACCTGGCACCAGTTATCTTAGGCATACTTTTAAGCAGTAGTGAAACATGCTTAAGCAATCGATGCCTAATTTCTCTTCTGCACCAACAAGTATTATTTACAGATAACCTCCAGTTAAATGAGAATGTGGTGAGCAGGCTGCCTGAGGAGTCCAAGGACTGAGCAAAGACCACAGGTTAGCGAATGATTCTTCCTTTTTCCCTCCTTTGCCTTGTGGTAAGCCTGGCAATGACTTGATCCTTTTGTCTTTGTCTCAGAATTTCAAGATTTATTGCCCAAAAGACTGCTAAGAAATCCTTTTTCCTTTCTGTAGGAAGATAGAGATTCCAGATTCCTGCAGGTCATAAAGCAGGATAAGGAGAGGCTGTAGAGAAAGCTTATTTTTACTTCTGTCATGTATATTTAACAGGAAATATCTCCACAAGCCCTCTGGCTTTTATGCTCCTTCTCTGAGGTCCTACTATGTATGGGGTAAAGTTAGATCATATGCAGTTGCTAGATCATATAGAGATCATGTTAGGAAAGTTGTTCTAGTGATTTGACCTCGGTTTATATGTGTTACAAATAATTACATGTAATTAAAATGGCTGTGAGGCCCATTCCAGTCTTATACTTTTAGTTTATTTAAATGCAGAGGGAGTGAGGGAGGTGAATATAGAATAACAGAGAACAAAGGAAGGACATTTTGTGACAGCAATTAGATTTACTAGGGTGTTAGTTGAGAAGTACTAGTGATGATTATTTTATTATATTTTGGTGGTAAATGTCTGCTCGAATTCCTGATAAGCAGTTTTAGAAGAAGCAGTGTTCAAGAAAGCTTCTTTCAGGGGGTTCTTGTTCAAGATGGCTGACAGAAGCAGCTAGTGTGTGCACCGCTTTCACTGAGAGGAAACAAAATGGTAAGTAAATACTAGCTCTTTAACTAGGTTGTCCAGGAGATCACACTAGGATTTACCAAGAAAGCAACTGGACCCACGGAGAACAGCAAATGTGTTCCACCTTGGGTACATACAGTTGGGTGTTGGCTGCGGTGGTGTCAGCTGGTTGGGTTAACCTGACCTCAGTCCATGGGGGAAGTGGTCAGGTGCCAGCAGAATTTGTAATATACTAGGAAGATATTACTGTTAATATCACTGTGGGTGTACACCCTATGATATTAGAAGAAATATTCTAGAGAGATATTACTCCTAATGTCACAGTAAGTGTACACCCTGTGATATTATTCATCATATCCTAGGGGAATGTTTTACAACTAATGTCACAGGTGGTATACATCCTGTGATATTATTTGTAATACCCTAGGGAATATTACTCCCAGTGTCACAGGGGGTGATCACGCTGAAATATTATTGATAATATCCTAGGGGTATGTTACTCCTACTATCACAGGGGGTGTACACCCTGTGATATTATTCATAATATTTTAGGAGGATGTTATTTCTAACGTCACAAGTGGTGTACACCTGTGATATCATTCATAATATCCTAGGGGGGTATTAATCCTAATGTCACTGGGGGTGTACACCCAGTGGGTGATATTATTCATAATATTCTAGGGAAATGTTATTCCTAATGTCAAAATGGGTGCACACTCTGTGATATTATTCATGATATCCTAAAGAGATGTTACTCCTAATTTTACAGGGTATGTACACACTGTGATATTATTCTTAATATCCTAGGGAGATTTTATGCACAATGTCACACAGGGAGCACACCCTGTAAAATCCTAGGGAGATGTTACTCCTAATGTCACAGGGGAGGTATAGCCTGTGGTATTATTCATAATATCCTAGGGGGATGTTACTCCTAATGACACAGGAAATGTACACCCTGTGATATTATTTGTAATATCTTAAAAGGATGTTACTTTTAATGTCATAGATAGTATACGCCCTGTGATATTATTGACAATATTCTAGTGGGAAGTTACTCCTAATGTCACAGGTGTGTACATCCTGTGATATTATTCACAATATACTAGCAGGATATTACTACTAATGTCACAATGTGTGTACGCATTGTGATATGATTCATAATATCATGGGGGATGTATTCCTAATGTCACAGGAGGTGCACACCGTGTGTTCAAGAAAGCCATGTGTACCATGTGTGTACATTGCCTGTGACATTATTCGTAATATCCTAGGGGGATGTTTCTTTTAATGTCACAAAGGGTGTACAAAATGTCACAGAAGGTGTATACCTTGTGATGTTATTCATAATATACTAGAAGGCTGTTACTCCTAATGTCATGGGATGTACACTCTTTGTTATTATTTGTAATCTCCTAGGGAGATATTGTTTCAAATATCACAGTGAGTGTACACACCTGGTGTGATATTATTCGTAATATCCTAGGGAGATACAATTCCTAATACCACAGTGTGTGTTCCCCATGTGTGTACACTCTGTGATAGTATTTTTTTATATCCTAGGGAGGAGATATTACTCTTAATATCACAGTGTGTGTTAACCCTGTGATATTATTCATATTTCACCTTGCTGCCTTTTTTAACCCACATTACAAAAGGAATGGAACAGATAACAAGATACTGAGATTAGACTGTTCTGCCTTGCGGCCACCGCAGGACACTTTTAATATCCCTGTTTCTCAGGCTGTAGAAGGGGTTTAGCATGGGGGTGACCACCGTGTATATCACTGAGGCCACTGCATCCTTTCTGGGGGAAGATGACACATCTGAATTGAGGTACCCTCCAATGCCTGTTCCATAAAATAAGCACACAACTGACAGGTGAGACCCACAGGTGGAGAAGGCTTTATAGTTCCCACCTGATGATGAAACCCTCAGAATGGAGGAAACAATTTTATAGTAAGATAAAAGGATCCCCAAGGTGGGAAGAAAACCAAATACAGCAGCAGGGAAATACATGACTATGTTATTAGTGAACGTGTCACAACATGCAAGGTGGGGGAACTGAGAAGGGTCACAGAAGAAATCAGGAATTTCCACATCCTTGAAGCAGGTAATTTGTAAGGCAACCAAATTGTACAGCTGGGAGTCTAAAAGACTGAGAAAAAAGACAACAGAACTAGGAAGCCACAGAAACACCCATTCATGATGACTGAATAATATAGAGGGTGACAGATGGCTACAAACCAGTCTTACAGCCATCACACTCAGGAGCATGTCTTTCTTCCATGCCTCCAAAAACGGCAAAAAGAGACATCTGGGTCAGGGAGCCGGCATAGGAGATGACTCTGCTGGGAGGTTGGATGTTCACAAACATCTTGGGGACTGTGGTGGAGGTGAAACTGATGTCAGGCAAGGACAGGTTGGAGAGGAAGAAGTACATGGGGGTGTAGAGGTGGGAGTCAGGGCTGACAGCCAGGATGATGAGCAGGTTCCCCAGCACCATGATGAGGCACATGGACAGGAACAGCCCAGCGAGGACTGGCTGCAGTTCTGGATCCTCTGAGAGTTCTAGGAGGAGGACTACTGAGACATCTGTTAGATTCTGTGGGTCTGTATAGTTTGGACACCTTTTGCGTAGAAAAGAGAGTTGAAAAATCAGAAACAAGTAAACCAACACCCAGCACTGTGTCTGCATTTTGGATATAAGCAATTCACAAGTAATGTTTCCAGATTTCAGAGCAATCCACAATCAGCAATATTTTGCAGTTGTGACAAACTCAATTGCCTTATAATGCGTTCATGATTGATTTTTGTGTTATTCACTTCTTGCTGTACACACCTGCCTTAGAAACACTAGATTCAAGAATGTTCCGAGAACCAGATCATCATATACAACAAATTCGTAATTGCTAGAAAATACAGCCTATCTTTTCAGAAGAAAAATATGTAATAAAAACATTCTCTTCACTTTAAGAAAAAGTTTATCCTAATTAAAGGAAATTAAGAACTCAAATATTTTATTTTATTCTAATAGATTGCCACAAATTCCCTTGATTTAGAACATTTATAAACACTGTATAACAGCTAAGACCATGCCATCTGGAAATGAAATTAAAGTTGACAGTTCATAATCAGAAAATATTTCCATATGCCAGTTATGTTCTAGTGATTTCAACATTATGTTTTCTGACTTTTCTCCCTCAAGGGAGTAATTGCTTACTCAAATAGGTGGGGCTTGTTTTAAAATTCATGTAAGACATAACTCCTGTCCTTAGCTTAGGTGTCTGGACTTAGACTGCCTGGTTCAAATGGGACTTCACCCTTTTCGACTTCATGATCTGGTACAAGTTATATGAAAATGCATTGCTTCTTTTCTAGTCTGTAAAATAATAATGAAATGTGCACTAATAACTGGGAGAAGACTACAAGGATGAAATGAAAGAAGCTGCATAGACCACAGAGCTCAGAGCCTGGTATTTAGGAAGCCTTCAGTAAGGGTTCATGATGCCATGGTGTCTGTCATCATCCTCTTTATCCTCATCATCACCTTCATAATCTTTATGTTGTGCTTAAGGAATAGTTTAGAGGGACTCATTTGCTGCTATCATGGGTGAGATGTCCATGAAAGGGACAACCAGTGTGGGAGGAAACCAAAATTTTGAATAAGATTTCTGAGACCCCCACCACAACCAAAAACAGAAACCCCACAGTCCGCTGAGCTGACAGTTTGCACACTGGTCTCTTCCCATCTGCCCACCGCACTCCTCTGTTTGTCCTGAGGACGAGGAAACAAAACAAGGCTCCCCAGCGTCCCTCAGCACTCACTGAACTGCGCTTCCCCTCTGCCGGGCCACGACCACGGAGAACCGGTCCAGTGTCTTCCCTGCGTGGTGCACGATGGAGGCTCAGACTCCGTCCTCAAGCCGGGCAAGAAGACAAGGTCAGACATGAGCCTCCTGATGCAGGTGACAGGTGTGGAGCCCACCTGACTGGAACCTCACACTGCAGGGCTGGAGGTACAGACTGAGTATTTATTATTCCATGGCCTCGGGGGCTCAAGGCACAGAGCTCTTCATTAGCCAAATTCACCGAAGTTCGCCCATCTCTAACGATTTCCTCATAATAGTGCAGCAAGAAGAGGAGAAAAATGAGCATCCATTTTTGGGCTCTTCCTCTAATCAGCAGAAATCCTGTGTGTATTATTCGCCTCTTTCTTTTCTTTTTAAAGATTCAATTGCTTTAATTTTCATATTTTATTATGGTAAAACATACCACATTGAAATATTAAAAATTATAAATATATATTATTTCATGTAGAATGGCCAGTATAAACATTTACAATTTCCACTATTTTTAAGTTTACAGTTTAATGACATTAAGTACATTCACATTGTTTAGCAACCATC
The DNA here is from genome assembly GCF_037993035.2 of Macaca fascicularis. Classification (NCBI taxonomy): domain Eukaryota; kingdom Metazoa; phylum Chordata; class Mammalia; order Primates; family Cercopithecidae; genus Macaca; species Macaca fascicularis. The sequence goes on along the minus strand of NC_088388.1, from coordinate 50,802,839 downwards.
ACCTCCCTCATCTCCAGAACATTTTTATCTTTCAAAATGGAAATTGTACCCATATTATAAACTCTCCATTCCTCTCTCTCACCCCCGCCCCGGGGGCCACCATTCTATTTTGCAATTCTATGAGTTTAACTACTCTAGAGTCTTGATGTAAGTGGAATCATACCATGTTTAATTTTTTTTTTTTTTTTTGAGACAAAGCCCAGGTTGGAGTATAGTGGCACGATCTCGGCTCACTGCAACTTCCACATCCTGGGTTCAAACAATTCTTGTGTCTCAGTCTACTGAGTAGCTGGGATTAGAAGCATGTGCCACCATGCCCAACTAATTCTATCATTTTTAGTAGAGATGAGCTTTCGCCGTTTTGGCCAGGCTGGTTTCATACTCCTGACCTCAGGTGATCCGCCCACCTTGGCCTCCCAAGATGCTGGGATTACAGGTGTGAGCCACCGCACTGGCCAGAAGTGCCTGCCTTTTTAAGGCTGAATTCCATTGTATGAATGAGCTGCAGTGTGCTTTTTCATTCATCTGTCCATGGACCATTGGGTTGCTTCCACATTTTGGCTACTGTGAATAACGCTGCTATGAATGTGGGTGTACAAATATCTCTTCCACTCCTGGCTTCTAATTCTTTTTGGTAGGTACCCACAAATGCAACTGCAGGATCATCTGATAATTCTGTTTCTAATTTTTCAAGTACACTCCATACTATTTTCCCTGTTCCTGCAGTTTTACATTCCCTCTGATCATGTTGGAGCATTCCTACTTCCCTCTAATTTTCACCATTGCTTGTTTGTTTATCATATTCATCCTAATGTGTGCTATCACATTTTTGATTTGATTTGCCCTTCCCTATGATTAGTGATTTTGAATGTCATTTTATATGGTTATTTGCCATTGGTATATCTTTCCTAGGGAGATGTCTACTCAAGTCTTCTGATCATTGTTAATGGGATGCCTTGGGTTTCTTGTTGTTTAGTTCTAGCGGTTCTTTGCATATTATGGATATCAGCCTCTTTTCAAATATATGATTTGCAAATATTTTTCCTAATCCATGGGTTATTTTTTCACTCAGTTCATAGCGTTTTTTGATGCAGAAAAGTGTTTCTCATTTAGCTGTAATCCAAGGAATATAATTTTCTTTTGTTGCCTATGCTTTTGGTGTCATATCCCAGAAAGCATTGCCCACTCTGATGTCATAAAGGTTTTGCCAGCATTTTCTTTTAGGCATATTATAGTTTTAGCTCTTGGGGTTAGGTCTTTTATCCGGTTTGTGTTAGTTTTTGCATCTGGTGTGACATGGTCCATCTTCATTTCTCTGCATGTGGAAATCAAGCTTCTCCAACACCATTTGTTGAAAAGGCTGCATTTCCACCAATGAACTTTCTTGGCACTCATGTTAAAAACCATTTGAACATATATGTGAGAAGTAATTTCTGGGATCAAGAACAAACAAACAACAACAGACAACAGGTAAAGATGTAGCATGGGTTGGGTGTGGGTGCTCACGCCTGTAATCCTAACATTTTGGGAGGCCGAGGTGGGCGGGTCACCTGAGGTTGGGAGTTCAAGACCAGCCTGACCAACAGGGAGAAACCCCGTCTCTACTAAAAATAAAAGTTAGGTGGGCGTGTTGGTGTGTAATCTCAGCTACTAGGGAGGCTGAGGCAGGAGCATTGCTTGAACCCAGGAGGCGGAGTTTGTGGTGAGCCAAGATCATGCCATTGCACTCCAACCTGGGCAACAAGAATGAAACTCCTTCTCAATAAATAAATAAATAAATAAATAAAAATACAGGATGATTTCAAGAGCTCCAATCTAGCCTAAAAAAGAAGAGTATAGAAGGGTGTAATTGGAGGAGAAAGAGAATAACTTAAAAACCATCACAATGAGAAAGTTAGGAAGCTTCTTTCTAAGCCATCTGGAAATACGCAAGAGGTTTTTGTGAATTAAAATTTCCATACTGTACTATCAAACACTAGAACTCATTTGTTCCATCTTTCTGTGTTTTGTACCCAATTATCAACTTCTCTTCATTCCCTATCCCACCCTTTTTCTTTCTAGCCTCTGCTAACCACCTTTATAATCTCCACCTTGAGACTCCTTTTGTGTGTATGTGGTTGTTGGAGTCTCGTTCTGTTGCCCGGGTTGGAGTATAGAGGCAAGATCTTGGCTCACTGCAACCTCTGCCTTTTAGATTCAAGCAATTCTCCAGCCTCAGCCTCCCAAGTAGCTGGGACTACAGGCATGCACAACCATGCCCAGGTAATTTTTGTATTTTTAGTAGAGATGTGGTTTCACCATGTTTGCCAGGCTGGTCTCAAACTTGTGGCCTCAAGTGATCCATCTGACTTGGCTTCCCAAAGTGCTGGGATTACAGGCATGAGCCACTACACCTGGTCAAGGTTTTCTTTTTTGTTCCTACATATAAGTGAGGACATGTAACATTTGTCATTCTGCTCCTGGCTTATTTCGTTTAATATACTGACCTGCAATCTCATCCATTTTTGCGGCAGTGGAGAGGATTTTATTCCTTTTAGTTTGAATAATACTTTATTGTGTGTGTATACCATAGTTTCTTAATTGAAACAAACTTATTAAAGACAAATATTTTAAAAATGTTTCAGAATGAGAAACTTTAGGGATACTGTGACCATTTTATTCTTTTCTATTTCCCATTTTATATATGTACAAGTGTGAAATAAAGCAGCAATCAATGTGTGTATAAATCTGTAACTTCAACAAATGTAAAATGAAAATGCTAAGTGGTAAGAAAAACAGCATAATAAAAATTTTTTATAGTGTTGAAGTACAATGCATTTGAAGATAACATTTGAAGAAATTATATTACAATTAAGTTTTATTCTTACTCATCAGAGCTTGATCCCCCCAGGAACTTCATCATTGGAACCATCTCTTTTGCTTAAAAAAAAAAAAAAAATCTGCATACCCACACAGGTGCAAGTAAATCAGAATCTTAAATAATGAGACTCAGGCCTCCTCATTTGCAAGCTACCCAGGTGATTTCAGTCAAAGCTAAGATTGAGGAGCTGTGACATGGATCTCTACACATAACCTGCCTAAATAGATTCCCTAGAAGCAGTTTATAAAGGAATTCCACACGAACTGTGGGAAAGGATGTGAATTTGATGTACACGGTATTCCTTACTTAACATTTTTGATAGTCTCTTGAAAACTGCACGTTTAAGCAAAATTATGTAGAGTGAAGCCAATGTATTCCTCATCAACATTAGAACTAGACAACTTTGAACAAACCAATGGTATTGGAGGACCTGCTGTACATTGTTTCCAGAAAGTCAATTTTCAGGGAATTACAAAATGAAGTGAGGACTTCCTGTATATAAAAAGATGGTTGTTATTCCACCTGGACAACAGGGTTATTGCTCAGAAACTAAAGGAGGCCACCTAGGTATAGAGGATTCAGTCATGAGGTTTATGCTAAACAAAGGTTCCCAGAATACTCACCCATTCCAGTTAAAGGCATAACAAAGAAAGCAATATTCACATAGGAAATGTGGAAAGGAATAAAAGCCATGAAGCAACAAAGATAATGTGAGGAAGGGGGCAGGATTTGCAGATGTAGAGACTTAATGTGGTTGCCCTTTCTAACCCACACAAGAAAAAGGACAGAACAGATCATGAGATTAGACTGTTCTGCTCCGCAGCCTCCACAGGGCACTTTGAATGCCCCTGTTTCTCAGTCTGCAGATGAAGGGGTTCAGCATGGGGGTGACCACAGTGTACAACACTGATGCTACCACACCATTCCTGGGGGATAGTGACACAGCTGAAGTCAGGTACACGCCAGTGCCTGTTCCATAAAATAAGCAAACAATTGCCAGGTGAGAGCCACAGGTGGAGAAGGCTTTATACTTCCCGTCTGACGATGGAATTCTTAGAGTGGAGGGGACAATTTTATAGTAAGACAAAAGGATCCCTGAAATGAGAAGAAAACCAAATATAGTACTATCTAAATGTATGAATATGTTATTGATGACACAGTCAGAACAGGCAAGGTTGAGAAGTTGAGATCGGTCACAGAAAAAATCAGAGGTTTCCACATTCTTGAAGCAGGTGAATCGTAACAATCCAACTGTGCAGCTGGGAATCCAACACGCTGACGAAGAAGACACCAAAACTAAGAAGACACAGAAGTGAGGATTCATGATGACTGGGTAGTGCAGGGGGTGACAGATGGCCACAAATCAGTTATAGGCTATCACAGTCAGGAGCATGTCATCTATACATGCAAAAAGGACAAAGAAAGACATCTGTGCCAGGCAGTCCGCGTGGGAGATGACTCTGCTATGCGATTGCATGTCCACAATCATCTTGGGGACCATGGCCAAGGTGAAACTGATGTCAGGCAAGGACAAGTTGGAGAGGAAGAAGTACATGGGGGTGTGGAGGTGGGAGTCAGGGCTGACCGCCAGGATGATGAACAGGTTCCCCAGCACCGCGACCAGGCACATGGACAGGAACAGCCCAGCGAGGACTGGATGCAGTTCTGGATCCTCTGAGAGTCCCAGGAGAAGGAATTCTGAGACACCTGTAAGATTCTGTGGTTCTGTGTGACTTGGACACCTTGAGAAGAAAAAAGGATTGGAAAAACAAAAGATAAAAACCAGCACTTAATGCCGTGTGTATATTTTGGATACAAGCAATTCACGAGGAACATTTTCACACTTGAGGATCATACACCCTCAGCAATATTTCTCAGTTGTGACAAACCCAAAAATCTCAGAATTACATGATTTACTTTTTTGCTATTCAAGTCTTTCTGTGCATACATACTTTAGAGAAAATCCACTGGAGAATGTTAGAAGACCAAAACATAATATGTAACAAATCCAAGATCTCAGTAAAATCTCAGTAAAATATGGCCTACTCTTCTCAGAAAAAAAAAAAAAAAATCTTCTCTCTCTAAGAAAACAAACTCAGTCTAATTTAAAAATTAAGAAGCAGTGAAATACACTTGATTTTATTCTGACACTGCTACAAATTCCTTTGATGTAGAATTCCTTTGATGTAGAATATTTATAAGCACTATACAAGAGCTAGGATCACATTATCTAAAAATGAAATCGAACCTTATAGTTCTTAATCAAAAGACCTTTTTACATGCCAGTTACTTTTCATATTTATTATCATCCTTAGGTTTTCTGACATAATTTCTTCATAAAAGTAAATGCATACTCAAATATGGGAGCCATGTTTCCAAATTTATTTAATATATAACTCTTTGCCGAGCACATTTGCTCACACCTGTAATCCCAGCACTTTGGAAGGCCGAGGCTGGTGGATCACCTGAGGTCAACAGTTTCAGACCAGCCTGACCAGCACTGTGATATCCCATCTCTACTGAAAATACAAAATTAGCCAGGCGTGGTGGTGGGCACCTGTAATCCCAGCCACTCAGGAGGCAGAAGCAGGAGAATCCCTTAGAACCCGGGATGCAGAGGTTGTACACCCTGTGATATTATTTTTGATATCCTAGGGAGATATTGCTTCTAATGTCATAGTGGGCATACACCCTGTGATATTATTTGTAATATCCTACAAAGATATTACTCCTAATATCACAGTGGGTGTACATCCTGTGATATTATTCCTAATATTTTATGGAGATATTACTCCTGATATTACAGTGAGTGTACACCATGTTTGTACACTCTGTGATATTATTCATAATAACCTAAAAAAATTACTGTTAATATCACAGTGGGTGTACACCCTGTGATATTATTTGTAATATCCTAGGTAGATATTACTCCTAATATCACAGTAGATATATACCACGTGTGCACATCCTTTGAAATTATCTGTAATATCCTAGGAAGATATTGCTCCTAATATCACAGTGGGTGTACATCCTGTGATATTATTCATAATAACCTAGGGAATTATTACTCCTAATATCACAGTGGGCGTACACTCCGTGATATTATTCGTAATATCCTAGAGAAATATTGCTCCCAATATCACAGTGGATGTACACCCTTTTATATGAAAAGTAATATCCTAGGAAGACATTACTTCTAATATCACAGTGGGTGTACACCCTGTGATATTATTTGTAATATCCTGGAGAGATATTACTCCTAATATCACAGTGGGTGTGCACCATGAATGAACACCTTGTGATGTTATTCATAATATTCTAGGGAGAAATTACTCCTAATATCACAGTGGTGTACACCATGTGTGTATACCCTTTGGTGTTATTCGTAATATCCAAGGGAGATATTACGCCTAATGTCACGGTGGGTGTAAACCATGTGTGTACATTCTGTGATGTTATGCGTAATGTCTTAGAAAGTTATTGTTCCTAATGCCACAGAGGGTGTATACCATGTGTGTACACTCTGTGATGTTATTCATAATATCCTAGGGAGATATTTCTCCTAATATTACAGTGGGTGTACACCTTGTGTGTATGCCCTGTACTATTATTTGTTATATCCTGTGCAGATATTACTCCTAATATCACAGTGGGTGCACACCATGGGTGTAAAATCTGTGATGTTATTCGTAATATCCTAGGGAGATATTACTCCTAATGTCATAGTGGGTGTACAGCCTGTGACATTATTTGTAATATCCTAGGGAGGTATTATTCCTATTATCACAGTGGGTGTACACCTTGTGATATTATTCATAATATCCTAGGGAGATATTACTTCTAATATCAGAGTGGGTGTACACCCTGTGATATTATTTGTAATATTCTGAGATATTACTGTATACACTGTGATATTTTTGTATTATTTTATGGAGATATTTCTTCTAAAGTCACAGTGGGTGTATACCTGGTGATAGTCTTCCTAATATCACAGTGGGTGTACACCATGTGTATTTGTAATATTCTAGGGAGATATTACTCCTAATATTACTGAGAGTGTACACCCTGCGATATTAGTTGTAACATTTTTGGGAGATATTACTTGTAAAGTCACAATGGGTGTATGATATTCTTCCTAATATTTTAAGGAGATGTTACTTCTAATATCACAGTGGGTGTACACCCTGTGATATTCATCATAATATCATATGGATGTATTACTCCTAATATATCACTTAGTAGTGATATTGTTCATAATGTCCAGGAAGGGAGAGAATGATATTACACCCCAATATTGCAGGGGGTGGGGAAGAATGATATTACACACAATATCACATGGGGTGTACACCTCCCCTGTGATATTGTTTCTCATATCCATGGGGCGAGAGGATGATATTACTCCAAATATCGCGGGTGGTGTATACCCTACCTATGATATAGTTCCTAATATCCAAAGGGGGAGAGGAGAATATTACTTTCAATGCCACAGGGATTGTACACACTCCCCTTATATGGTTCCTAATATCCCGTGGTAGAGAGGATATTACTACTCTCAATATCACAGGGCGTGTACATCCCCCCTATGATATTGTTCTTAATATCCATGGGGAGGAGGATGATATTACTTCCAATATCACAGGAGGTGTACAACCCCCTATAATATTGTTCCTAATATCCAGGGGGGAGAGGATGATATTATTCCCAATATCGTGGGAGGTGTCCACCCCCTGTGATATGGTTTGTAATATCCTGTAAGGGAGAAGGGGGTGATATTATTACCCACATCTCAGAGGGTGTCCACCCCCCTGTGATATGTCATAATATCCAGGGCGGGAGAGGGGGGTGATATTACTCCCATATCGCAAAGGGTGTCCACCTCTCTGTGATACCATTCGTAATATCCAGGGCGAGAGAGGGGAGTGATACTACTTCCCATATCGCAAGAAGTTTACACCACCCCCTGTGATATTGCTCCTAATATATAGGGAAGGAGAGGATTATATTACTCCCAATATCGGAGGGTGTATGCACCCCCCTGTGATGTTGTTTATAATATCCAGGCAATGAGAGGATGATGTTACTCCCGAAATCGCAGCAGGTGTACTCTACCCCTGTGATGTTGTTCCTAAAATCCTTGGGGAAATGGATGATACTACTTTCAATATTGCAGGGGTTGTACACCCCCCTGGAATATTGTTCGTAATAAAAAGGGAGGGAGAGGATGACATTACATTCAATATCGAGAGGGGTGTACGCCCCGCCCATGTTATTGTTCCTAATATCCAGGTGGGGAGAGGAAGATATTACTCCCAATATTGCACTGGTGTACATTTCCCCTGTGTTATATTTTCTAAAATACAGGGAGGGAGAGGAGAGTTTAACCTCCAATTTGGCAGGTAATTTACACCTCCCTTGTAATATTGTTCCTAATATCGAAGGGGGAGATAACATTATCCTAAATATTGCAGAGGGTCTACACCACCTCTGTGATATGATTCCTAATTTCCAGGGGGAGAGAGTATGATATTACTCTCAATGTCGTAAAAGTGTCCCCCCGCAGCTGTGATGTTGTTCCTAACTTCCAGGGGGTGGGGCAAGTATGATATTATTCCCAATATGGTAGTGGGTATACATTCCCCCTGTGTTATTGTTTCTAATATACGGGAGAGAGAGGATAGTATTTTTCCCAATTTGGCAGGTACTTTACACCACCCTTGTAATATTGTTCCTAATATTGAGGGGAGGAGAGGATAATATTTTCCTAAATATCTCAGGGGATTACACCACCCCTGTGATATTGTTCCTAATTTCCAGGGGGAGAAAGGATGATATTACTCCCAATATCGTAAAAGTGTACAACCCCCTATGGTATTGTTTCAAATATCTAGGGAGGGCAAGTATGATCTTCCTTCCAATCTTGAAGGGGAATACATCCCCCTGTAATATGGTTCCTAATATCCAGTGGGGGAGAGGATGACATTACTCCCAATATCGCAGGAGGTGTACACCCCTCTGTCATATTGTTCATAATGTTCAAAAGGAAAGATAATATTACTCAAAATATCGTTAATGCCTTGTGTCTGTATCCCCCTGTTATATGGTTTGTAATATCCAGCAGGGAAGAGTGGAGTGATATTGCTCCCCATATTGTGGGGGGTGTCCACCCTTCATGATATGGTTGGTAATATTGGGAGTGGGAGAGGGGGGTAATATTACTCCCTACATCACATCATGGGGGGTGTCCACCCCCGTGTGACATGGTTCCTAACATTTAGGGGGAGGAGGGGGGTGAAATTACTCCCCCTATCATGGGGGTTGTTTACCCCCCTGTGACACGGCTTCTAATATCCAGGGGGTGGGAGAGTGGGGTGATATTACTCCCCCTATTGTGGGGGATGTTTACCCCCCTGTGACATGGTTCATAACATCCAGGGGGTGAGAGTGGGGTGACATTACTCCCCATATCATGGGGGATTTTTCCCCCACTGTGACACGGTTCATAATATCCAGTTAGGGGAGAGGTGATATTACTCCCCATATGGCAAAGGGTGTCCACCCCCCATGACAAGGTTCATAATATCCAGGGGGGGAGAGGGGTGTGATATTACTCCCCATATCATGGAGGTGTTTACCCCCCTGTGACATGGTTCATAATATCCAGTGGGGGGAAAGGGGAGTGATGTTACTCCCCATATCACCGGGGGGTGTCCAACCCCCATGACATGTTTTGTAATATCCAGGGTGGGGAGAGGGGTGTGATATTACTCCCCATATCGTGGGGGGCGTCCACCTCCCTATAACATGGTTTGTAATATCCAGGGGAAGATAACTGAATTGATCAAGCAGAAGCAAGGATATCAGAGATTGAAGATCAACTTAATGAAATAAAGCGAGAAGACAAGATTAGAGAAAAAAGAATAAAAAGGAACAAACAAAATCTCCAAGAAATATGGGACTATGTGACAAGACCAAATCTACGTTTGATTACCTGAAAGTGACAGGGAGAATGGAACCAAGCTGAAAAACACTCTTCAGGATATTATCCAGGAGAACTTCCCCAACCTAGCAAGACAGGCCAACATTCAAATTCAGGAAATACAGAGAACACCACAAAGATACTCCTCGAGAAGAGCAACCCCAAGACACATAATCGTCAGATTCACCAAGGTTGATATGAAGGAAAAAATGTTAAGGGCAGCCAGAGAGAAAGGTCAGGTTATCCACAAAGGGAAGCCCATAAGACTAACAGCGAGTCTCTCAGCAGAAAACCTACAAGCCAGAAGACAGCAGGGGCCAATATTCAACATTCTCAAAGAAAAGAATTTCCAATTCCAAATTTCATATCCAGCCAAACTAAGCTTCATAAGTGAAGGAGAAATAAAATCTTTTACAGATAAGCAAATGCTGAAAGATTTTGTCACCAACGGGCCTGCCTTACAAGAGCTCCTGAAGGAAGCACAAAATACGGAAAGGAACAACCAGTTCCAGCCACTAGAAAAACATACCAAATTGTAAAGTCCATCGACACTTTAAAGAAACTGCATCACTAATGCGCAAAATAACCTGCTAGCATCATAATGACAGGATCAAATTCACACGTAACAATATTAATCTTAAATGTAAATGGGTTAAATGCCCCAATTAAAAGACACAGACTGGCAAATTGGATAAAGAGTTAAGACTAATCAGTGTGCTGTATTCAGGAGACCCATCTCACCTGCAAAGACACACTTAGGCTCAAAATAAAGGGATGAAGGAAAATTTACCAAGCAAATGGAAAACCAAAAAAAAAAAAAAAAAAAAAAAAAAAAAAAAAGCAAGAGTTGCCATCCTAATCTCTGATAAAACAGACTTTAGACCAACAGAACTCAAAAGAGACAAAGAAGGGCATTACATAATGGTAAAGGGATCAATGCATCAAGAACTAACTATCCTAAATATATATGTGCCCAATACAGGAGGACTCAGACTCAAAAAGCAAGTACTTAGAGTCCTATAAAGAGACTTAGACTCCCACACAATAATAGTGGGAGACTTTGACATCCCACTGTCAATATTAGACAGATCAATGAGGCAGAAAAATAACAAGGATATTGAGGACTTGAACTCAGCTCTGGACCAAGCAGACCTAATAGACATCTACAGAACTCTCCACCCCAAATCAACAGAGTATACATTCTTCTCAGCACCTCATCGCACTTATTCCGAACTTGACCACATAATTGGAATCAAAATACTCCTCAGCAAATGCAAAAGAACAGAAATCATAACCAACAGTCTCTCAGACCACAGTGCAATCAAATTGGAACAGGATTAAGAAACTCACTCAGAACCACACAACTATACAGAAACTGAACAACCTGCTCCTGAATGACTACTGGGTAAATAACGAAATGAAGGAAGAAATAAATATGTTTTTGGAATCAGTGAGAACAAAGACACAATGTACCAGAATCTCTGGGACACATTTAAAGCAGTGTGTGGAGGGAAATTTATAGTACTAAATGCCCACAAGAGAAAGCAGGAGATATCTAAAATCAACACCCTAACATCAAAATTAAAAGAACTAGAGAAGAAAGAGCAAACAAACCCAAAAGCTAGCAGAAAACAAGAGATAACTAAGATTAGAGCAGAACTGAAGGAGATAGAGCCATGAAAAACCCTTCAAAAAATCAATGAATCCGGGAGCTGGTTTTTTCAAAAGATCCACAAAATAGATAGACCACTAGCCAGACTAGTAAAGAAGAAAAGAGAGAAGAATCAAATAGATGTGATAAAATATCATAAAGAGGATATCACCACTGATCCCACAGAAATACAAACTACCGTCAGAGAATACTATAAACACCTCTCTGCAAATAAACTAGAAAATCTAGAAGAAATGGATAAATTCCTGGACACGTACACCCTCCCAAGTCTAAACCAGGAAGAAGTCAAATCCCTGAATAGGTCCATAACAAAGTCTGAAATTGATGCAGTAATTAATAGCCTACCAACCAAAATAAGTCCAGGACCAGACGGATTCACAGCCAAATTCTACCAGAGGTACAAAAAGGAGCTGGTACCATTCCTTCTGAAATTATTCCAAACAATAGAAAAAGAGGGAATCCTCCCAAACTCATTTTGTGAGGCCAGCATCATCCTGACACCAAAATCTTGCAGAGACACAACATAAAAAGAAAATTTCAGGCCAATATCCCTGATGAACATCGATGCAAAAATCCTCAATAAAATACTGGCAAACCGAATTGAACCCCACATCAAAAAGCTTATCCACCACAATCAAGTTGGCTTCATCCCTGGGATGCATGGCTGGTTTAACATATGCAAATAAATAAATGTAATCCATTACATAAACAGAATCAGTGACAAAAACCACGTGATTATCTCAATAGTTGCAGAAAAGGCCTTTGACAAAATTCAACACCCCTTCATACTAAAATCTCTCAATAAGCTAGGTATCAGTGGAATGAATCTCAAAATAATTAGAGATATTTATGACAAACCCACAGCCAATATCATACTGAATAGGCAAAAACTAGAAGCATTCTTTTTGAAAACTGGTACAAGACAAGAATGCCCTCTCTCACCACTCCTATTCAACATAGTATTGGAAGTTCTGGCTAGGGCAATCAGGCAAGAGAAAGAAATGAAGGGTATTTAAATAGGAAAAGAGGAAGTCAAATTGTCTCTGTCTGCAGATGACTTGATTGTATATTTAGAAAACCCCATCGTCTCAGCCCAAAACCTCCTTAAGCTGACAAACAACTTCAGCAAAATCTCAGGATACAAAAATCAATGTGCAAAAATCACAAGCATTCCTATACATCAATAACAGATAGAGAGCCAAATCATGAGTAAACTCCCATTCACAACTGCTACTAAGAAAATAAAATACCTATGAATACAACTTACAAGGGATGTGAAGGACCTCTTCGAGGAGAACTACAAACCACTGCTCAAGGAAGTAAGAGAGGACACAGACAAATGGAAAAATCTTCCATGCTCCTGGATAGGAAGAATCAATATCGTGAAAATGGCCATACTGCCCAAAGAAATTTATTGATTCAATGTTATCCCCTTTAAGCTCCCACTGACTTTCTTCACAAAATTGGAAAAAACTACTTTAAACTTCACATGGAACCAGAAAAGAGCCTGCATAGCCAAGACAATCCTAAGCAAAAAGAACAAAGCTGGAGGCATTGCGCTACCTGACTTCAAACTATACTACAAAGCTACAGTAACCAAAACAGCATGGTACTGGTACCAACACAGATATATAGACCAATGGAACGGAATAGAAGCCTCAGAAATAACACCACACATCTACAACCATCTGATCTTTGACAAACCTCACACAAACAAGCAATAGGGAAAGCATTCTCTATTTAATAAATGGTGTTGGAAAAACTGGCTAGCTATATGCAGAAAATTGAAACTGGACTCCTTCCTTACATCTTATACAAAAATTAACTGAAGATGGATTAAAGACTTAAACGTAAGACCTAAAACCATAAAAATCCTAGAAGAAAACCTAGGCAATACCATTCAGCACATAAGCATGAGCAAAGACTTCATGTCTAAAATACCAAAAGCAATAGCAACAAAATTGACAAATGGGATCTAATTAAACTAAAGAGCTTCTGTGCAGCTAAAGAAACTATCACTGGAGTGAAAATGCAACCTACAGAATGGGAGAAAATTTTTGTACTCTATCCATCTGACAAAGGGCTAATATCCAGAATCTACAAAAAAACTTAAACAAATTTACAAGAAAAAAACCAAACAACCCCATCAAAAAGTGGACAAAGGATATTAATATACACTTCTCAAAAGAAGACATTTATGCAGCCAACAAACATACGAAATAAGACTCATCATCACTGGTCATTAGAGAAATGCAAATCAAAACCACAATGAGATACCATCTCATGCCAGTTAGAATGGTGATCATTAAAAAGTCAGGAAACAACAAATGCTGGAGAGGATGTGGAGAAATAGGAACACTTTTACACTGTTGGTGGGAGTGTAAATTAGTTCATCCACTGTGGAAGACAGTGTGGCAATTCCTCAAGAATTTAGAACTAGAAATACCATTTGACCCAGCAATCCCATTACTGGGTATACACCCAGAGGATTATAAATCATTCTACTATAAAGATACATGCACATGTATGTTTATCATGGCACTATTCACAATAGCAAATACTTGGATCCAATACAAATGTCCATCAATGATAGACTGGATAAAGAAAATGTGGCACATATACACCATGGAATACTGTGCAACCATAAAAAAGGATGGGTTCATGTTCTTTGTAGGGATATGGATGAAGCTGGAAACTCATTCTCAGCAAATCAAAACAAGAACAGAAACCAAACACTGCATGTTGTCACTCATAAGTGGGAGCTGAACAATGAGAACACATGGACACAGGGAGGGGAGCATCACACACCAGGGCTTGTTGGCAGGTGAAGGGCTAGGGGAAGGATAGCATTGGGAGAAATACCTAATGTAGTTGACGGGTTGATGGGTGCGGCAAACCACCATGTCACGTGTATACCTATGTAACAAAACTGCATGTTCTGCACGTGTACCCCAGAACTTAAAGTGTAATAAAAAAAGAAAGATTCCAAACATACATTTATGTGTACAAAATCAGACAAAAATCTCTGATACGTAGGTGGTAGGCAAGTAGATAAATAGGAATAGTTTTATAATTAAGTTTCATACTATACATGCCTTTTAAATGTACTTCATTAATTATATTTGAATTCACTAGAATAAAATAGGCTTCAGGAATTGCTGAATTGTAGGTAAATATTTAATAACAGGATCATACAATTTATCATGAATTGAAGCTGTACTTTGCATTTTTAGTGCATATGTCCTCTTTAGACAATACGAGTATACTCCCTGCTATAAAAACTTTCTCATACCTTCTCATTTTTTAAGTCATAACATTATTTTATTTTGTCAGAGCAAATACTATTTTTTACAGTAGGAATGAATTAACATAAAATTTGAATACAACTTAAAACAAAGCCTTGCATAAAATGTACCACATTATTTCAGGAGTATGATTGTGGGAATCAGATATTATATGTCACCTTGCAAATTTTTCCAAGTTACAATTTATATAGTATCAGATACACCCATTTTAAGAGCACTCACAGTTTGATTAATTTTGACTAATGTATACACACATGTAATCACCACCATATTTAAGATGTAGAATATTTCTATCACCCCAAAAGTTTCCCTTCTTCCCCTTCCCAGTCAATCACCCTTTCTTCACGCATACTTCCACTGATCTGCTATGATTGTAGATTAGATTAGTTTTCTAGAGTTTCCAATAATCGTAACTATACATTATATACTCTTTTATCTGCGTTCTTTTTGGAACCTATCCATGTTGTGTATATCAATAGTTTGTTTCTTTTTACTTCTGAGTAATAGTTCATTGTATTAATATGTTTATACATTGTGTTTATTTACTTGATGGACATTTTGGCTGTTTGCAGTTTTTGTCTTTCATAAAAAAAATCTGTGAATAACCTTGTACATATCATTTTGTGGAAATATGTTTTCATTTTTCTTGGGTAAATACCTAGAAGTGTCATTGCTATATTACATGATTAGTATATGTTTAATTTTGTAAGAAGCTGCCAAACCATTTCTCAAAATGATTGTAACAATTTACATTCCCGTCAATTATTTATGACAATTCCACTTGTTCCACATTCTCCTCAACACCTGGCATTGTCAGCTTTTAAAATTTTTGGTCATTCTACTAGTGGTGTGTTTGTATCTCACTGTGGTTTCGATTTGTTGTTTCCTGAGACTAATAATCTTAGCATCTTTTGATGTATTGACCATTTGTATATCTTTTTTTGTGAAATGTGTTTGTCGAAACCTTCTGCCTGTTTTTTAAACTGAGTGGATGTCTTCTAACATTGAGTCATAAGAGTTCTTATAAATTGTAAGATTTATATACATCTGATATATACTTAGATATCAGTTTTTGTCAGATATATGTATTATGAATATTTTCTCCCAGCCTGTGGCATTTCTTTAAAAAGCAGGAGGTTTTAGTTTTATGAAGTCCAATGTTTCATGCTTTTTGTTTCCTGTCTAAAGAAATCCTTACCAACTCCAAGGTCACAAGGATTTTCTCCTGCACTTTCTTCTGTAAGTTTTATAGTTTTAGCTTTTATGTTTAGGTCTGTGGTCCTTTTCAAGTTAATGTTTTGGTATGGTGTGGGATCAAGATTTCTTTTTTTTTAATCCTACATGAGTATTCAGTTGTTCCAGTACCATTTGTTAAAAAGATTATCCCCTTCTCACTGAATTGGCTTGGAACTTTTGTCAAAATCAGTTGACCACATGCATATGTTTCTATTTTTGAACTATTCTGTTGCATTGATCTGTATGCTTATCCTTATTCCACTGCCACACTGTCTTAATTACTGTAGTTTACATTAAATCTTGAAAACAAGTAGTGTGAGTTCTCCTAATTTATTCTTTTTCAAAATGGTTTTGGCTATTCTAGATCCTTTACATTTTGACTTAAATTGTAAAAAAACTTGTCAACTTTGAAAAATGTCCCCTGATGTTTTGATTGGCGTTGCATTGAATTTATATATCCACTTAGAGATAATTGGAATTTTAGTGATACTATTCCAATCCATGAACTTGGTAAATTTCTCCATTTATTTGGGTCTTCTGTAGGCCTTTCAGAAGTGTGTTGTAGCTTTCACTATAAATTTCTTCCTTTTTATTTTATGTTTGTTAATGTTTTTGTAAACGATTTCTATTTGTTAATTATTTGAACATAGAAACAACTGCTTTACTTATTGAACTTGTATCCTGTGACCTTGTTTAACTCACTATTTCTCACAGGTTTTTTTTTGTAGATTTCTCCAAATTTGGTACTTACGTTGTATCATCATCTGTGAATGAAAGCAATTTTATATCTTTCTCTCCAATATGTATAACTTGTGTTTATTTTTCTTATCTTATTGCATTGACTTTGACATCCAATACAATGTTGAATAAACATGATGGTTGTAAACATTTTTACTTTGTTTACAATCTTTGGGGGAAAGCCTTCATTTATTCACAAGTAAATGTGATGTTAACTTCAGGGTATTTATAGATGGTTTTGATCAAATTCCTTCTATTCTATAAAAACTGAGAATTTTTACCATATATTTGACTTTGTCAAATGCATTTTCTGCACCTATTAAGACGTTCTATTTTTATTTTTTTAATGTTATTTTGTTGAATTGCATTGATTGATTTGAAATATTAAACAAACTTTGCATTTCTGGGACAAATTCCACTTGTTCAAGATACATAATACTTTGTACATATTATTTGATGCAATTCGTTACTATCACAGTGTTAAGGATTTATTTTGTCTGTGTAGATGATGGATATTAAATTAATCTGTAGTTTCTTTTTCCTAAAATGTTTTCATTTTTTTTTTTTAAATCAGGGTAATGCTAGCTTCAGAAAATGAGTCGGGATGGGTATCTCATTCTTAATCTTCTAATTGAATTTGTATAATTTTCGCTTCAGATACTTCATTTTTCTTCTCTTGCAGTTCCACTCAGTTTCATTCTTTAAATCTTCCATTTTTCTCCTCATTACATTTATGTTTTTCTTTAAATTCTTAAGCATATTAAACACATTTTTAAAGTGATTATTTTATCATTCTTGCTACTAATTCTACCTTATCATTTCTGTATCTGTTTCTATGGAATTATTTTTTTCTTTGGATACATTTTCTTCTATTTTTGCATGTCTATCAATTTTTGATTGAATGTTAAACATCATAAACATTTTATTGTTAAGGGCTGGATTTTGTTGTATTTCTTTAAAGGAAATTAATTTCATTCTGGCAAGAAATTAAACTACTTGTGATTCAGTTTGATATTTTCTAGGCTTGTTTTAAAACTTTTTATGCTTTTTGAGGGTATGTTTAAAGTCACTGTTCCTGTAGTACCAGTTTAGCTCCAGATAGGCTTCTTCTGGTGTCTCTAGTAAATTTCATATGCATTTAATAAAATCATCCTGCCCTGGCTGGAAGGAACTTGAATAATTCTGGTTCTGAATAAGCTATAGATATTGTTCGGCTTCTATTTCTTGGTAATTTTTCTTTTTCTACATGTTGTTATTTGTATAGTCTTGTTAAATTTTATCCTATGCATGGTCAGGTTATTATTGAGTCAAAGACTCAAAGCGACTTCTATTCAATTACCCAGAGCTCTTTTCTCTGAATAGTCATCCTCTCTGCGATATTCTACCTTCTAAAATCTAGTTGCCTGGGCCACCCTGAACTCTAATCTCTGTCTCCTCAACTCAGGGAAAACTCCTCATACTTTGATAAGCTTCCCTATATCTGCACTGATGGGCCATAAATTGTCTATAGGCTAAAAGTGGAAGCTATTGTAGGATTCACCTATTTCCCTTCTGTCAGGGATCACAACCCTTTACTGAATTTGTCCAATGTCCAAACACTTTTATTTTATGTATATTTGGCCAGATTTCTAACTGTTCCTGGTTAGAGAGTACATCCACGTTCATGGCCGGGCGCGGTGGCTCAAGCCTGTAATCCCAGCACTTTGGGAGGCCGAGACGGGCGGATCACAAGGTCAGGAGATCGAGACCAGCCTGGCTAATACGGTGAAACCCCGTCTCTACTAAAAAATACAAAAAACTAGCCGGGTGAGGTGGCGGGCGCCTGTAGTCCCAGCTACTCGGGAGGCTGAGGCAGGAGAATGGCGTAGACCCGGGAGGCGGAGCTTGCAGTGAGCTGAGATGCGGCCACTGCACTCCAGCCTGGGCGACAGAGCGAGACTCCGTCTCAAAAAAAAAAAAAAAAAAAAAGAGAGTACATCCACGTTCTTTTACTCCCTCATGACTGTAGGCAAAAACTACAGTATTAAATAATAATCAGGATCTGTCAATGATGTTTCTCTGTACATTTTTTGGGGGGCATGTGGTGTACCATTTTAATCTGATGATTTTGATTTACAGATTTTATTATTTCAAGGAGTTTTTTTCTGGGTTCTATTTCTAAACAATTTTGGGGGGCATTCTATTCGTTGGCTTCACTATTTTTGGGACATCAAACATCCTCAATGTGAGATTTTCTTTCTCTGATTTCTATGTCTATTTTTACACCATTTGTTTTACTCTTTTTTTCTATTAATTTGTTATTATTGGATTAAACCTTCCAGTTGTTTTTATTTGAGTATTGGCTTTGTATATCCTGTTCAGGTAATTTTTCGTTTATAGACAATGTTATTTTGACTTGTTTTTATTTCCTCAACTTTACAATTTCTATTTTTCTTTCCATTGTTACTTTGTTTTCCATTTAGAATTTAAGCTCTTGATTTACTGATTTCATATTTACTAAGTAGATCTATAAAGCTTAGCACTTGAAGGCAATTTGTTTTCATATTCCATGTTACATTATTATTCAGACTGGGTTATTTGACAGTTCTTGCTGACTTTCTGGATTATTTGCTTCCTGGGAATGAATTCTGTTTGATATCTTTCTCACTTTGAGAATTGTTTTTCTTTTCTGATTGGAGGTCTAGATATTTATTTCCATTCACTTTTCTGAAGCCGGTTTATACCTTGGGTCTTGACCTAAATAGTTACTTAGAGAGGCTTTCTCTTATTCTCTTATCTAAATTAGGATTCCACTGTTATTCTCCATCTCTGAACCCTGATCTTTTCCTTTATAGCATTTATTACAATGTGTGATTTTGATAACAATTTGAGAAAGAAAATTCCTCCTATCTTTGATGTAATTTTTGCTCACACCCCAAAAGGTCTACCAGTGCCATCAAGGGGTTTCTTTTTTTTTAATTTTTAGCATTAGAAACTTCAACATTGTAACTTGCTATCTGGTGAATAAAAAACAATTACTGTGAAACTTTCAGAGAATTTTAAAGAAAAATAACTCGTTTATAAACAGCACAGATAATATAGCTTGCTTGGGGCATGAATAAAAGTCTAAATGTCATTGGAAGATATTGATTTTCACAGCTAGTTTGTTTGATCCTTTCTGTTAAAGTCCTTACCCAGTGCTAAGTGATCAATACCACTTAAGAGTGTTCTCAGACCATCACAAAAAAAAGATGATCAAAAGAACAAAAATGTATGGATAAAACAAAAATCTGATGCTCTCTTTTGGCCCTGTCTGAAAATGATATTTTACTCTATGCCCCAAATCTACCCCATGCACATTCTGAAAATTTCTGACTTCATCTTTTCAGACTTTTTATTCTCTCTCTCGTGTATAGACAGCTATGTAACTACTTATTTTTTTGTGCAGACTGTCATTAGCATAACTTAAGAGCTGTGGCCAGACAAAACATGAGAGGAATTTACATACTTGAAACCAAAACATTGTGTGATATATCTAGAGCCAACTGAAAAGAATTTGAAAAAAACACCACAAAATTTAATTGGGCAGAAAAGTGGTTAAATCCAACGTGGGTGTTTCAAAATACCGTTTGTCCCAATGAACTCACTATAAAAGAGCCCAGCATGTTCTATTCCAAAGTAGAATCGTTTTGGAAGCGAAGAATGTCTTTTGTTAACAATGGTGCATTCCTCTTAGAGTATAAAAGCCTCTGGGATGCCAAAATGGTTTATTTGGAACTTTTGTTGCTGGTATTGAGAAAGTAAATCCTAAAGATTTTGTTAAAATCTTTGGCAAGTCAAAAGGTTTCTAACTATTTGTTTTCAACAAAACTGAAAAAGATTCAAATCAAGATATCTTGTACATCGTTAAAAATTATTTTTAAAGTAGATCAGCAGGTGCTTTCTGGCATTTAACTCAGAAGTAGTTCAAAGATTTGTGATACTGCAATGACAAAACTTCTTCCATTTCCATTCTCATGGTTTTTTTTTTTTTTTTTTTTTTTTTGAGATGGAGTTTTGCTCTGTCTCCCAGGCTGTAGTGCAGTGGCGCAATCTCAGCTCACTGAAAGCTCTGCCTCCCAGGTTCACGCCATTCTCCTGCCTCAGCATCCCAAGGAGCTGGGACCACAGGCGCCCGCCATCACGCCTGGATAATTTTTTGTATTTTTTAGTAGAGACGGGGTTTCACTGTGTTAGCCAGGATGGTCTCAGTCTCCTGAACTCGTGATCTGCCTGCCTCAGCCTCCCAAAGTGCTGGGATTACAGGCGTGAGCCACTGAGCCCGGCTCCATTCTCATTTTTTATGTGAATGAAGTTTCTCAACTCTTACATCCATTAAAACACCAACTACAAGATAGTGTGAGAATTGCTGCTGAGCGTTTTTTTATTTTAGTAATAGGTAAGAATTGTCCATGGATGATGGAACTGATTAAAAAATATCTTATCCATCTTGTTAAGAGATGCATTTCTAGTAAAAATTGACTGTCTATATTTTATAATTAATGCAAATGTAATACATTTATGTTTAATCAATTCTATTATAAATATTCATAATAATTCATTTTAGAAGAAAATTTTATAAAGTATTATAGATATGAGAAATGAAAATATATATTCATCTATTTTTTCAAGAAGAATAAAATGAATGAGTAAAAAACTCTCAACAATAAAATGTAATGCATTATGATGAAATTCAAGGGAAATAGAAGTATGTAAAATTTTTGACAGTTAAAGAAGAGCCTACTCCTTTATTTCTGAAATGGATGATATCATTATCAAATTGCTATGGTATTTAGATTCCAAAGGCTGTATTTAAAAGAGCAAGACATTGGGAGGCCAAGGCAAGTAGATCACTTGAGTTCAAGACCAGCTTGGCCAACATGGTGAAACCCCATCTCTACTAGAAATACAAAAATTAACCAGATGTGGTGGTGTGCTCCTGTAATCCCAGCTACTTGGGAGGCTGAGGCAGGAGAATCACTTGAACCTGGGAAGCAGAGGTTGCAGTGAACTTAGATCGTGCCACTGCACTCCAGCCTGGGCAACAGACTGAAGTGCAGACTCCATCTGGAAAAAGAAAAAAAGAGCAATGCAATAGCTTAAAATGTCAATATTTATAATATATTGGAAAATTTATATTTATAACTATTTAAATTTATGAAAAACATTTTAAGTGTCACTTAAAAAAAGTTAGTGAGCAAAATTGTTTGAAGATCACTGTACTAAGCTATGCAGACTTGTAATAATCTCAATTACCTTAACTTTTGTAATCTGAAAAAGTAGATATAAGTACTGTGAGAGTTAAACGAAATAATAAGTGCAAACATCCTAGCAATAAAAAAGGTCTCAATGAATGTTAAGTTCATTTTCAAGTGAAGTCTCCAAGTTGAACTGACCTTTCTAAGAAAGATGGTGTGAGGCCTGCCCCAGCTCCAGTGAGAGAGGTTATGGAAGCCACACCTTTGGTTAGCAGCCCTGGGTAAGGTGTAGGGACAAGCCAAAAATTCCAGAGAAATGAAGAGACATATCTGGGTACTACTAAATCGGGGCAGGACCAGAACAGGAAACCAATTACCCGCTTCTCCACATACAAAACATTTCTTATGTGTCTGGTGCAGTGTGTCAAACCTATTTCAATCATTATATAATTTAATCCCATGAACAAACTAAAACAAAGGTTTTCCAATGAGATTTTCTCTGACCCACTACAAGTTCATCCCCATTTCCTGCTTAATTTTTCCATAATACACAACATCTGGCATTTCATATATTTTGTTTTGTATGTATCTGTCCCCCACTAGAATGTAGTAGGGTAGAAATCATGAGTTTTGTTTACCATACTATATCCACCACCTGGAATAGTGTTGGGCATGTAGTAGATGTTTACTGAATTCAATGTATCAATAAATATAAAAAAACTTAAAGGAACAATATTTAAGGGGACAATGTTTATGAACCAAGTGAAAACTTGTGGGATGAATGCAAGAACAAAAATGTGGACAAATAAGTGTTGAAGGGGCCTGTCTGAAGGTTACTAATTAATAAACCAATTTCATTCTGGAAAAATCTTTCCAGTGCTTTCAAAACTCTGCTTTGTGCTTTGTTCAGGTAGAGTTAATTAGTGCTCCATGAATAAAGGTTCTGCAGTAAAATAAGCTTGAGAAATCTTTTTGGAAATTCATGACATTAAAAGACTGAAAGAAAAAACATAAATGAAAATGTAATCTTAAATTTTGTTTAAGGGAAAGTGAATTTATTTGTACAGAATACATTTTTCTTCCCTTACTTTTAAACATTTTCCATCGAATATTAGCTTATGAATTTCTGCTCTTCAGGCATACCTCCGTTCTATGTTCTTAGTGACATCTTGCTGAAAACACTGCTCTTAATACATGACATGAGGCTAGAGAAAGTCATAACTGAAGGGATAGACTAAGTGAATGGCAGTTTGGAGCACCAACCTATAAAGAGGCTAAGACATCTCTAGACAACTGGAAATACGCCGCCAGTTCTGTTTCCCATTACCAGATGGAAAATGGTGACATGCACATGGTTCTTACTTCTACTGAAGGAGATAGTGCCCTCTAGTGGAAATTAAAACAAAAAGACCCACCTTGCTGGCTTCAATTGCTATAGCTGTGCTCCTCACTAACCGCTACACGTGGCTATTTAAAATTTTATTTTCCTATGTTTTAAATTAAAATTTCTGTTTCTCAGCTCAGTTGTATTAGCCACACTTCAAGAGCTCAACATCCACATGTGGCTAGCAGTTACTGTACTGGATAGCACAGAAATAGAACATTCTCACCTTTGGACAAATTTTGTACAGGGTGTACCACTAACCCCAAGCCAACCAGCTGACATGCCTTAAGTCTATTGTCCTAGTCAACTAAAATTCCTAAACTATTAAAATGCCTGGTATTGTGCTTTTTACTAGGAATAAGTGATTCACTTTGTTGTTGAATTTTTCATTTCTTAAAAATACCTCTCAAGAAGTAATTTCAAAAAAAACCCCACAATTTCAAATATTTTAACTTTAAATAAACAAAAATGTTACATTAAACATAGCTTTTATAGCATAAAAAGGCATACTGTTTTTTATTTATGGAAAATTAGTTTTATTGTATCCCTACTAAATAATATTGAACAATTTTACAAAGAATTTTGGCTTAAAGCAGTGTCATATTTTTAGCTTATTTGTATTCTCTATCCTACCCTTTTCTTGGTGGGCTCTATCTTCCTCAACTTCAGTAAGGAATAATAAGAGTTACTAAAGTTTCAGGCTTGCGTTGTTTCTGGAAATCCAAAATATTCACGAAAGTTATTTGGAGAGCAAGTTTTGTCATAAACAATCCATGGCATTTATCCTACATGAAAGCTGGGTAGTAGCACAAGAAAACCAGTAAAGACTCACAAACATTTGGCTTATTTATTCTGGTCATGTCCATATGTGTAAAAGAGGCAACTGGCAGGCATCATGCCCAAGAAATTCTCATCAATTAAAATCTACTTTGGGAGGCTGAGGTGGGCAGATTATTAAGTCAGGAGTTCGAGACCAGCCTGGCCAACATAGATGGTGAAACCCCCCTCTACTAAAAATACAAAAATAAGCCAGGCATGGGGGCGCACGCCTGTAATCCCAGCTCCTTGGGAGACTGAGGCAGGAGAATTGCTTGAATCTAGTTGGCAGAGGTTGCAGGGAGCCAAAATCACACCACTGTACTCCAGCCTGGGTGGCAGAGCAAGACTCTGTCTCAAAAAAAAAAAAAAAAAATCTCTTTTGCTTATTACTGTAACCATTCTCTTAAAAATCTCAGTCAGTATCCTCTGTACACACTTCCTTCAAAATCTGTCTCATATGTAACATTCTTAGTGCTAGAAAAATATTAAAAGTGTCTCTTTTTGTTATGCCATTGACTTGAATTATCTTGCTGGCTGAGACATATTTTTGATGCTTATTAAGTTAAATTACCTCGTTCTACTGAGTCAATTCATTCTATCATAAAACATAGCATGCAAAATATTCCTGACAATGTATGATCTCATAATTATGTATTTTACTTAGAATCTTTTACAAAACGCTTTTCTCTATATATTCATTAGCTTGACAATTTGTTGTTATTTTAATCTAATATATTTCCTCTTATCAGCACATTGGGAACTGGGGTTTCTTGATCAGGCCTTGGGAAAAGTGCACATGAATAGAAGCTTGAGAGATTAGTTGTCACTAATAAATTAAACATAAGATGAGTAAGTGTAGCATCTTGCAACTATATCCCCAAAAGCTAACTATACATATATACAGAAACTTTGGGGGAGACATGGCTAAGCAGATATATTTGTGAAAAATATTTGGTGGTTTTAGTGATTCTTGATTTTGAGATATGTTGGCAAAAATGACAGTGTAGTGGATACTAATTGGGACAACTGTCTGACTATCCCCTCTTCTCTCTGAGAACAACAACAACACACAGGGTTAGGTCTCCATTGGTCATGTCTGATCTAAATTACCTGCAGTGAACTTGCCCAGATGGCACGATAAAGACTGGACAGCCAACCTCTGTTCCCAAGGTTTGTCACTCAGAACTAAGGAGAGAGAGTTTGTTAATGACATGTGAGATATGGCACCTGTCAGTACTATATTTCCCAGCATGAGTGTGCTGGAAGAATTTACACCTTTCAAGTTCTAGTCAACTAACTGTCAGATAAGTTTCCCCATTCTGTGCAGTAAAGTAAGATATATCTATGTAGGCCTAGTGTTCCACTATTGGAACGCTAAGCTAGTGGGAGTTATTTATATCCTGCTGCTCAAGGTCATCGCCAAGGTCTGATTTTTCACCAAAAAAATTGCAACTTCCAGCATAAATGGGTTAAAATCTCAGTTATCATCCTCTGTACAAACTTCTTCCAAAATTCTTTTCTTTACTCTTTATCCTTCAAAATCTCCTGTCTTTTCAGTGACTTTTTTTGCCTAAGCTCATTTGAGTTGGCTTTCTATCACTTGCAGTCAAAGTTGAGAATACATATTGTTGTCAAAGTAGCTAATGTAATCTTAGTCTACAATACTGTAAGTAGTTAAGACAAGATGAGTGATACTCATATTTTATTTTAAACTGTTGCAATATAGTGATTCTGGATGTCAAATTTGATGGTGAAGAGATTCAAAGTTACATCATATAAAAGGAGTTTGAAGGAATTAGGAATTTAATTTAGAAAAGAGACTCCATTTGAATGGAGTCACACTGCTATGTGACTCTTAGATTTGTTTTATACTGATTTAAAGGCCCTTAAAAATTACCTGAATTCCAACATGCTTTCAATGCCTAAATATCTTCTATTTACTGTCTAGTAGATAGCTGACTTATTCTTGATAAATACAGTGATTTAAAAATAATTCCGCTGATAGCTATTGAGTACCCACTGTGTGCTATTGTACTAGAATGTGTTTTGGCAGTGAGGAGAGATATTGTCTCTGTCCTTGTGGCAACTACGGGCTCGCTAAGGAATTAACTACTACTTGACACATCCCATCTTTAGATAACTCAGAAAATTCTTCCTGGGACCAGTGGAAAAACGTTATAGAAATACATGATCTATTTGAATAGTTTGAAAATGGCTAAATCTAAATGAGACCAGATATGTAGACAGATTTGGATAACATCCAGTCTTAGATTGTATGAAAATAAGGACACCTTTTATACAAGTGGTTTCTAATTTTGGGACTGCAGAACACAAGGAATCCAAGGAGTTACTTAAAAAGGTTTAGGAATCCACATGTACTTTAGTAATAATTTCAGATTAATAAGTAATATTGCTACCACTATTATGTAAGTGGCCATTAAAATTTTCATCCATTCATGCATTCATCATCCAATATATAGAAGACTTATCAGATTCTAGAAGAATGTTCTAAAAGCTGGAGGAAAAATCCAGAACAAAAACATTTGGAAAGACTGAGAGTCACCACTTTGTGCTCCTTGCAATACTCATCATATTTACTGTATGCTTTTATCAGAATGTCAGATGGCAAACCTATGATTCTGTTGGCTTTTGGGGAGAGGGGCAGACTGGGTTTTTCACATGCAAAGTTGATATACAAGTTGTTAGGATATAAATAGTACTCTGTAAGCCATGGGATCCAGGATGACTCAAACATTTTAGGACTTTTATTTTGACCTGTGGTTGTGGATGAAATATAACTTGACCAAAACTTCATTATTTTTCTATGTTCATACAAAAGAGAGTTTCTTCTTTTCTTATGGCAGTTAATTTAATGTGAAACAGTCCTGTTCAAAAATAATGAGATGTCTGTTTCCATGGTAGCTTTACAAGAACTGTCCACATAGCAGAAGATTTCAAAAGCTCCAGTAACTCGTCCTCAGAATTCTGTGGTTGTTAATCCTGGGAGAACCTGCAATCCTAGGGCATATCGTATCAGAAGTAAGAAAAGAAAATAATCAAGCTCTGTTCTTTGCCCCTTTCTTTGCACAGGGCTAAAAGGTGAGGGCAAGACTACAGAGACCCATTAGTCAAGATAAAATCTTAAAAAGAATCAGTTAAAACCAGTGAATGGTGCACTATCCCAGTGCTATATAGTGTTCATAAGAGCAGTGCCTTCTTCCAATATTACTGATAAAATCAATACTATCTATGCATAGTCACATTAAAATACAGAAAATCTCTAGGTTATAAGCAGGTAAAAAAGGACTCTATAGTATTAATATACTTAAAAGAAAGGTATGTCAAAGGAATGGAGTGTTGGCATGAAATATGGCAAACATGGTGTCAAAGAGGAAGATTTTGACAGCATTTATACAGTGTTGTCTAGAAAATGAAGAGAAACCAAGTTGTTACTTATACCTCTGTTGTAGGACCGAGATTTTTTAAAAATCAGGTTTTATTATGGCTTGAATGAAATCTCTCTGTGGTTTATACATTTCTGTGCTTGCCAAGTAATTATTAACAATTCTTAAATTGTGTCTTGATTAACTAGCTGCCAGGAAGCAGACACAGTATACTATTCATTTTGGAGGTATATATTCCATTGTATATTAACATGTTTTCATGGAAGATCTGATCAATGAATTTGGGTATAGAGTGTGATTGATAGTCTAAATTAGTAAATTTGACCCTCTAGCTTATGTATCTTTCATTTATTGAGAATCTGAGATCCACCAGCTCATGTTTATGGATAAAATGAAGACTAGAAAAAGACACTATAACCTTGGACAATGATACCATCTCATGAGACTCTGTCTAAGCAGTTAGATCTTTACCCTAGGTGAATTATTTTCCACCTACCTTCTGGTCCTCTGACCTAGAAATCAGTCAGACATTGGAAATGTGGAAGATTAGTCTTATTTGTTAGGTGCTTTACAAAAAACAAACAAACAAACAAACAAACAAACAAAACTGGAAAAAATCCCTCTGTCCAGATATATGATTTTATTTCCAACCCACCTATGAACATCCAATTCCCAAATTGATATGTGTATAGGCATAGATGATTTAATACAGTACACACTTTATGTTAAAAATTGCATTTATACATTATAGATGCCAATTAAAAATTCCCAGATTTCAAACACTTAAGTTGAATGATTCTTACGAATTTTGCTGTTGTTAATATTTTAAGTGGTTTGATAAGGGGAATTAGGAACAATGAAGACAAATATTTTGAAGATCTTTTTTAGGCTTAACTCAGGTACAAATCTGGTTTAAGTTGTATTGATCATCACAGATTAGCTATAAACTAAACTCTGGCTATGACTAAATATGTTGGATTGAATGACTTATAAGTACCTTTTAATTTTCAAAAGCTGATAAACAGGATGAGGAGTGTAACTGCCCAGTAGGTTCACCTTGCTTGTTGCCTAGATGGAGCCCATTTATCAAGAAAGGGTAATTGCAATAGAGAAAGACTTACTCACACAGAGCCAGCTATGCAGGATACAGGAGTTTTATTATTAATCAAATCAGTCTCCTGGAAAACTCAGGGACTGAAGTTTTTGAGGATAATTTGGTGGGTAGGGGCTCATGAAGTGGGGAGTGCTGATTGGTCAAGTTGGAGTGAGTTTTTCTTGCTGTCTTCTGTTCCTGGGTGGGGTTGCAGAACTGTTCGAGACAGATTACAGGTCTGGGTGGTGTCAGCTGGTGCATCAGAATGCAGGGTCTACAAAATATCACAAGCACTGATCTGAGGTTTTACAATAGTGATGTTATTGCCAGGAGCAATTTGGCAGGCTTAGAATCTTTCAGCCTCCAGTTGCATAAGTCCTAAACCATAATTTCTAATCTTGTGGTGAATTTGATAGTCCTGGAAAGACAGTCTAGTTCCCAGGCAGGAAGGGGTTTGTTTTGGGAAAGGGCTGTTATCATCTTTGTTTCAAAGCTAACTTATAATCTAAGTTCCTCCCAAAGTTAGTTTGGCATATTCCTAGGACAGCTTGGAAATTAAAGCAAGATGGAGTTGGGTAGGTCAGATCTCTTTCATTGTAATAATTTTCTGTTATGATTTTTGCAAAGGTGGTTTCAATCCCTCCCTTTGGATTTTATAACACCTTATTCTTCAAGTGTGGGCTACAAAGTTGGAAACAATGAAAACTGCTCTAAGCTTTTCCTGCTGACAGGGGGATAGATGTTGACCCCAAGGTAAGAGGAGTGGAACTGCTTTGCAGCTGTCTGCACATACTCATGGGTGCCTCATTAAGCTTTCAAAGCTTGCATGACAAGGGCATTAGTATTTTCATCTATAGTTTTAGCAAAGAACAGTGAACTATAAGGTAAATAATGAGTCCCAGGATAAACATTGAAAGTCTTAGCTTCAGAAGCTTTTGTAGAATTGATCTTAAACTCTGGGGGATCCAGGTGAACAGCTCGGAGAACAAATTCGACATGGGGTTACTAACAGAGAGAGATTTGGGTCAGAGGTTGTTAAACAGATTGGGATAGACAGGAAAGAGCAAATTTAAACATACCGTCCCATATCTTTTTTTGTCAGTTTCCTAGTCCTGAGACTAGATCAGTTCAGCTAAACAGCTATCTTATGTATCAGGAGGTTCATTGCAAATGGGCTAAGCCTCTTAAGTTATAGAGGAGGAAGGAGGTGGCAGTCTGACACGTTTTTATTGCCTGTATTACAAATAATACGCTTCAGTTTTCAGGGCCTCAGGTAAAAGGCAGTAGCCATTTCACTGAGTTCAAGTCAGAAAAAGTGAAACAAAAATCTGAGAGTGTTAGTTTGGGGACTTGCAACCCACAAAGAATTCAGGATTTAGTTCAAACTACAGAAAATAATAAAAATTCAAGAACAACTAACAACAGATATATACTATAGTTTGTTGCAACACATTTTTTCTCTCTCCAGTCCCCATTTTTATTAAAGACAAATCATAGAGCAATATAAATCTTAGCTTTATTATGCTTGGCCTGATTATTTGCATAAAGTGCATTAGGAGTAATTATTTTCCATACAAATTGTAGAATTAATCTTAAACTTTTTAAAATCGGCTTTGCTGAATGTTTGTTCCATAAGGAATATCAGGTTACACTCTTTTTTTCTTTTTTTGAGATGGAGTCTTTCTCTGTTGCCCAGGCTGGAGTGCAGTGGTGCGATCTCTGCTCACTGCAAGCTCCGCATCCAGGGTTCATGCCATTCTCCTGCTCAGCCTCCCAAGTGGCTGGGACTACAGGTGCTCGCCATCACGCCTGGCTAAGTCAGGTAAAGTCTTGAGCCTAGTTACAAATTTGTGACATCAAATACCTAGATTAGTTGGGTAAATTCTTCTTGTCTTGAGATCTCAGGATAACTTGGGGGTTCCTGGGTCTGTCAGAAAGTGACATTCTTTACTTACCATGGGCCAGGAACCCTGTACAGGGACTGCGTAGACAAGGTATGAGGCCAGTTATCCCAATGGGCCTTTTTTTTTTTTTATAGAGTCTTACTCTGTCATCCAGGCTGGAGTGGTGGAGTGTTATGATCTGGAGTCACTGCAACCTCCACCTCCTGGGTTAAAGGGATTCCCCTGCCTCAGCCTCCCAAGTAGCTGGGACTACAGGTGCCCACCACCAAGCTCAGCTAATTTTTTTGTATTTTAGTAGAGATGGGGTTTCACTGTATTGGCCAGGATGGTCTTGATCTCCTGACCTCGTGTTATGCCCACCTTGGCCTCCCAAAGTGCTGAAATTACAGGTGTGAGCCACCATGCCTGGCACCCAATAGGGTTTTACTGGCTCTACAAGTCAAGTTTGATTCCTAAAAAAAAAAATAAATAAAAAAACCCACCATTCCAGTCAAATCTTTGGTAAAATAACCAGCATCTCCAATTGTGTTCTGTTACAAACGAAAACAGATTCTTATTACACTTGTGAAAATAACTATACTGCCATAAGTTGAGTATACTCACAAATAGTTTCTAAATTCTGGAGAAATCAGGTAGGAGAGAAAACAATATGCTGTGAATTTTGTTTACAAGAGTATACATTATCACTAAAAGTTGTAAATAGCTCAAAAGGAAAAATGTTATCTTAATTCTGAAAAATAAAAGGATTAGCAATATTTAACATATCAGCTCTCCATGAGAGTCTTAGAAGTTTTTTTCTTGATTCCAATAGCACAATTTCTAAAGTTATCAGAGACCTGTATTCAAGAGTACCCATCAGAGTTTTCTATCAGATTATAAACCACCTTTTGAAAAGAATCAAAACAAGACAACAATTATCTGTGGGTGACAAAATTCTCAGGACAACCATCACTAAAAATGTAATTAAAAAAGAAATCTGGTCATCTGTGACACACAACTGTTTAACATAAGAATTATAATTGGGGGAGGGGCTATCAAAATCCCCCCATTAGGGGGAGAGGTGGCTGTGGTATCTACAAATCACCAGTCTTAGTCTTTTCTGCCTGTGGGCTCTGGAGAGTCAGGACAGTCTGGAAGAGGGGAATCCCCACCAAGCACAGCACACCTGCTTTGCCAAGGGGCAGCCAGACTACCTATTTAAGCAGGTCCCTGATCCCATTTCTCCTGACTGGGTGAGAACTCCCAACAGGGGTCTCCAGACACCTCATACAAAAGCCTCTAGCTGGCATCAGGTGAGTGCCCCTCTGGGACAGAGCTCCCAGAAGAAGGAGCAGGCAACCATCTTTTCAGTGTTGCAGCCACCACTGGTGATACCACCAGGTACAGGAGGGACTCAGGCAAATAAAGTCTGGAGTGGAATCCCAGGAAACCACAACAGCCCTACAGAAGAGGGGCCTAACTGCTAAAAGAAAAATAAATGGAAAGCAGCAACAACAACAACATCAATGAAAAAGGCCCCACATAAACCCCAGCCAAGTCTCAGAAGCTTCAAAGATTGAAGGTAGATAAACCCATAAAGTTGAGAAAGAATCAACACAAAAACACTGAAAACTCAAAATGCCAGAGTGCTTCTTCTCCTCCCAATTACCTCAACACCTCTTCAGCAAGGGCACAGAACTGGGCTGAGGTTGAAATAGAGGAATTGACAGAAGTAGGCTTCAGAAGATGGGCAAAAATGAACTTTGCTGAGCTAAAGGAGTATGTTCTAACTAATTTCAAAGAATCTAAGAACCAAGATAAAACATTACAGGAGCTGTTCACCAGGATAACTAGTTCAGAGAGAAACATAAATAACCTGATGGAGCTGGAAAACACAAGATGAGAACTTCACAGTACAAACACAAGTATCAATAGCTGAATAGACTAAGCAAAAGAAAGAGTATCAGAACTTGAAGATCATCCTGCTGAAACAAGGCAGGCAGACAAGATTAGAGAAAAAAGAGAAGGAGGAACAAAACCCCTGAGAACTATGAGATTAGGTAAAAAGATCAAACCTATGACTGATTGGGGTATCTGAAAGAGATGGGGTAAATGTAACCAAGTTGGAAAACACACTTCCGTATGCCAGAAGGATATCATTTAGGATATGCCAACAGGGTATCATCCAGGAGAACTTCCCTAACCTGTCAAGACAGGCCAACATTCAAATTCAGGAAAACTGGAGAACCCCAGTAAGATACTTTATGAGAAGATCAACCCCAAGACACATAATCATCAGATTCTCCAAGGTCAAAATGAGGGAAAAATATTAAGGGTAGCCAGAGAGACAGGCCAGGTCACCTATAAAGGGAAGCCCATCAGACTAACAGTGACATTTCAGCAGAAACTCTATAACCAAAAATAGATTGGGCGCCAATATTCAACATTATTAAAAAAGGAATTTCCTACCCATAATTTCATATCTGGCCAAACTAAGCTTCATAAATGAAGGAGAAATAAGATCCTCTTCAGACAAGCAAATGCTGAGGGAATTCATCACCACCAGTCCTGTCTTGCATAGGCTCCTGAAGGAAGCACTAAATATGGAAAGGAAAACCTGTTTCCAGCTAGTACAAAAACACACTGAAGTACACAGACCAATGACACTATGAAGCAATTACCTAAACAAGTTTGCAAAATAACCAGCTAGCATCATGACAGGATGAAATTACTCATAAATATTAACCTTAAATGTACATAAGCTAAATGTCCCAATTACAAGGCACAGAATGGCAAGCTGGATAAAGGGTCAAGACCCATTGGTGTGCTGTATTCAAGAGACCCATCTCACATGCAAAGACACATATAGACTGAAAATAAAGGAATGGAGGAAAGTTTACCAAGCAAATGGAAAGCAGAAAAAAGCAGGGGTTGCAATTCTAGTGATATGGCTTGGCTGTGTCTCCCCACCCAAATTTCACCTTCAGTTGTAATAATCCTTATGTGTCAATGGCAGGACCAAGTGGAGATAATTGAATCATGGGGGCAGTTTCTGCCATGTTGTTCTCATGATTGTGAGGGAATTCTCACAAGATCTGATGGTTTTGTAAGGGGCTTCCCCCTTTGCTTGGCACTCATACTCTCTCCTGCTTCCCTGTGAAGAGGTGCCTTCCACCATGATTGTAAATTTCCTGAGGCCTCTCCAGCCATGCTGAACTGTGAGTCAATTAAACCTCTTTCCTTTATAAGTTACCCAGTCTTGGGTATGTCTTTATTAGTGGTGTGAGATGGTCTGATACAGCAAATTGCTACCAGGAGCGGGGCACTGCTGTAAAGATATGGGAAAATGTGAAAGTGACTTTGGAAGTGGGTAACAGGCAGAGGCTGTAACAGTTTAGAGGGCTCAGAAGAAGACAGGAAAATGTGGGAATATTTGGAACTTCTTAGAGACTTGTTGAATGGTTTTGACCAAAATGCTGATAGTAATATGGATGGACAATGAATTCCAGCCTGAGCTGGTCTCAGATGGAGATGAGGAACTTCTTGGGAACTGGAGCAAAGGTGACTCTTGCTATGCTTTAGCAAAGAAACTGGTTACTTTTTGCCCCTGCCCTACAGAACTGTGATACTTTGGACTTGAGAGATATAATTTAGGGTATCTGGTGGAAGAAATGTCTATGCAGCAAAGCTTTCATGAGGTGACAGAGCATAAAAGTTTGGAAAATTTGCAACCTGATGATGCAGTAGAAAAGAAAAACCTATTTTCTGAGAAGATATTCAAGCAGGGTGCAGAAATTGGTGTAAGTAATGAGAAGCCAAATGCTAATTGCCAAAACAATGGAGGAAATGCCTCCAGGACATGTTAGACACCTTTATGGCAGCCCCTCCCATCACAGGCCGGGAGGCCTAGGAGAGAAACATGGTTCTCTGGGCTGGGTCAAGGGCCCCCCTGCTGTGTGCAACCTTAGTACTTGGTGTCCTGTTTTCCAGCTGCTCCAGCCATAGCCTAAATGGGCTAAAGTATAGCTCAGGGCATTGCTTCAGAGGGTGCAAGCCCCAAGCCTCAGCAAATTTCATGTGGTGTTGGTCCTGTGGGGACACAGAAAACAAGAATTGAAGTTTGAAAACCTCCACTTAGATTTCAAAGGATATATGGAAATGCATGGATGTCTAGACCTGGAAAAGCCACACTCAATGCCAGCCCATGAAAGCAGCCAGGAGGTGGGTTATACTCTGCAAAGCCACAGAGGTGGAGATGCCCAAGGCTGTGGGAGGCCACCTCTTGCATCAATGTGACCTGGATGTGAGACACGGAGTCAAAGGAGATAATTTTGAAACTTTAAAGTTTAATGATTGCCCTATTGGATTTTGGACTTGCATGGGGCCTGTAGCCCCTTTGTTTTGGCCAATTCCTTCCATTTGGAAGGGGTGTATTTACCCAATGCCTGTATGCTCATTTTATCTAGGAAGTAACTAATTTGCTTTTGATTTTACAGGCTCTTAGGCAGAAATGGCTTGCCTTGTCTCAGATAAGACTTTGGACTTAGACTTTTGGGTGAATGCTGGGATGAGTTAAGGCTTTGGGGGACTGTTGGAAGGGCATGATTGTGTTTCAAAATGTGAGAACATGAGATTTGGGAGGGCTGAGGGGCAGAATGATATGGTTTGTTTCTCTGTCCCCACCCAAATCTCACCTTAAATTGTAATAATCCCCATATGTCAAGGGTATGATCAAGTGGAGATAATTGAAACATGAGGGCTGTTTCTGCTATGCTGTTCTCATAACAGTGAGGGAGTTCTCATGAGATCTGATGGTTTTATAAGGGGCTTCTCTGTTCACTTGGTGCTCATTCTTTCTCCTGCTGCCCTGTGAAGAGGTGCCTTCTTCCATAATTGTAAGTTTCCTGAGGCCTCTCCAGCCATGTTGTGTTGTGACTGAATTAAACCTCTTTCCTTTACAAATTACTCAGTTTTGGGTATGTCTTTATTAGCAGTGTAAGAATGGACAAATACAACTAGTTTCCAATAAAAAAAAAAAAAAAAAAAAACTTTAGAGCAACAATTGTCAAAAAAGACAAAGGAATGCATTATATTATGGTAAAGGGTTCAATTCAACAAGAAGAGCTAATTCTCCTAAATATATATGCACCCAATACAGGAACATTCAGATTCATAAAACAAGTTCTTAGAGACCTATAGAAATATTTAGACTCCTGCACGATAGTAGTGGGAGACCTTAACACCCCACTGTCAATATTAGAAAGATCATTAAGACAGAAAGTAACAAAGATATTCAGGACTTGAACTCAGCTGTAGATCAAATGGACCTGATAGATATCCACAGAGCTCGTCATTCAAAAACAGCAGAATACACATCCTTGTCAGTGCCATATGGCATGGAACTTACTCTAAAATTGATCACAAAATTGGAAGTAAAACCCTTCTCAGCAAATACAAAAGAACTGAAATCACAACAGTCTCTCAGACCACAGTGCAATCAAGTTAGAATTCAAGATTAAGAAACTCACTCAAAACCACACAAGTACAAGAAAATTGAACAACTTGCTCCTAAATGACTCTTGGGTAAATAATGAAATTAATATACAAATCAAGAAGTTCTTTGAAACTAATGAGAACAAAGAGACAACATACCAGAATCTCTGGAATGTAGCTAAAGCAGTGTTAAGAGGGAAATTTATAGCGCTAAATGCCCACATCAAAAAGCTAGAAATATCTCAAATTGACATTCTAATATTACAACTAAATGAACTAGAAAACCAAGAGCAAGCAAACCCTGGAGACAGCAGAAGACAAGAAATAACCAAGCTCAGAGCAGAACTAAAGGAGATAGAGACACAAAAAACCCTTCAAAAAATCAATGAATCCAAGAGCCGTTTTTTTTTTTTTTGAAAAAAATAATAAAAAAATAGACCACTAGCCAGACTAATAAATAAGAAAAGAGAGAAGAATCAAATAGGCACAACAAAATATGATGAAGGGGATATGACTGTTGATCCCAAAGAAATACAAACAACCAACAAAGAATGTTATAAACACCTCTATCCAAATAAACTAGAAAATCTAAAATAAATGGATAAATTCCTAAACACATACACCCTCCCAAGACTCAACCAGGAAGAAGTTGAATCCCTGAATAGACCAATAATAAGTTATGAAATTGAGGCAGTAATAAATAGCCTACCAACCAAAAAAAGCCCATGACCAGATGAATTTACAGCTGAATTCTACCAGAGGTTAAAAGAGTAGCTGGTACCATTTCTTCTGAAACTATTCCAAACAATTGAAAAGGAAGAACTACACCCTAACTCATTTTGTGAGTCCAGCATCATGCTAATACCAAAACCTGGCAGAGATACAACAAAAAAGAACACTTCAGGCCAGTATCCCTGATGAACCTCAATGCAAAAATCCTCAATAAAATACTTGCAAACTGAATCCAGCAGCACATTAAAAAGTTTATCCACCACAATCAAGTTGGCTTCATCATTGGGATGCAAGGCTGGTTCAACATATGCAAATTAACACATGAAATTCATCACATAATTGTAATTAAAGACAAAAAATACATGGTTATTTCACTAGATGCAGAAAAGGCCTTCAATAAAATTCAATATCCTTTTATGTTAAAAACTCTCAATAAACAAGGTATTGAAGGAATATACCTCAAAATGATTAGAGCCATTTATGAACAAACCCACAGTTGGTATCACACTGAATGGGCAAAAGTTGGAAGCATTCCCCTTGAAAACTGGTCCAAGACAAGTACATCTTCTCTCATCACTCCTATTCAACATAGTATTGGAAGTTCTGGCCTGGACAATCAGGCAAGAGAAAGAAATAAAACATATTCAAATAGGAAGAGACAAAGTAAATCGTCTTTGTTTGCAGATGACATAATTCTATATCTAGAAAACCCCGTATTCTCAGCCCAAACCTTCTTAAACTGATAAGCACTTCAGCAAAGTCTCAGGATACAAAATCAATGTGCAAATATCACAAGCATCCATATACACCAACAAGAGATAAGCAGAGAGACAAATCATGAATGAACTCCTATTTGCAACTGTTACAAAGAGAATAAAACAAATACCTAGGAATACAGGTAACAAAGGAAGTGAAGGACCTCTTCAATGAGAACTGTAACAACTCCCCAAGGAAATCAGACAGGACACAAACAGATGCTCTGGGTAGGAAGAATCAATTTCTTGAAAATGGTCATACCACCCAAAGCAATTTACAGATTCAATGCTATTCCCATCAAGCTACCATTGACATTCTTCACATAATTAGAAAAAACAATTTAAAAACTCATATGAAACCCAAAAAGAGCTCATATAGCCAAGACAATCCTAAGCAAAAAGAACAAAACTGGAGGTATCATGCTACCCAACTTCAAGCTATGCTACAAGGCTACAGTAACCAAAATAGCATGGTACTCATATAAAAACAGAGACAGAGACTAATGTAACAAAATTGAGAACTCAGAAATAAGATCACACATCTATAACCATCTGTTCTTCAACAAACCTGACAAAAACAAGCAATGGTGAAAGTATTCCCAATTTAATAAATGGTGCCGGGAGAACTGGCTAGTCATATGCAGAAAATTGAAATTGAAACTGGACCCCTTCCTTACCCCTTAAACAAAAATTAACTCAAGATGGATTGGATGTAAAACCCAAAGCTATTAAAAACTCCAGAAGAAAATCTAGGTTAATGTCATTCAGGACACAGGCACAGGCAAAAGTTTCATCCAATTGACAAAAACAATTGCAACAAAAGCAAAAATTGACAAATGGGATCTAATTAAACTAAAGAGCTTCTGCACAGCAATATAAACGATCATCTGAGTGAACATACAACCTACAGAGAGGGAGAAAATTTTTGCAATCTATCCATCTGATAAAGGTCTAATATACGGAATCTATAAGAAACTTAAATTTACAAGAAAAAAGCAATCCCATTAAAAAGTGGGCAAATGACATGAACAGACACTTCTCAAAAGAATGTCTTCTTAAGGAGACAACAAACATATGACATATGACAAGGAGGGCAACATCCCTGATCATTAGAGAAATGCAAATTGAAACCACAATGAGATACCATCTCATACCAGTCAGAGTGGCAATTATTGAAAAGTCAAAAAACAACAGATGCTGTAGAGGTTGCAGATAAATAGAAATGCTTTTACACTGTTGGTGGGAATGTAAATTAGTTCAACCATTATGGAAGACAGAGTGGCAATTCCTCAAAGATCTAGAACCAGAAATATTTGGCCCAGCAATCCCATTACTAAGTATATACCCAAAAGAATATACATCATTCTATTATAAAGATAACATGCATGTGTTTGTTCATTGCAGCACTATTCATAATAGCAAAGACATAGAGTCAACCCAAATGCCCATCAATTATAGACTGGATAAAGAAAATGTGGTACATATATACCATGGAGTACTATGCAGCCATATAAAGAAATGAGATTATGTCCTTTGCAGGGACATGGGTAGAGCTGGAAGCCATTATTCTCAGCAAATTAACACAGGAACAGAAAACCAAACACTGCATGTTCTCCCTTGCAAGTGGGAGCTGAACAGTGAGAACACATGGCTACAGGGAGGAGAACAACACACTCTGGGGCCTGTTTTGGGGAGGCGAAGGGAGGGAGAGTATTAGGAAAAATAGCTAATGCATGCTGGGCTTAACAGTGAGATGATGGGTTGACAGGTGCAGCAAACCATGATGACACATGTTTACCTATGTAACAAACGTGCACACCCTGCACATGTACCCCAGAACTTTTAAAAAATTATAATTGTGAGTAATAACATTTACTGAGACATGTCAGCATTTTAGGAATCTTATTATTAATTTTGTAACACATATTAACATATTTATATGAATATAACTCAAAGAAAGTTAAACATTTTAAATTTGACAATGCTTCCTGCATGATTTTAATACATCAAGTAAGCTGAATATGTCTCTTTGGACTTTTAGGGACCTTTTTTTTAAAATTTAGAATATGGTCTTGGAAGGCTTGGCAAATATTAAAGGTTTAAAAAACTGGATATCACAAAATATGATCACAGGTTATTCATTTAGCTGAAATGGTAACTCCAAAAAATTTTTAAAAGGCAAAAATCCATACTCATTGATAGAGGAGAGAATCAGTTTTCTAAACAAGACCCAATAAAGACAGCATGAAGCCCATGAAATCTCTTCTCCCTCCCCGTTCCTGTTTTTGTAGTTTACTCAAAAGGCAAACAAAAATCTTTGATTGTCTCTCAATATTCCAAAAAATTTTTTTAAAAGAGAAAACCAAATTTTATTTTCGTATTAGTGCATCTTTAATGCTAAAGCTTGTTTTTAATTAAATTTTATAAATCTATTCAGTTTTAACTAGTTTGATCATAAAGTAAGATTTTCATAAATTTTCTATAACTTTATAATATTTTTGTCAAAGAACAAATCAATGTTCAAAAAAATCCCGTTACTTTGACATATGGGCCAAGATTCTGGCCCTATGTCAGTGTGCATTTGTTTTAATATTTAATTTATGGAAGAACTAAATAATAAATACCCTTTTAATTTTAGTCCACTTGCCCACTGACAGAATCTTTACAAAGTTAATTTTTCATAAACCTTCTATAACTTGCTTAAACTTTCAATTTTATTTTCTTACAAGAAAACATAATTCTTAATTTTTCTAAATTAGACAAAATTAGTTTTTTGAAAAAAAGATATTCCCCTGACTTTGTATCAAAAACACATAATTTTTCTTTTTAGTGTAAGCAATTTTTATTACAAAGGCTCAGAGTCTAGGATGCACAACAGAACTGCAGATAAAGTCTGACTGTTTCCAGCATAGCTAGGAGACATGGCTAGCTACACATGTCCCCAGGCCTTAATTAGAATCTATTGACTCTAAAGCATGTAAGTTGCACAGTTTTCAAAAGCAAAAGAAGCAGTTTATGACATTAAAGTATTTAGCAAATTTAATCTCTGACTTAATTTGTATCAAACGTCTAAATTTTGAAGACATTTTTATTTTACCAATAATCTTTAAAACTGTTTTTATTTACCAAAGATTACTAAAGTCACATGAACCAGAAGGCATTAGAGTTTCTATTTTTCTGACAAAATATTTGATTCAAGTGCTTTCATTTTCTTTAAGCCAATTAATTCGAGCTCCTTTATATAAAGATCAAACGCACAACACTTATAAATACACAGACAGAAGAAGATGTAGCAGTTGTAAATTTTTTGTTTTCATTTTATGAACCTTATCACAACTCACACAGTCCATCCATGACATACCTGGACTTTCTGACTTGTCCTATATTTCCCTCTTTCTTCAATAATTCATCATTCTACTTTAGGACAGGAATTTACTGTACAAGATCCTTTCTCATGTTAAATTTCTTTTCTTTATAACCTTCCTTACCATAAATACATCTTCAGATCCATAAATTTCTTTACATATCTCTCCTCTACTAAAGTAAGTTCTGATGCCTCCAAAAGTCAAAAATGCCAGGTAATGTGATGCAAAACAGAGCAGAGCCTTAGATTTTGAAAGGAACCTGTTTGCTTACACTTCTTGGGGTTCCATGAGGAAAACAGAGATTTATCCCAAAATATGCCATGTGTCACCTTCTCTGTTTTTCCCAAGGAGTCCCAGGCTCTCAGAAATTACCTTAGGTCCTCTCATGTGGGCATCAACAAGAGTGGCAAGAAGACGTACTGGGGAAATAAATCAGTAGACTGAGAAGAAAAACAAACAAAAACTTTTTCTTCTCAAAGAAAGGAAGAAAAAAAAACAAGATCCAAGAAGAGAAAAGGCATAAAAGCCTTTTAAATATATATATATACACACACACACATATAAATATATATCTTGAATATTCATTTTTAATTAAGCTGATTTTAACCATGGAGCTCTTTAAATAATTTATTTATGTTTTATCTCTTA
The DNA here is from genome assembly GCF_037993035.2 of Macaca fascicularis. Lineage (NCBI taxonomy): Eukaryota > Metazoa > Chordata > Mammalia > Primates > Cercopithecidae > Macaca > Macaca fascicularis. The sequence goes on along the minus strand of NC_088388.1, from coordinate 50,761,260 downwards.
TCATGTGACTCTAGCCAGGACAGACAACCAATATTTCTGGCTTCTGAATTCTACTACAGGTAACCTCCCATGCAAAATTAGTAAGTCTTAACTAAGGTTATGACTTAACCATGGATGCATAAGCTATCTCAGAGATGATAAGCAGTTTCTTTTTTTTCTTTTTTCTCTTTGTTTTTTTCTTTTTTCTCTTTGTTTTTTCTTTTTTCTCTTTCTTTCTTTCTTTCTTTCTTTCTTTCTTTCTTTCTTTCTTTCTTTCTTTCTTTCTTTCTTTCTTTCCTTCTTTCTTTCTTTCTTTCTTTCTTTTGTTCGTTCATTCATTCATTCTTTTTTTCAAGATTTACAATCTCCCTAAAGGTAGTTCAGAGAAAGGAAAAATCAAGACAGAAAATCAGAAGCAGTCCACGGGGGGAAATGAATCAATACATGACAAAAAAAGAACACAAATAACAAACCAGAATGGACTCATTCCTTAAGCCAGGAATTGAACTTGTGCTACCATTGTCAAAAGACAAAGCCTTAGATATTGAGCTACAGCACTGAGCAATTTCTATTGCTTTTTCCAGAAGGAGGCTACAGCAGCCAATCTCAAGCTTGCAAAGGCTTTTAACTGCTGCTTTTAGAGCCAACTATGATATGAACCCCAAAATTCATCCCCTCTAGATGGCAGAGTCCAAGAGAAAGTATCCCCACATGGTCACAAGGTTAAGCTCTCAAGGACATAAAACAAGAGAGAGAAACTTCATCCAGTACTGGTTTCAGGGACCTGCAGCAAAGTTTGTAACCGACCAGCCTGCTAGGCTGGTTTGAAAAGTAGGTGTATAGGGTTCCTAAGCCCACATTCTATCCTGTGATACTCATCTCTCAATGACAGAATGACACAGAAAGACAAATTCCTAGCACAAAGTACACCAGATTTACCACAGTCTAAGAGTAGTCTCACAAATTCTTTTTTTCTTTTTTTTTTTTTTTAAATTTATTTATTATTATTATACTTTCAGTTGTAGGGTACATGTGCATAACGTGCAGGTTTGTTACATATGTATACTTGTGCCATGTTGGTGTGCTGCACCCATCAACTCGTCATTTACATCAGGTATAACTCCCAATGCAATCCCTCCCCCCTCCCCCCTCCCCATGATAGGCCCCTGTGTGTGATGTTCCCCTTCCTGAGTCCAAGTGATCTCATTGTTCAATTCCCACCTATGAGTGAGAACATGCGGTGTTTGGTTTTCTGTTCTTGTGATAGTTTGCTAAGAATGATGGTTTCCAGCTGCATCCATGTCCCTACAAAGGACACAAACTCATCCTTTTTGATGGCTGCATAGTATTCCATGGTGTATATGTGCCACATTTTCTCAATCCAATCTGTCACTGATGGACATTTGGGTTGATTCCAAGTCTTTGCTATTGTGAATAGTGCTGCAATAAACATACGTGTGCATGTGTCTTTATAGCAGCATAATTTATAATCCTTTGGGTATATACCCAGTAATGGGATGGCTGGGTCATATGGTACATCTAGTTCTAGATCCTTGAGGAATCGCCATACTGTTTTCCATAATGGTTGAACTAGTTTACAATCCCACCAACAGTGTAAAAGTGTTCCTATTTCTCCACATCCTCTCCAGCACCTGTTGTTTCCTGACTTTTTAATGATCGCCATTCTAACTGGTGTGAGATGGTATCTCATTGTGGTTTTGATTTGCATTTCTCTGATGGCCAGTGATGATGAGCATTTTTTCATGTGTCTGTTGGCTGTAGGAATGTCTTCTTTTGACAAATGTCTGTTCATATCCTTTGCCCACTTTTTGATGGGGTTGTTTGTTTTTTTCTTGTAAATTTGTTTGAGTTCTTTGTAGGTTCTGGATATTAGCCCTTTGTCAGATGAGTAGATTGCAAAAATTTTCTCCCATTCTGTAGGTTGCCTGTTCACTCTGATGGTAGTTTCTTTTGCTGTGCAGAAGCTCTTTAGTTTAATGAGATCCCATTTGTCAATTTTGGCTTTTGCTGCCGTTGCTTTTGGTGTTTTAGACATGAAGTCTTTGCCCATGCCTATGTCCTGAATGGTACTACCTAGGTTTTCCTCTAGGATTTTTATGGTATTAGGTCTAACATTTAAGTCTCTAATCCATCTTGAATTAATTTTCGTATAGGGAGTAAGGAAAGGATCCAGTTTCAGCTTTCTACTTATGGCTAGCCAATTTTCCCAGCACCACAAATTCTTTTTTTCTATTAATCAAACCCTTGCAGAGGAGACAAACAGTGGTGACGTTTACTGTACACACACACACATACACACAACACACACACACACACACACACACACACACACACACACACAGAGCCCAGAAGCCTGGCTGGTAAGAAATTCTTACTCTTTTTGCTGGCACACCAGGTTTCTGGGTTCCCTTTCTCTGCAGCTTCCAGAAGAATGGAGTTGCTTTTGATGACCCTGCTCCCTCTGCTGTAGCTGTGGGGTCAGGCCATGTTACAAAAGAAAATTATCCATTGTGTGTTATGGAATCATAGGCAAAAGCTTTTCAGTTTTGCAAGATACTGCCCAACAGGTTGCATGAGTAACTGAATTAACATTTTCCATCCCAGCTGAGGAAAATATACATAACAAATGGACACTAATCACCTTGGTCAACACCTAATATCAACCTGGCAAGATTCAAACTTTCTCCCCTTGGTCCTTGTCACCTTTGATCCACTCAAGATGGGGAGAGATGACCTCTGACTGGGAATTTTAGAGGTGTTCTCTGGACAAGATGAAGAGCAGACAGTAACCCCAAGTCAGGCCTGTTGAGCTTTATTCGGGACTCACCAAATGTGACCAGAACTTGGGTTCTCCAAGTTAGGCCTGCTGGACTTCTGTCAGCAAGTCCTTCAGAGATCCACTCCACAGATACAAACACACACACAAAAATACAAGACAGACAAAAGGTCTTCCAAACCAAGATCCCTAACCAAGAATTCCAAGAGTATTCCTTCCAAACTAGCCTCCTATTCTCCATCTGCGAAATCTCCCCCAAATCTTCCTGACTGAGGAGAAATCTCCTGAATAAGACTCTTCCTACTAATTAGAAAGAGCCAACAGAGATCCCTGAAGGAGCTCAACTGATTTGGATAAGAAAGGAGGTGTTGGCAGATCCTAGAATACTCACCAAATTGGACACCCTGTATTGGGGCTACAGTTACAGATACTCCATGATGGGCACCCTGTGATAGGACTACAGTTACAGACACCCTGTGGTGGAACTACAGACAGACACTCTGCAATGGGGATACAGACAGACCCACCACCATGTGGCTACAGACAGACACTCCATCCTGGGGCTACAGTTATGGGATGGGACGTGTCCCCAGGACTATTTCTCTATTGCAATTAAATCCATGCACATTAGATCAGCCATGCCCTGCCGGTAGAGATAGTACCAGAGTCAGCCCCTAGTTCAGGAGAACTGGGTGGTCACTTGGCTAGCCTCTGGATCGGTTGCCAGAGGGGGCCACTGAACCATGAACAGGTAGCCACAAAGGAAATCCCAGACGATCCCTCAAATGTGTAACTGCCCAATAGGTTCACCTTGCCCACTGCCTAGATACAGCTGATTTATCAAGACAGGGGAATTGCGATAAAGAAAAACTTATTCACACAGAGCTTGCTGTGTGGGAGACTGAAGTTTTATTGTTATTCAAATCAGTCTCCTGGAAAACTCGGGGACTGAAATTTTTAAGGATAATTTGGTGGGTAGGGGCTCATGAAGTGAGGAGTGCTAATTGGTCAGGTTGGAGATGAAATCATAGGGGGTCAGAAGGAGTTTTTCTTGCTGTCTTCTTCTCCTGGATGGGATTGCAGAACTGGTTGTGCCAGATGACAGGTCTGGGTGGTGTCAGCTGATGCATCATAATGCAGGATTTGCAAAATATCACAAGCACCTATCTGAGGTTTTAAAATAGTGATGTTATTGCCAGGAGCAGTTTGGGAGGCTTAGAATCTTGCAGCCTCCAGCTGCATGACTACTAAACTATAATTTCTAATCTTGTGGCTAATTTGTTAGTCCTGCAAACGTGGTCTAGTTCCCAAACAGGAAGGGGTTTGTTTTGGGAAAGGGCTGTTATCATCTTTGTTTCAAAGCTAACTTATAATCTAAGTTCCTCCCAAAATTATTTTGGCATATTCCTAGGAATGAACAAGGACAGCTTGGGGGTTAGAAGCAAGATGGAGTTGGTTAGGTCAGATCTCTTTCACTGTAATAATTTTCTGAGTTATGATATTTGCACAGGTGGTTTCAGGAGTCTAGTACAGAGTAAAATGCATGGACCAGGAAGCTTAAGGGTGTTCTTTGTATTGAATGCTTGGCGTGAGCTGTGAGGGATGTTTAAAGGCAGAAAAAAATTGCTACTGGTAAGAAGATTCAGGCATCTCTTTTTATTTAGATGGGAGAAAAATAATAAATTGATTACATATTCAGAAGAAAACCAGATTGTTCAGTAGAAAAATTCATTTCCTGGAATTGAAATCGCCATCAAATATCATTTTTAAATGGATTTTATTTTCAAAATGAAAAAGGCTTTTTGTTTGTTTCTGATTATAAAAGTAATGGGATTAATGGGAAAGATAATGGTATAAGTGCACATTTATGCCTCATATTTACTGAAATGAAGTAAAACAATGAACTAAGAGAAAGTAAACTTCATTAATGCTGGAGCTAGAGCAGCCTTCATCTTTATAACACAATCTCGGGATAAAGGATGCCAAGGGTAGGTTCATGATCTTCCTGTTCATGTGCACAGTGGGCTGGGCTGTGGGAAGTGGGTGGAGCTGGGTCACAGGAACCTCAGTGGCACATCTCAATCAGAAGAGCAGATACTGTTGGCATGATTGGGCTGGAGGAAGGATCGAAAACATCTTACTTGGAATGAAGTGGGGTCTAGAAGAGAAATTGTATGACTAAATAATGCCGTTATGTTTCTATGACTTCCCAAGCAGTAGAGATCTACAGGTGAACTTTTACCACAGCTGCAAACCAGGAATAATAGTATTGATTTGCAAAATTAAATGTGCACTAAGCTTTTAAGACCACTCAATATTGAAAATAGATTGTATATCAGAAGTAGTAAAATAAATCCAAATTTAAGGTATGCCTCCCATGGAATATGGGATAGCACAGAATGAATAATAAAAGTTTTAAAATAAATACAGTAAGAAAATGCAGTCAAATTTCCCAAACCGCAGTTGTAGATAGACACAGCTGTGTACCCACTGATCCACCCACCCATTATAGACAGCTTATACCTGCGAAGAGAGAATATTTCCCGTAAAAATCCCTCCCTTTAGCATTAGTGCTAATGGCAAGATCAAAATAATGCTTGAGTAAATAGGAAGGAGACTCAAGGAGTTTCTACCAATACTAATCAGGGACAAATTTTTGACTTACATTAAGATTGAATATGCAGGAAAATATTCAGCGCACAAAACAAATAAACATTGTGTAGTGAAAAGGATTAAAAGAACATTTTATGCAAAAGATGGATGAAAGTAACATTTTGGAACATTTACTCTAGGAAACAGAAACATTTTAACTATAACCACATTGTGTTTTCAAGGAAACTAAAGAAAACAAGGATTCAAGCAGTAAATTTTATGATAGGGTGAAATGGAAAGCTACTGGAAACACTAAGGTAAAAAGAAAAGGAAGAAAAGGATCACTTTCCAGACATAAATAATATTATACTAATGTTAGTTTCCTGTTTTAATAATTATACTATATTTATGTACATTGTTTGTATATGTTTATACATGTGTGTATGTATATATATGTGTGTGTGTGCATGTGTATATATATGTGTGTGTGTGTGTGTATATATATCCAGTTATATCTATATAGATCTCACTGTTGCACTGTTGAACAACGAGATCTATACCTCAGCATCTAGAGTGCTGGGATATAGTAGGTACTCAATAAATATCTTTTGAATGAATGAATCAATTTCACTCATAGTGGTGTGCCATAGTGGTAAAGAGTAATCATCAGAATTATTCAGGGAGTTGTTTAAAAATACAGGAATCTAGATTTCATTCCATATCTATTTAATTAGAATTGCTGAGGACAGAACAGAAATTGATAAGAACAGAAAAGTAGTGAGAGACTTCGACATATGCCTCTCATGATCACACCTAGTGACTCACTTGGAGAATTTGAGCTTCTTGTCTCAACCATTTGAGGCTCATCATGTCTGTAAGTCCTGATTCCTGGGGTTGGGGGATGGCTATTATTTTACCTGAGCACAGTCAGGATTCTATCAAGCCTCAAGTTATGGCTGCTGCCTGGTACTTTTTGTCTCTCCCTGCTAGTAAAACAATAGAGAAAGAAAAAACTTACTATACTATAGGGTAGTTAACCCTGATCACTGTAAGGAGGTATGGTTGATGCTAAATAATGGAAGCAGGGAGGAGTATATCTGGAACACAGGGGACCTGCTGGGGTATTGCTTTGTGTTTCCAACCCAGTTTTAACTGAGAGTAAGCAATTACAACAAAGATGACCCAACAAAGACGTGATTACTAGAGGCTTTGGCTCCTTAGGGATGAAAATTTGGGTCACGACACCAGGAAAGCAATTCAGACCAGCAGAAGTACTAGACAATGGTGGAAAGAAATCTGAAGTGGATATTAAAGGTGGAACATAATAAATAGCAGTGATGATCTTGAGATCAACAACTGCAGCAGGGATTCTATGGCATGAATCTATGTGTCCTCTCAAAATTCTGATCTTGTAACTTAAATCCTAAGGTGATGGTATTAAAAGGTGAGGTCTTCTGGCATGAGGGCTCTACCTTCACAAATGGCAATAATGAAGTTTATTATGAAAAAGGTTTCAGAGAGCTGTCTGGCCCTTACATCTCTTCTGTACATGAGGACACAGTGTTAGTTCCCTTTTGCCCTTCTACCACGTGAGAATGCAATGAGAAGGTGCCATCTTGGAAGCAGAAGGCAGCCCTTACCAGACACTGAATCTGTTGGCACCTTGAGCTTGGACTCCCTGCCTCCAGAACTGTGAAAAAAAGAAATTTCTGTTCTTTATACATTACACAATCTCAGGTATTTTATAGCAGCAGAAACAGACTAAGACAGCTTATTCCATTAACTCTTCTCACACAAAGTCTCATTTTTTCCCTAGAATTGTGGCCAGCCACTATTCTGAAGAATTAGTGGAGTAAACTTAGTGTGAGGAATAGTGGATCTGAACAGCACAAGACTTGGGCTGTAGCAGATATTGTTAGTGCTCTGCCTACATCTCCTTGGATCCCTTTTACAACTATCATGCTCATCAGCTTCTGCATCTTTTTGTCAGGGGTCTCTGGAGACCCTTTCTCTCTTCACGTAGAGAGCCAGTTGTTCTTGGGAATTCACAAACCCGAAGGTTAGCTTTTAACCAATGACTGATGAGTGTGCAGAATATAAATATTCTAGCTCCTCAGCTCCTGAGTGGGACTAATATTATAATCTACACTGTATCCAAAGTTCCCCTGTGGGACCGAGTCAAAATTACCTTACTGCGAACTTTTCTTAATATTGTACTCTTCCTAGAGTGCTTTTCCATCTCATTTTTCCTTTATTACTAGTTTTTCTTGGAGATTTTTTTTTTCTGTAGACATGAGGTCTCATTTTGTTGCCCAGGCTGGTCTCGAACTCCTGGGCTCAGGCAATCCTCCTGCCTTAGCCTCCCAAGGTCTGGGATTATAGGCATGAGCCACCATGCCTGGCCCAGTAATATTTATTATTAAATCTCATTCACAGGTTCTGATTCTGGGGAATCTGATTTCAGAAACTGATAATGTGGTTGGGGTTTAAGGAGTGTAAATGATTAAGGTAGAATTTCACCAGTTTGACATGATGGTAATTTGAATCGTTACTAAGATGATTTGTAGTTTTTAAGACATGCCTATTTCTAGCTGTCTGCATTTTTGGACTGAAATGCTTATGCAACACACACATATACCCAGCATTAAATATTTAGATTGTGTCTAGACACTGAGAATCCCCAGTTAACTAAGACTATGGTTATAATTTGAATGTGTCCCCTCCAAAATTCAGCTATTACGAATATGACAATATTAAGAGGTGGAGCCTTTAAGAGGTGATTAAGCCATTAGGATCCTTCCTTGTAAGTGGGATTGGGTTTATATAAAAGAGGCTCCAACATAACAAAAAAGTCGTTGTCTTCAAGTCAAAGAGAGAGGTCTCAGGAGAAACCAAACCTGCTGACACTCTGATCTTGAACTCCCAGACTCCAGAACTGTGAGAAAATAAATTTCTGTTGTTTAAGCCACTCAGTCTGTGTACTTGATTATAGCAGTCCTAGCAGACTAATATACAGTTGATCCTTGAACAACTGAATATTAGTTTGAACTAATATGGGTCCACTTGGGTTTAAACTACTAGGGTTCACTTGTGGATTTTTTTCGATAAATGTTACACCAAGTGTGCCTGCATATCCTGTTTCCCCTTCCACCTACTCCACTTCTTCCACCTCTGCCATCTCTGAGACAGTAAGGACAAACTCTTCTCCTTCCTGCTCCTCCTCAGCCTCCTCTAGGTAAAGACAACGGGAACGAAGACCTTCATGATAATCCACCTCCACTAATGAATAGTACATGTATTTTCTCTGTCTTATGATTTTCTTAATAACATTTTATTTTGTCTAGCTTAGTTTATTGTAAGAATTCAGTATATAAAACATATAACATTTAGAAAAAGAGGCTTCATGCCGTGTTCGTCTCGCTTACCCTTCAGCCTTTGGCCGTGTGAGGATACTGCATTCCTCCCCTCAGTAGGATGCAGCAGCTGGGCGCCATCTTGTAGACGGAGAGCAGCCCTCAACAGACGATGAATCTTTTGGTGCTTTGTTTTTGGACTTCCCAGCCTCCATAAGTGTGAAAAAATAAATTTCTGTTTTTTATAAATTACCCAGTCTGTGGTATTTTGTTATAGCAGCATAAATAGACTAAGAGAAAAACCAAATCTATTGTTTTGTTTTACAAATGAAACTAGAAGATGTGTGCTGCTTCATGATTCAAGTCCCAGTTTTGTTGCTCTTCTGGAGCACCAAAGAAAGATTCACCATTGATGTGTGTTCTATGCAAGAGTGGAACCCTTCAAAAAGGAACAATTATGCACCATTACCAAAGAAAGAATATTCCGCCAGCTTCTGCTCGTTTTCCACACTGTTCCATCTGTCTGAAACTCTTAGCACTATGATGCACCCCAGTCCTTTGAGAGTTTTATAGTGTAATCAACAATGGCACCAATGATTACTCTGAGAAAAACATGGCACATGAGAGAGTCCGAAAGCCTTCATAAAGATAACACACCTGTGCCCTAGTGACTATGAGCAAAGAAAAATCTCTCAAGGCCAATTCTGGCTTTCCATTCTTATAAAGTATTCCTTAAATAATAAAGGGATCTGGTATTTGGCCAATGGCAGTGCTCAGAAGAGAAATAGCATTATACTGGAGTGTGAATCAATGCAAACATTCATTAAAGATGGGGAAACTGAGTCTCAGAAAAAGGAAGAGAAATAGTGAGCTAGTGGTAGAGTTAGAACTAGGACTTCTATCAGAAACTTCTATTGGGATGGGGTTACATTTTGGATTGTTTATTGTTGGTAAATAAGAAAACTATTAATTTTTTTCATTCTCTTCTGGGCAGATGAGCATATCACAAATAATGATTTATATCCTGCTTTCTAATATTTATCCCTTTTAATTTTCTTACCTTAATATATTATTTATGATATGGAATAGTTGCAATGATGTGAGTTTTTCTTGTCTTGTTCCTGATATGAGTGGGAAGGCTTCTAATATTCTATCATTAGGAATAACATTTTTTATAGGTAGGAATCCTTTATCAAGTCACAGAAGTTTTCTTTTATTCTTAACTTGCTAAGGGTTTTTCTTTTTTCTTTTTTTTCTTTCATTTGCTTGCTTGCTTGATTTGAGGAAGGAGTGTTGATTTTTTAAATATGGCAAGTGTAGCATAATAACTAAGCAGCCTGGTTCTGGAGACCAACAGCCTAGATTTCAATCCTCGCTTCACTGTATACTGGTGGTGCATCCTTGAACAAGTTACTTAACTGCCCTATCACTCAGGGAAATGTAAATGTTACCTAACTAACAAAGTTGTGAGAATTAAATAAGATGATAGACATGAAGCTTATGGCACAGAAGTGCCCAGTATGTGTAACCTGACTACTAGTCTGCCTTGATTCTTATATTGGTATCCATGTCAAAGAGCTGCATAGAATCATGTGATCTTAGTTTTCATCTAGGCCAGCTGGTTCTCAGACTTTTAGATTATATACGTTGTAACACAAATTATTTTAAAATCTGTGGTGAAGACATTGTTATCAGCTTTTTATTTACCATATAAGGTTACTAATAAAAGAAACAAAACAACAATGTTAAATGTGGAAAAGTTTCATTTAATGCCTTAAAACGAGGAAGAGTGCAATCTCAAAATAAAAGAGGGCCTTCTAAAGTGAATAAATATGACGTTTTGAGGAATTTACTATATTGTTCTCCTTTTTTCTCATTCACCACAGAGCAGTGAACATGACGTGGATGGGTAAGTTTGGGAGCCTCTGACCCAGGCCCATCTCTCATCTAATGCAAGAATCATTCTTCCTCCAACATCCCTCTCAGGCTCTGATGGACTCTTCCAGAAGTGGGGTGCTTCATTTCTGAACAATCTGGTTAAAAATTATTCTCTGAACTAGCTTCCTTATAACTTCAATTCACTGTTGCTTGGATTGCTGTTTGGAAACAACACTGAGTAAATTTGTTCTCGTTCAACAAATGCCTGTCAACTGTTAAGACAATATTTTTCACCCTCACCTCACAATCATCCTTACTTGAGAGTCAATATCCATGATACTTTCAACCTCTTCTTAACTGCATGGCCTTTAAGATCTCTTCACCTTGTATTTCCCTTCTCTGAATACAGTCAAGTTTCTCAAACTCTTTCTTAATTTGTAGAATCACCTCATTTATGACAATAGGATCTGGCCTGCTGCTGGTTTAGTCAGGAACATTTGGTTGGGAGTGTGAATGTAACATGTAGCCTGCTCAGGTAGAAAAAATTCCTAGTTATGAGGGACTTCTATAAGAGGTAGTGTTATAGAGTCTTTAGGATACCAATTTTTCCAGCTAGAAACCTCTGTGGCTGGTGCCTTTGTCTGAGTTCTTGTCCCGCATCCTGGAAGAATGAGGTATACAGACAAATGGAGGGTGAACAAGGTGAAGAGGAGCTTTACTGAGCTCAGACGAGACCTACAGTGGGTAGCTTCTCTTTGTAGGCAGGTGGGTAGCTCCTCTCTGTAGGTGGGTCATCTTGTGGAGTGTTCAGCTCTCAGCACAGAGGAGGTTCTGGAGAGGGTGGCTCCTCTCTGCCTATGGGTCTTCTTGTCCTCTCTGCACCTGTCACTGGAGAGGGTAGCTCCTTTCTGTCTGTCACGTCCAGCTATCACCAGAGGCACTAGTTCCTCTCTGCAGCTGGTCCTTCTTTGTCTCTCTGTGTCCCTCCATCCTCTGCCCTGCTCTGGCTGAGCCCAGGGCTTTTATGGACATAAGAGGGAAGGAAGTGCATGCTGATTGGTCCATGGGTGGCCATGGGCAGGCCAGAAGAAGCACCACAAGTCCCCACTCTGGTTTGCAGGGCCGGCAGTCTGTCCCCCAGTCTTCAGGCCCTCCCTGGCCCAAAGGTAGGGGCTTACCAGAAGCTGCCCCTTCCACCCAGGAATCTGTCTGCCTCCTACTGGCATCCATGGCCCCAGGACTCTGCCCCACTGTGCTCCCAGATCAGAGGGGGCACTGACAGCAGGAGATGCCAGGCACTGGGGGCAGGCACTTCTGAGCCTATCAGGGGATGGGGGCCTTCATGGGCCCCCAAGAGTGTAGGGATGCCTGAGTCTGCAGCCAGGTTTGGGTGGTGGCAGCTGGGAGCCATGTGGGGCTCCTGCCCACTCAGTGGCCTGCATCAGTAGCAGCAGTTTGGGTGGCTGCGGCTGTGCCCAGCAGGGCAGGGATCATGCCTGCTTCCAGCCTTCCAAGAGCACAGGAGGCTTGGATTCACTGTCACAATTTGGGCAGCTGCAGCCCCGCCCAGGAGGGCGGGGCTCCTGCCTGCTCCATGGAGCAGTAGGTCTGCGTCTGCAGCTGCGATTTGGGCACCTGCGGAGCTCCCGCCCCAACTCAGAACCGGTAGGGCTCCCACCGGCTCCATGAAATCTGCAGTCCCAGCTGTGACGCCCTGCTGCAGCTGGCATGATGGCAACGGCAAGCCATCTGGAGCGGTAGCTGCCATCAGTAGCTCACCTTGTTTTGAGGTTAAGAAGCAGTTTGAAGGAGTTAGTGATTAAAAATATAGACTTTGGCATCAGACAGAATTGGCTTGAGTTCATCCTCCATGATTTACTAGCTGTGCAACTTTGAATAAGTTTTTTAACCTCTCTAAGTCCAAGTCAGGTTTAAATGATTCTATTTATGAAGATCTTAAAATGGTGCCTGGCATATAGCAAATACTAAATTAATGTTACACAATCTTTTTATTCTTATTCATTTTAAGGATCAGCATCTTAACTGTAATCGTTATTTGGGTCCAGCCAGTCCAGAAATGTATTTATAATAATATCTGGGAACATTGTTTAGCTCAGCATTATACAATAATAAAAAAAAAAAAGGCTAAACTGAGAGTATCTGAGCCCACATTATGGAATGGGAAACCAGAGTGTGTTTAATTATATGTGTGACTTCAGGATAACTATTTTTATTATTTGTTATTATTTTTAATTTTGTTATTACCTGTGTGTTACCTGTGTATCTTCTCAGGGAGGGCTGGAGACAGAGCCTGGACCTTTCTCTCTCTCCTCCTTTTTACTTGCTCCTTCCCACAGTAGGAGGAACGAATTATCTGATGGATGTAACTTGCAAGAATGTAACAGCAGTCACAACTTTAGTAGGGGCAGGCAGGATAACTGCAAAAAAGAGTGGGCTTTTCTCTCTTCCTTTTTTGGACGTCTTGATGATGAGGAGTCAGCATGTGGATAGGACACAGAGCCCTGGCTCAGGAACGTCAGCTGAGTTCCCGTTCTCTGAGTTTTGGCTTCTTTATCACACTTGGACAACTAAGGTCAATCCTTTACCTCCAATTCAGCAGGAAGCTCCATGCTGGCCTCTCGTCTAAACCACTTTCTCCAATCTTTGAAAAAAAGCTAATTGACATTTTGATTTAACTCTAATGTTAATCTATAATCATGATAACTATAACATGAGATTCTGATATCCATGTCCATTTCTTTAGCCATTGAATGATGAGTTATTAATTCATTCACCCACTCACTCATTCATACATTAATTCTGGAGATTTACTGCTCAATATTTGTTGAGAGCCTACTGTGTACCAGGGACTCTCTTAGGCACTACAGCTACAACAGTGTACAAAACAGACTAAAATATCTACCCCAATGAGACTTACATTTTAGTAGGGAAGTCAGACCATAAATGATAGAAATAAATAAAATATAAAAGTATAAAAAATTATAAAATGTGATGTACACTGCTGAGGAAAAGCAAAGCAGAGAATAAGGTTAGGAAGTGTTGTAACTGGGATGGGGTCATATTTTGGATTGGGTGATCAGTAAAGGCATTATAGAAATGGGAAAGGACTGAAGGAAGAGAAGAAGCAAGATCTGAGCTACCTAGAGTACGGGTCCTGGTAGAATGAACAGGATGTGCACAGGCCAGAGGTGGAGACGGCCAGTGTGGCTGAATAGGATTTTGACACTTCGAATACAAGAGAAGCCTCTGGAGGATTTTAAGCACAGGGGTGATATGATATGCCCTATATTTTAACAGTGCACAGAAAAGACACAATTTCTGCCCTTATGAAATTTATATTCCAATAGAGGATGCAGATGATAAACAAAATTACTAAGTGAAATTTACCGATGGAAGGTGATGCTACTAAAGGAGAGTAAGTGTGGGAGAGAGGGCATTTCGGCCACCATGTTGAGAACAGATTGTTGTGGAACCCTAGAGAGAGTGTGAGTGTGGATGGAAGAGGGACAAGTTAAAGGTCATTGTAGCAACTGAGGCAAGAGATAGTGAGAGTGACTGACAGCAGGATGGTAGGAGTGGAGGTGGTGGGACATGGCCAATTTGGGACACATTTAGAAGGCAGAGCCAACTGGTCTCTGCTGTTAGATTGAATGTATGGTGTGAGAGAAAGAGAATTCAGTGATGATTCCAAGGTTTTTAGGCTAAGCGACTGGAAAGATGGCATATCCATTAACTAAGAGGTGAAAGGAGCAGGTTTTGGAGAAACTAGGAGTTCGTTTTGAACCCGTTGTTTGCAAGGCCTAATATATATTCAAGTAGATGTGTTGAGGGGGGTGAACTGGAGTTAAGATAGAAGATTTGGCATGAGTTTTTCCTTTTCAGATCATGCTTGTCTTGAGCCATCATCTTGGCTTGCTCTTCACAGCCAAGAAGCAGTGAAGAGCATTGGTTCTACAGTTTGATTCCCTGGGCTCAAGTGTGGCTTTGAAAGCTTTATGCTGTTAGGCAATTATTGAACCTCTCACTGCCTCAGTTTTGCCATCTGTAAAATAGAAAATAATTGTGTGACTCAGGATTGTTGTGTGAATGAAATGAGTTCATCCCTTTCACGATCTTGGCATTGAGCAAGGAATGAAATATTATTCAAAAATTTTGAAAAAATTATAATAGCAGTAGCTAACATTAATATAGCCTTTATTTTATGCCCAACCCTATTCTAGAAACTTTGTAATATATTAACTGATTTATCACTCAAAAAACCCTAGGAGGCAGATACTATTACTTCCTAATGGCATGGAGATGGCATGGATGGTTAAGTTACACAGGTAGCAGGTGGTAGAGCTGGAGTTCAATCCCAGGCAGTCTGGCTTCAAAGGGCATGAACTTTAATACCACACAGCACTATCTCTCAGACCATGTTAGCTATGGGTATTATTTTCCTGGGTTTTTCCTTCCTTTTATGAGAGCATCCATTCTTAATCTACTTATGAAGCTGCTCAAAGTTCACTTAGAGTCCAGTATTTATCAATTGTACTTCTAAGGCATATGGTTACCTTCAATATACTTTGCAAAATAAAATATCGAATTGCCCTAGGAATGACCCAGCTCCCCATTTGCCAGGTCCTGTTGCTTCCTGTCCTTCTCTAATTTGGGCACTCCATCTTCTGCATCGGGTGATAAGCATTCTGTCTCTGCAATAGCAATGCAGAGATTCAGGTCTGCCTACTTTAATGAGAAGAGATTCTTGGTTGAGATTCCATCTCCCATGGCTGCTGCCACTTGGGGGCATTCTTGTTTTACCATTTTATGTCCACTGGTATGTGCACAATAGCTGCATAGCTAGGTGGTAACTCATAAACACTTGGGTTCACTCTTGCCATACCATATCATAAATAGAATATTTTATTTCTAACAGATATTTTAAATCTCTATCCAGCATCTTGTTAGGTAAAATATAATATTTTAAAAATCAAGTAGATGTTTTTTAGTCATGTAAATATTCCAAGTATTTAGTTATAATCATAGTATATGTACAATAAATAACAAAGCAATGGCTTTGGCATGTGCTTGTGAAAATAACAGGACTAGATATTTTAAGGAAAAATCCTAATTATATAATTGGAGTAAAAATGGACCTTTTGAACTCTCTGCACAAATAATGATATAAACCAGTGGTTGTCAAATCTGAGCATGGGCCAAATCCATCTGGGGCCTGTGAGCTAAGAAACCTTTTTATATTTTTAAATGGTTGAAAAAAAAGATGAATGATATTTTGTGACACATGAAATTATATGCAGTGCAAATTGAGGCATCTATAAATAAAGTTTTATTGGAACATAGTCATACTTATTCACACAATATCGATGGCTGCCTTCACACCACAGTGACAGAGTTGAGTAGTTGTGATACAGATCATATGCCTGCAAAGTCTAAAGCATTTACTATTTGCTCTTTGCAGAAAAAGTCTGTTGATCTCTGATGTAAACAAATAAGCAAATAATGCCCCAAGTATCCTTGCTAAGGCCAGAGTCCTACAACAGGGTTTGTGTGCCCCTCTGTTCAGAATAGGCAGAGCCTTCATTTGGCTACAGATGCTGATTGCAATCAGAGGAGACAGTCAGGGGAAAAACATTCTGCCTAATTCCATAAAACACTCCATTTTTATCTTAATATGCATTTCCTTTGAAAAGAAGATGGTTCTTAAAAATTGTTGATTTGTTTTCCAGAAACAAAGCAGTCATGGATGTCGAAATATATCTTGAAAGCCTCAGTAAAAGAGGACTTTTGTTTTTCAGAATGAAAGTTATCTTATTACTTTCTCATTATAAAACCATATGTTTAGTGCAAAACAGTAGAAAAGCCACAGAGAAGCTAAACATGAAAGCAAAAACTACCTAAAATCTCACCTCTCAGAAATAATCAGTGTGACATAAGTTTATCCTGTGGCTTAACAGAATTATTGCAGAAAATTTTATTAACAGAAAATATTGGCAAAGGCAATCTGATGTTGGTGTGTATGCAGCTGATGAGCCCTTTCCAAGGTGAGGGTGGTCGGGTGGCCCACCTTCCTACTCCACAGGGAAGTCCAATGTCTCTTTGCAGGAAACTAGTAGGTTTGATCACTGTCTAAACTTCAGGTAGCTCAGTTTACCTTGGGAATAAAAGCAGGAAAATGTTCTACAGAAAGCATTGCATATGCATCCATTTATTTAACTTTTCAACCAACCAATCAGTGAATAGTAAGCATATTAGTTTTCCACTGCTGCTGTAACAAATGAACACAAATTTAATTACTTTAAAACAGCACAAACTTTTTTTTCTTAGATTTCTGGTGGTCAGAAGTCTCAGGTCAAGGTGTTGGCAGAACTATCTTCCTTCTGGAGGTTTTCGGGAAAAATACATTTCTTTACTTTTTCTAGATTCTAGAGGCCCAGTGCATTTTTTGACTTGTGGCATCTTCCTCCATTTTCAAAATACATCACTCCAATATCTGGTTTTATGATCATATCTCCCTTTTTCTCAATATCTTGCCTCCCTTTTTTAAGGATCCTTGTAATTACACTGGATCACTGGCTAATCCCGGATAATCTCCCCATTTCAAGATGTGTGATTTAATTATCTGCAAAATCTCTTTTGCCAGGTGAGTTCACATAGTCACACGGTATAGGGATTAGGACATGGACATCTTTGGGAGGCCATTTTTCTGTCTACCACAGGAAGTGAGCACCAACTTTGTTCCAGACACTAAACTAGGCTCTGGGAAACTAGAGATGAAAAGCTGAATTCCAGGCCAGAGGTAACAGATATGGGGCAATGTGCAAATTCCACAGAGAAGGTGGCCTTTGCTGGGAATCAATATTTGTTTTCCTCATCAACATTATAACAAAATGATGTTGAATAAAATGCTGTTATTCAGGAATCTGCTATATTTAGGAGAAGTGAGTCTCTTTCTGTAAGATCCCATTGGATTTCCCTGATGAGAATTTTAACCAAACAAGGTTTCAATGGGATTAATTGTAACAGAGTTTATGGGTAAAATTTGTCCTCTGCTTTCAATCTCAGGGAATGTGATAGAAGGACAGAGCACCTTTTCTACTGTGCTGTAGAAATGACTCAGAAATTTGCTTATAGGTTTGACTGTAGGCTTCACCCTTCTCACTTAATGTTATATATCCCCAACATGAAGGAGAGATCCAACTTAGGGTTCAAGATGGCCTGAGTAATTGACATTTTCTACCACAAGGCAGTGTGCTGAATGCTAAGAAAGTGATACCAAAGGATTACTAGACCCTATGGTTAATATGAAGTAAAAAGACATGTGAAAGCCTCTGCCCTGTGTTTTTCTCCTACTTTCCTGAGATTTCCATCTCAAAGAAATTTAACAAATCAAAGTGCATTCAGGCCCAGAAAGATCATTCCTGATTTGGGGCAGATTATCATTGGGTAAATGAGACATTTTAGGAAGTTATTTTAACTTGGAAAATAATAAATTCCATTACTAACAGAGCTATAGGTATTAGGCAGGTTAATGTTTTGCATTAGATAGCAGCCTTTACAAACCAAAAGTAGATGCAAGTATTTAAGTGCATTAGTCAGAAATCTTTTGGTTTTAAATTACAAGAGGCCCATCTCAGAGTAGTTTAAAGTCCAAAAAAAGATTCATTGACTAACATGAGTGGGGGATTAAAGACATAATTCTGTATTCAGTCATGGCTGAATCTATGATTGAAGTAATGCCATTAGATTGTCTCTATTTCTGTACATCTTGACTCTGCATTCCTCTGTATTTGTTCTTTCTCAGCGTGGTGGCAAAGATGCACGCTGGTACCCTTAGGCATACATTTTCCTTTCAGTGAATGATTTCGCAACAAAAGGAGCACCATTTTCCCAGTAACTCCAGGAAAAGTCCCAGGAGTGATTCTAGTTGGATTGGCTTAAGTTACATTCCCCTCCCTGAAGCTTTCAATTTTAAGAGGGATGTGGACTTTTAGAAGTCAGGCCTGGGTCGTGTGCCTATTTCATAACCTAGAAGTAAGTTCAGTTCTCCAACAACACGTGGACAAAAAATGGAGCAGGGATGTTTCCCCAAAGAGGTGCTGACTAGATAGAAGGTGATGATTCCTATTGGATGGGCTCATCTATGAGGGTTGGCAGCAGCAGTAGACATCACCCAGGGGTACCATTGGAAAGTGGTGGTGGATGCCCTGTGGTGACTAATATATCTTACTTGCGAACATTCATGAGAAACCCCCATCCCAGAAGTCCCCACAATATCCTGCTCAGGGGCAAATTTGTTGGAAGAAAGGGAGGTTTTTCATCAGCAGATAAATAACCTATGGAAGCATGAGTTACATGGGTAAAGCCATAAATGAAAATCAAAGTGAGAATTTAAAGTTAGATACTGTATAGCAGGGCTTACAAGGGAATCAACTTGTGTTAAAAGGCTCCATTTTTAATGCTCGCCTATTTTGTGATGTTTCTTTCTTTTTTTCTTTCTTTCTTTTTTTTTTCTTTTTTTTTTTTTATTTTTGAGATGGAGTATCACTCTGTCGCCCAGGCTGGAGTGCAGTGGTGCGATCTCAGCTCACTGCAAGCTCTGCCTTTCAGGTTCGTGCCATTCTCCTGCCTCAGCCTCCCGAGTAGGGGACTACAGGCGCCCGCCACCACGCCCAGCTCATTTTTTGTATTTTTAGGAGAGATGGGGTTTCACCATGTTAGCCAGGATGGTCTTGATCTCCTCACCTCGTGATCCACCCGCCTCAGCCTCCCAAAGTGCTGGGATTACAGGTGTGAGCCACCGCCCCCGGCCGTGATGTTTCTTTTATACTGTATATGCTGCTGCTTGGAAAGATGGAAGCTGATTTATGGCGGTAGAAAGGGGAAGTTAGTGAAGGATGAGAAGGAGCAAGTGTGGAGGGGAGCTGAAGATGGGAAGAGCAGAGAACTGGTATGCATTTAGATTGAATTTAAAGGTCATATTCAGAAATTTCTATAAATATATATATTACACAGCAATAAGAAGTTTAAAAATGTTAGTCTTTGATTTATTGGTGCAGTTCTTGGGCACTGAAATAGATCCACTTCTCCACCAAAATGTCTTCTACTCTTTTTATAGGGGTCTTTTCAAACAGTTACAGAAGCAGCAAGCTATTTTCTGGATATATTTTCTGTTAATTAATAGTGCTGGAGTAACTCTTGAATTTAATGGATACTTTGTAGTACATACTCAGTTGGCTACTTCTATAATATTTTAAAGTTTTTTAGACTGATTTAAGATGGACTGAATTTGGTGAAAAGGGAATGGAAATTGGATGTAAGGATAAGAGTTTCCTTTTCTTTTTTCCTTCCTTCCTTCCTTCCTTCCTTCCTTCCTTCCTTCCTTCCTTCCTTCCTTCCTTCCTTCCTGTCTCCCTTTCTTTCTTTCTTTCTTTCTTTCTTTCTTTCTTTCTTTCTTTCTTTCTTTCTTTCTTTCTTTCTTTCTTTCTTTCTTTCTTTCTTTCTCTCTCTCTCTCTCTCTCTCTCTCTCTCTCTCTCTCTCTCTCTCTCTCTCTCTCTTTCTTTCTTTCTTTCTTTCTTTCTTTCTTTCTTTCTTTTTTTTGACAGAGTCTCACTCTGTTGCCCAGGCTGGAGTGCAGTGGCACGGTCTCGGCTCATTGCAACCTTTGCCTCCTAGTTTCAAGCAATTCTCCTGCCTCAGCGTCCCAAGAAGCTGGGATTACAGGTGCGTGCCACCATGCCCATCTAATTTTTGTATTTTTAGTAGAGATGGGGTTTTGCCATGTTGGCCAGGCTGGTCTCAAAACTCCTGACTTCAGGTGATCCATGCCCCCCAGCCTCCCAAAGTGCTGGGATTACAGGTGTGAGCCACTGTGCCCGGCCAAGAGTTTCCTTCTTAACTTCATCATATACTAGATGTATAATCTTTGGATAGTTAATTAATCTCTCTCAGTCCATGTATTCCAATCTATAAACTAGATATAATAATACCTACCCAGAAGCTTGCTTTGAACAATAAAGTAGGTAAAGACTCTGCAAAGTGCCTGGCACATTTTTGGGCATAAATAAATATTTGTGCAACAGACAAAACTTGTCGTGGAATTATAGAAACAATAATCTCACATTTCAGTTGTAGCATAGTTCTCACAAATTTATCTATGGCCTGGTCTTTTTGATGAATTTCCAAAGAGTAAGTGATTTATTAGGTGAAGCCCCTGAGAGTGGTGAGCTCAAAGAGGCTTTCAGGAAATACATCCACCACGGGAATTTTAGTAGCCTGTTCCTTGTTCCAAATCCTATTTAGTCAGGGTTAAATATGCTGGACCATCAATCTGAATATAAATACATACTTCTTTTTTAAAACCTCAGAGACAAATTACAAATTATGACCTATAAATGAACCCAGGGCATTTCTGCTTCTTCTTGGAAGATTTCCAAGATGCCATTAAAGAGACTTGCAGTTGCTTATTAGTATATTTAAGCACTACCCTCTCCAGACTCACTATGCCAAGGAATAGTGGTTAAGAATTGATCTGCTTGTGGCCAGATGGGCCAGCAAAAAGTATAGCAAAAATCACTTAGGGAAGGTAGATATAACAATGTGTGTGATCTTATTGCAGATGGCATTTATCTTAGTCTGCTTGGGCTTCATAGCAAAACACCATGCACTGGGTGGCTTAAACAATAAACATTTATTTCTCTGGTCCCTGAGGCCAAAAGTCCAAGACCAAGATGCAAGCAAGGTAGATTTTATTTTGAGGCCTCTTCTCTGAGTGGGTGCTATCTCGCCGTGTGCTCACATGACCTCTTCTTTGTGTGAAAGAGAAGAGAGCGAGCTCTGGTGTCTCTTCTTCTTATAAGTATACTTCTCATACTTAAGAACTTACATACTTCTTATGGTATGCATCATGGGGGCCCCACCCTCATGACCTCACCGAAACCCAACTATCTCCAACGGCCCTACCTTCAAATACTGCCACATTGGGGGTGAGGGCTTCAACATATAAATCTCCGGGGGGACACAAACATTCAGTCCACAACAGCATTTATGAGTGTCAAAAGATGTGGGAAAATATGGCCACAATCCAAAAGACTCATAACCTCTTCAATCTGACTGTTCATCCCTCCAGTGCAAAGCTAATTGATTATCATATTAAGTCATCATTCCCTTTTCCCCAACCCACCTCAGCAATTTTAAAACCAGTTCTACCTTGCACCCAGAGAATTATTTTAGCATTTGCCCTGTCACACAATTACTGCCTACTCATCACCAATATTGTGACTTTGACAATACTACCATTTTTTGACGGGGAAGAGAGCATAATATTTGTAATAAATGAATATTTGCATAAATAAACAAATTTTGCAAGCTGTTTGAAGTTGAGTTTTGTAGAATTATCCTACATGAAGTCTATAAAAAGGAAAACTGGAAGATAAGAATTTATCAGTGTCAGTTTAGTATTAACCCAGGGAAACAAAGATTATCTAACAGAGGGTTCTGATCTTCTTTTGTGGGTAAGATCTTACCAGGCTTTGCTGGTGATGAGATAAAATATCCCTGTTGGCTATCAACTTTCTTGTACCTTATTTTTCCCTGTTCACTAAGAAAGATGCTGATGACTAATTTGGCTTCTCAGGTATCTTGATATGAGGAAGAGTAAGCTCCAAAAAGTGGCATAAAATTCTAGTCCTTGGAAAGAGGAAGGCATCCATTGTAAATTACATACATCAGGTTTTGGTGAGTCCAATTTATGAGAATCAGTTCTCCAAGTCTGGTCAACCCTGGTGGACTGAAAAAAAATGAGTTTCTAGACATCAAACTTCAAACAAAAGCCTGGTAAACAGACCAGAGCAAGATATTCAGCTCAGTGAGACCTTGCTCGAATTGCCAGCTAGTGTGTATCTTCGTCTGTTATGTCTTCTTGCTTGAACAAATCTGAATGGGCAAGCAGAGTGGTCGTGTCAGTTGCCACCTGCCAGCTGTTGTGTCATCTTCACTGACACAGAGAACTAACTCCCTTTGCCATCCCCACACAACAGCTCTACCCCATGAATAGAATACTTGGCAGCATACACAGCAACTATGCCAGAATGCTGCAGACATAAAACAGAATCATATTTTCAGGATCTCTGATAATTTCTTCATATGTAACATACCACCTCCTCCGAGTCCACCACCCCTTAAAACAGCCTAGTTTTAAAGGGACATTTTTTATGTTAAGAATCAGTGAAGCGTTTTAGATGCATTTGAAAAAATTGAGTACAATTCTTCCTTTGAGTGGAAGGTTATACATGGGTACAGTTACAACACCCAGCCCAACCAGAACTGTATCTCTGAGCACGGTTGATAGTATCTGAAGTTAGAAACTGTGTTCTGGAAGAAGATGAGCTAAAAACTTTGAGGTGGCAGGGCACAGTGGCTCATGCTGTAATCCCAGCACTTTGGGAGACCAGGGCGGGCAAATCACCTGAGGTCAGGAGTTTGAGACCAGTCCGGCCAACATGGTGAAACCCAATCTCTACTAAAAATACAAAAATTCGGTGGGTGTGGTGGCAGGCACTTGTAATCCCAGCTACTAGGGAGGATGAGGCAGGAGAATTGCTTGAGCCTGGGAGGCAGAGGTTGCAGTGAGCTGAGATTGCATCACTGCACTCCAGACGGGGCAACAGAGTGAGACTCCATCTCAAAGCAAAATAAATAAATAAAAAATTAAAACTTTGAGGCAAGTTAAGTAGAAGGCATTTTTACTCATTCACATTACAGACTAGACATTCTGGTAGTTTTCTGTCCACTAGCCAATTTTTAATACAGATATTCTGCATTCACTCTTTTTGCTGGGTCTTCCTGGATTTTTCCCTATTCTCCAAACAGAATCTTGCTGTCAGTTTGGTCTCTGTAATTCTTCAGGGTACAAGTTCCACTGAACTGCGTGCATTAACACTATCCTTTAACTTTAAATGGACCTTTGTCCTTAGAGCAGCTGTCTCTATGAATAATTCATTAGTGAATGTTTACTGGTAACATTTTAAATTCTCCTTCATTTTAAACAACTTCCCTGGATCTCCTTGTTTTTTTTTTTTTTTTTTTTTTTTTTTTTTTTTTTTTTAATTAGAGTTGTGTATTTTTTTTTCTTAAAACTCTTACTGGAGACCACCTTCTAGATATCCTAGGAATATATAGATACAACATGCAGAGGCTTTCTTTAAGTAGAGATGTCTGTGATGACCTGTCTGTGTATTGCTCACATAAAATATCTCCACAAAAATAATAATTCTTCTGATAATGGAATAGTGAAGTGTATAAAGCACACAAAGACACAATTCAGGAATAATTCTTCAAAGAGACAAAAGTTGAGATGCCCCGAATATCTTTAAATATCAGGATTTTGACTGAAGCCTCAGGCCTCAAGTTGCTCACTAAATTATGCCTAAAATGTCAAGCTGAAGTCCAGTCTGGTGCTAAGACTATCAGTTATCTTATGATAAATATTCCTTCCTTTGAGAACCAAGGTATCCTCTGAGTCCTAACACGTATATGCTAAATGAGCTGTTCAATAGATGTACCCAAACCACTGATCCAAATGCTCATGTGGCCTTATGACATGTCAGTAGAAATTCCTTTACAGTTTGAAGTCAATCAATAAGTGTCTTTTAGTTTTTGTCATTTAACCAGTTGTCCTTCATACAGTGCAAAGATATGCTTCTTGTCCACCAGGATTTCATGAGATCCATACCAGAACCTAAGATTGTGGGCATGGGAAGCATCAAATTCTACATGTAGGTCCCTGGGAGTAATGGTGAGAGGTGACAATCTTATTTCCACATCTTAGTTGTCTTTTCCAGCTACTGAGGACACAGCACAACACATAAGTTATTGGTTTAATATATATGTTGCATCTGGCAGGATAGCTCCCCAATGCTGCAGAATGTCCCTGAGTTGGTGCCTAATATAAGCCCGTCACCATTAATCCTAATGCCATTTCACCATTTCATAAACTGGATCCTTCTGGGGATGGGTACAGAGAAAGCTAATTGCTGCACTTCCTTTGAGGTACATGGATATCTTTGTCTTAGGCAATGTTACATGGGACATAATATCAACAGATCAGGCAGGCATTCTTAAGTCTAAGAGAAGTGGTACTGAACAGGGAAGGAAAACTCATATTCAAAGTATGTCTTGATTATGGTAAGGACAAATAGCTATGCTTTTTAGGCTATGTGGAATGTTCTCTGGACCCTAAACCAGGTTAACTCCATAAAATTATACCAATTAAGTGAAGCAGCTACTTGATAACCTCTACACTCAGTTTCCTGCTGTTCTGTGTCCCAGTTAACCACAGGTAAAAGAAGCCTCAGTAATTGTGAGGCCTGCATGGCAGAATTCATAGCTACACTGCTTACCACTTAAATGGAGTCCTCTGTCTTCAGATAAGTGAACAATCCAACTCCAAATCCATCATGAGGTCTACTTTTCCAGGGCCACTGCCAGTGTTGTCTTAGCATGGGTTTCCTAGAAAACAGGATCTGAGGCAAAAACTTACATCCTGACATTGTAGAGTAGAATTTAATCCCAAGAAAGCAGAAGTAAGGGAAAATGGGAAGTGACACAAGGGAAGGAGGGAGGGCAAACATGATGGGATGTGCCGGTGAGCTGGCCACCACTCCTAGATAATGAACAAAGCTGATGACTTGACCTCATAGGATATCTTCAGAGAGGCCAAATATAGCATTACTGCACCTTTGAAATAGCTCATGGTTCAGAGACTGGAGGGGGTGAATTGGGAAAGAGAGGGAGGAAGGGAGATGAATTTATTTCATCCTCTAGTGTCTTCTCCTATTAATTAATTAAGCTCATCCCATGAAGTGTTACTTCTCTTGCACTTTTGGGTTGGGTTGTATTGCGTCTTCTTTCCAGGAAGCTGCTGGGGAAGCAGAGCTCCTACTGGTCCCTCCTTCTCAATCAGCTCTATGCGTGGGGTCATGTGATCTACATGTGTGTGGTTGGAAAGAGGGCAGCTTCAGTGACTTGGCTTTGTGACTATGGGAACTGTGTTAAGGGTACTTGGTTGAAGGAGGGGTGAATACAAACAGTGAGAAGTAGGTATAGCCATAAGAATCTGGAAGTAATGCATAAATTGAATGTTGCTATAACAGAATACCACAGACTGGGAAATTTATAATGAATAAAAATGTATTGGCTTATGGTCCTGGAGGCTGTGAAGTCCAATATTGAGGGGAGGGCATCTTGCAGGGGCCTTCTTGCTGTGTCATCCCACGGTGGAAGAGAGGATAAGAAAGAGAGAGAAAAGCAGGCCAAACTCATCTTTTTATTATGAACCCACCCCAGTAATAATGAACCCATTCCCACCATAGCAGCATTAATCCATCCATGAGGGCAGAGCCTTCATGGTCTAATTACCTCTCATTAGGCCTCACCTCCCAACATTATTGCACTGGGGATTAAGTTTCTAACACACAAACTTTGAGGGACACATTCAAAGCATAGAACTGCATCTGGTAAAGACTCAGAAAATTGTTTGAGAAACTATACCTATACCCCATTAGACTGTTTTCTGCCTAGAAATTCCACAGGAATAATCAAGAATACATTTCCAGCCTGTATTCTCGTAAAACATTTATACTTCTTGCATCCCTAGGGCACCTAGTAAAGTGCCTGGCACACCAAATGCTCTAGGCAATTTAGGCTTTAGAAGCCTTTAGAAGCCTTATAATTCTTAGGAAGCTGTCTCCAGTGTCTGATGGACCCAGTGGACAAATTTTCACACTATGGATTTATCTTCTCACAAAGTGTACATATTAGGAAAAAAAAAAAAAAAAAAGGAAAAGAAGAAACCTACTTTCCATGACATTCAATTGAATTGCCTGGTTCATTTCTATAACTTAAATCACATAACCTACTGGAAATAATTTTTATCCCACTTGGACTACGTTTTTCCTTGAACATAGAGAAATGTAAACTATTTTCTTATTAAAACAGGATATTTGAATTCACGTGCCTTTTAATAATTCAGAGCTGTTTAATTTTGGGCTTAAAACAAGCAAGAATAGCATTTAACACAGATTCTATGCTTTGTAGGTACCTTTTATATTTAGTTTGTGAGGAAAGAATGAGGATTGGAGGTGGTAGGTGGTAAGAAGAAATACAAGGGAAAGTAGAGACCTATTAATTGGTATTTGGAAATGGAAGAAAGTTTTTTTGTTTGTTCTTTTTTTTTCAACCAGAGAATCCTGTATTACAATCAATTAACATATTAAAATTGATTATCAGTATTGATAAATTAGTTTTCTTAGTCAATATTTCAGGTGCTTGAGCTATCATTCAGTGAAATTCACCCAACATCACTAAGTTATATCGTTTGAGAATTTATATATTAATATAACAAGTAAAAACAATCAATTACTGGAATGGTTTAGCTAGACCATGCTAATCATCTACAATAATTCATATTAAATAAAGATCTTCACTATTCTTGGACATGGATGGGTATGTAAGGGGATTACTACATAGTCTATTCAATTAGAACATGTGCAGGAACTAAGACTCCATTAAATCAACCTCATTTAGGTATTACTCCTTAGCAGCATTTGAAAGGTGTCTTTTTTTACAGTTTTATTTGGCAAGGATAAACTATATGAAAATGGGAGTTGTTTATAATTAGCTAACATATTTATGACCTGTAATATGCATGCTTTATAATCATGCATTATCATTCATATGTATAGCTCTTCGGTGTATGGAAATTGTGAAATAAATGTCTTCAATTGGTATTATTATTTATATTATTATTGTTATTATTATTAAAAAGATCCTACCTCAAAAGAACTGCATGCCCTGAGAAATAATCAAGCCAGGCTGTTTTAGGGCTTTGCTATTGAATTACCTATTTCATGTTGAACACACACTTGTTGCATTGCCAAACCCAAGGTCTAAGGTGCTTTAGTGGTAGACAGAATAGTTGAGATAGAGGGTGGAAGAGGGAAGGATGAACAAGACTTACAAAACTTACAAAAACTCCTGTCTGTTTAGCTATCTGAAATGCAACCATGAGCTCTATAGTCTTTAGGGTTGTTTGAGTGTTGCTCATTGAGTTCTTTAAGAATTGCCAAAAACCAGCCAGGTGCGGTGGCTCATGCCTGTAATTCCAGCACTTTGGAAGGCCAAGGCAGGGGGATTAGTTGAGGTCAGGGGTTTGAGACCAGCCCGGCCAACATGGTGAAACCCAGTCTCTACTAAAAATACAAAAATTAGCCAATGTGGTGTCACACAGGTACTTGAGTAGTCCCAGGTACTTGAGAGGCTGAGGCAGGAGAATTGCTTGAACCCAGGAGGCAGAGGTTGTAGTGAGCTGAGATCATGCCACTGCATTCCAGCCTGGGCAACAGAGGAAGACTCCGTCTCAAGAAACAAACAAACAAACAAACAAACAAACAAACAACCCTCCCCCCCTAAAAAAAAAAACCCTTTGTTAGCCTCTGTCTTGCATTTCCTGTTTGCCTATTTTACTTGTGAATTCTCCATGGTGGAATAGTTTCACCGCAGCAGAATGTCTTACCAGTGCCCGTAATGCCACCTTAGGAGGCTTGGAATTGCAGTGCTCCTCAGACCACTTGCCAGCTGCTTAGCTATGTTGCTGGAGCTCTTTTAGGCCATCTCTTCACATCACTGATTTTTTTTTTTTCTTTTTCACTAATAGTTATAACTAGATTACCAGGAGCCAGTGTCCCAGGATCCTCATATATCAACGGATTAATACCTTCCCCATTTCTCTTATGACCCAATACTTATCACTGAATTCCCGTACTGGCCCTCATTGATTGGCTGCCTAGCTCTCTGCTCCATCATCAGGACAGAACTCCAACACTATGGTTTTCAACCTTCCACAGAGGGAGGGGGAACTTTGGTTTCCAGTTCTCCCTATTTTCTGATTGGGTGTTGGGGTGAGATCCATACTCCATAACTTGAAATGTTTCAGACTTTTGAGTGGTCCCTCCGTTTGTGGATTCCTGATCACTGTGTTTGACTAATGAGATCTGACACTCAGTACTGACGGCTTCTGGAATTAAAAATGTGAGGCAGTGTCCACCTAGGCACTAGCTTGGACAACCCAACTCTCTTTTGCCTGTGTCTGTATTTAAATTGGTTTTTCCTAATTCCTATTTTGATGTCGCCAACTCAGAGGTTGCAGTCCAGGGCCACCTGGATTATGACCAATGTGAAATCTTATGAGAACCCCGTGGCAATTCCTGTGAGAATGAAATGGAAACAGAATAGATAACTTTGGAGAAAAAGACCATCAAAGCATGTCTGAGAACATCTTGGTTTGTGTCATTGGTCTCCAGGGCCAGTCCTAGTGACAACATTGTTCAGAACAGGGCAATTTGTATATACAGCATCTCTCCATCTTTCATTTTCAAAAGGATTTATTTTTATCCCCAAAATATCTTCCAGTTTACTTGTCCTAAGGAGCCTTGCTTCTTTGGCAGTTTTCCGCTGGCCACATTAGTTGGAAACCTCTGAGCACCTCTGCTTTGCTGCCAATCCCTATCTGACTGACAGCATCTAAGAGATGACCTCCTCTGGAAATAAGCAGGAAAATTTCTGAGGAATAACTAAAAAGTCTTGTAGAAAACAAAGCCTTCTTCCAACCACTTACAGTTTTCCTCTAAGTGCTCAGCAAAGAGAAACAGCTCATGGAAATCTTTCTCCTTGTGTTTGCCCTTCGAGGGCCAGCAAACCTTTTTCTCTTCATTATATAGGACTGTTTGGGTGGAACAGTAACTTAGAGATGTCATCATTTCATGGAAGGGTCTTGTCTTTAATATGCAGAGTAGATGAAAGCCTGTAGAAATGTGAGCACAGTGTAAAAGGATTTTACACTGCAGTGTGAATAATGACAATGTTTTTAATTGAGAAGAGCATTGCTGTGCATGAGCCAAGAGACTCCTTCTGCAGCTGTTGGGAACCATTTCCTCCAGGACTCATCCCACTAGTCTGTCATCAGGTGAGAGTGTCTCTTGGGCTGCCTGCCAGTTCTTGGATGGCTGAAACACTTGCCTGGGCTCTGGCTGCTCACCTCACAGTGCTCTGTGAACAGAGTTGCCCAGAGTGACTCACACAGAAAACTGTTACCTCATTTTGTTGAATTCCATTGTGTGGGCTGAAGGTTGAATTTGGCTGGGAGAGAGGAAAGTGAGGACCAGAGATGAGGCGACTAATTGACAATCCCAATTATGAAATGACACATGAGAACATCAAAGGTCTTAAAAAGGAAGGTAAGGTGAGGGATTTGCCCTCTATTGGATTTCTTTTGCTGCAGGGTACTTGTGAGTCACAGACTGAACTGGGGGCAGGCACAGTGAGTTCAAGAGGGTTGATGCAATGATATGAAAATGTTTCAGTGAACAACCCCCAGTGAAATCTCACAGGGCATAAGGGTAAGAAATGACTCTCATTTCTACTGAATGAAAAGCAATAACCTTGAGAAACCCCATTACTGAGTGGCTGTCCTGGTGCTAGTGTAGCTCAGATGCAAGCTGGACTTTACCAACCCCTTACGAGATAGGGTTAGCTTAAATACTTATTTCATGCTTTATAGTCTTTGGGCTCTAGTTTTCACGTGTGCTGACTTTGATCCTGCTTCATGTGGGCTCAGAGATAAAATTCAATTCCTTCCTTGATTTCTCAAAAATGTCCAGTTTAACAAAACAGAAAAAGTTGTAGTCAATTTTATTAAAATTTGGGGGTTATAGGAAAAGTCACATCACAGCTTACCAGGTAAAAAAAAGCTAACTTTTCATATTAGGCATTTCTGTTTTTCCAATGTTTTTGTCTTAATCTCATCCATTACTACCAAGGCAAGCTTCTCATTCGCTCATCACCTCTGTGAGCTCTTAGTCTTCTGCTGTTTCTACTTTCTCCTGCTTTTCTTCACTCAGCCCTTCCAGACTGTCCTAAGGGGCCTTTAAATTTTCTTCACTCTATTATGCAGAACGATTCAGTTTCTCCTGACTTCAAATCACAGACTTTGATATCTAAACCCAATAAGGATCCAATAAAACAGTAGTAATGATGAAAAATCAAGACAAAAAAAAGCAAAAAAGTTTTTGCACCACTATTATTCATTTAACCAATATTTGCTGAGTGGTTACTGTGTTAGGCACTGTTATAGATACTAACCATCTCTGTACAGAAATTTGCACAGCATCTTTACCCTCTCAGGATTTTACCTGGTTTCAATTAGAATATCACATTGGTCGCCCTTGAGCCCAGATTTTTGGCTAGTTCTGATTTCTGCACCAATAGTTCCTTCATTCATTCTATCCTGGAAGACAGACATATCTCTAACCCATCCAATCTGTGGATGAGTCAGAGAAGTAGTCAACTAAGGGGACCCTGGATTCTAGTTTTGGGACTGGAGACTTCCTCTCTGAAAGTTTCTGTGGTGTTTGTCACAGTCTTCAGATACACTGAAGAGATGATCAAAGGACAGTGATGGCCCAGACAGGACTGAATTTGGTCCTCCAAATGGATTTAGTTTTCTAAGAGCCTTCTTTTCCCTTCCTTCCTTCTTTCCTCCCCTTCCTCCCTCTTTCCCTCCCTCCCTCCCTCCCTTCTTTTCTTTTCTTTTCTCTTTTCTTTTCTTTTCTTTCTTTTTGATGGAATCTCACTCTGTCACCCAGGCTGGAGTGCAGTGGTATGGTCTAGGCTCATTGCAACCTCCACCTCCTGGGTTCAAGCGATTCTTCTGCCTCAGTCTCCCAAGTAGCTGGGATTACAGGTGCCCACTATCATGCCCAGCTAATTTTTGTACTTTTAGTAAAGATGGGGTTTCACTATGTTGGCCAGGCTGGTCTCAAACTCCTGACCTCAGGTGATCTGCCTGCCTCGGCCTCTCAAAGTGCTGGGATTACAGGCATGAGCCACTGCACCTGGCACCAAGAGCCTTCTGTAATGACTATGGCCGGGCACCTGGAGAGATAGTTGGGGATGCCTAGAATTTGACATGCCTGTTTGACATGATTGAGCTGAGGTGACTATTTATCAAGAGCTTCTTGATTCTTTTTAAAGATCTACAATTGCTATGAAAAAGGCAAATAAACATAAATATTGAAAGTGTGGCCACTGAAATCTGACTGCTTTAAACTTGAGCCCTCTCTTACTAGATATGACATTGGGCTAGTATTTAACTTCTCTATCCTCAGTTTTCTCAACTTGAAAGCAAGTATAACAGTATTTACTTCATAGGGCTGTTGTAAGGATTGTGTGAAGTTGCATAGTGAGCCTTCATAGGCTTCCATCAGACTTGAGATGTTTATTAACCCAAGCTTTATGCTGGACACTCTTCCAGGTACTGAGGTTACAGTGGTGGACAAGGTATTCAAGAAGACTTCTCTCATGGAGCTTACATTCTAGTGAAGAAAGACAAATGATATTCAAATAAGTATATTTCAGAGATAATTTCAGAGAATGCTAGGTTCTATAAGGGAAGTAAAACAGTTTAATATCATAAAGAAATTGAAAGGACTTTTTTAGATAGGTGGGCAGCAAAGGTCTTTTTAAAGTAGATGACGCTGATTTTTATGCTGAACACTAAAACGTGATTCAGCATCACTGATCAGTGATTCAGTGATTTTTGAGCCAGTTACCAAGAGTGATGGCGTGGTATGTGTGTTGAGGCGGTGCCTAACAAGGGAAGATTGACAGGTGAGAGAAAGCTTTTTAGGATGAGAAACCAACAAGTGCAAAGGCTCTGGAGTGGGAAAGGTCTTGTTGTTTCAGTTCTAGGATTTTTCAAAAAGCCAATGTGAGTATATGGGTGAGGGGAGATGGGCATAAGAGGATCCTAGTGAGATAGAGAGGAGCCAGACCACATAAGAAATTACTTAGTGTAGGAAAAGGATTTAATTTTTTAACCTAACTATACAGATTTGTCAGAAGGAGAGTGACTCAATATAATCTATACTTTTAAAAGATTACTCTGAGAGTTATGTGGAGGGGAAAGTACGTGGGCAACAGTCAAAGCCAGGAGACTAGTTATGAGACTACTGCACTTGTACAGGTAGGAGATGATGGTGGTTTAGTCCAGAGTCCTAGTGGAGGTGGAGAGAAAGTGATGGATTTGAGATGTGTTTGGGGGTGAGGGGAATAAAGTTAGTAGGACATACATACTAGCAGATTGAATATAGACAAGGGAAAAGGAAGCTATTTGTACTGCCATTTATTATGATGGGGGAAAGTGTGTATGTAGGGGATCAGATTTGGATGGAAAAAACAAAAATTCTTGTATTGGAAATGGTTAGAGAAGATTATTAGACATCCGCAAAAAGCTGTATGTGGCTTACTCACTACTTACTCAAAGGCTTCTTGCAAGCGTTTCTACAGAGGGTAGAAGATTTAACACTTGATTTCCTAAGTTCTCTTGAAGTTAGAGTTCCACACAGACTAGGTTCTAGAAATCAGAGGCATTCATGAACACTTGGAAGGCAAAAGTGAGCACTTGAACATGATGGCTGTTTGAGAGGAGATGGGATATTATGGGAAGTCACTTGGAGTCAAAACTGCTACAGGTGAGGAGCAATGGACTTCCTACAAGAACATTTCCATAGTGTGGTTTGTTTTCCTGATGTTATTTCTGACTATGTGAGATCAAGACCTGACTCCCTAGCCTTTTTAAAAAGTTTTGTGAGCTCCTCAATATCCTGTCCTTACATGCAACTAAGCACCCAGATTATTACAACTCCAAATGTTAACAATTAGCATTATTGTTAATAGTTATACCGCCATCTCCAATGATCCTCTTTCCTTTCAGGAGAACTTATGAAAATTTAATTTTAACTCATCAAGAAAGAGAATTAAAAACACCTATACATATAAATAAACCTAATTTAATTTTGTTAATTGATAAACAGAAGAAATTCATCCGTAATTTCATGGCTAAGGAAACTTCCAAGATCCTAGGTTTGAAAAAATAGGGTTTGTCCAACAAGAAATAACAGATTGATCCATGAAAACTTATAAATCAGGATTGGGATACTCCCCTTGCTCCCCTCCAACCTTAGCAGCAGGTCCTTTCTACACTCCTTTGAGCTGAGGGCTTCTGTGTGGGTTCTGGTCTTATTGCTGTGAGAGAATAGAGGACACTGAGGTTTCTTTATGTTTGCCTATTGATTAAAGGGATACCGAAGATAACTGTCACTAAGATTGCCAAAGGCCTTCTAGATACTCTGAGGAAAGGCCTTAAGAATAAGATGGGCTGGAGTAGCCAATGAGGTCACATCATCATATAACAGTCTGTTGGCTAATCTTTTGCAACATGATATGGATGGGTAAACCTATCCTGACTATTTCTAGGGAGGATCAGTAAGCAATGTCAGTCTCTTTGTAATAATAATCTGGGTTATAGCAGGCTGTGTCAGTGCTCTGACAGGATTTGCCATTCCTATTCGTATCCACAATTCTCTACTATAAGACCTATGATTCTCTGCCTAGGTATTTTCTCTGGCCACAGAAGCTTGGCCATGCAGGACTGGCTAGATGTGCTGGGGCATCAGCATTCCTGGGAACTACGCTTTAATAACAACAGACTGGAGTTGGTGGATAAATAACTTATCACTCCGTGGGTGGGACAATTCTGAGACATGCTCTCTACAGTGTTCCAGAGGGTCTCCGGAGGATGAGGCCTCAGTTCCCTACAGCAGTAACCTGCTCATGATCATATTCTGTAAAGGCTACCTTTCCTCCTCTGTCTCACTTCCCTGTTTCCTTATCAATGCAACTCCCAAAGAAATGGTTTGTACTCAAATTCTTGTCTTAGGATCTGCTTCTGGAGAAACCCAAAGTCAGATAACAGTTTAACATTTATATAGCACTTACTATTGGCTGCACATTGTTTTAAGAATTTTATGATTATTACCTTATGTAATCCTCACAACAGCCCTAGGAAATAAGTAATAATATTATCCCTGTTTTACAAAACAGGATCCAGAGACTCAGAAAGTTTAAGCGATTTGCCTATGGTCACATAGCTAATAAATGTGGGAGCCAGAATTTGAACAACAATGTCTGGCTCCACAAGCTGCATTTAGCAACAGCTACATTATACTTTAGACCTGTGCTGTCCCAAAGAGTAGCCACTAGCCACATATAGATAATTACTTTTAAATTAATCAAAAATAAATAAAATTAGAAATTCAGTTCTTCAGTTCCAATAGTTATATTTCACGTGTTCAAGGGCCACATGTGTCTAGTGTCTATTATACCAGATGGTGCAGATATAGAACACTTCTATTATTGCAGAAAGTTCTATTGGACAGCACTATTATGCAAGACTCTCTTTTAAATGTATGGTCTTTCCCAAACTTCCTTAACACCATAGAAACAGTGAAAGAAACTACAGAAACACTCACCAGCCGGGCATGGTGGCTCACACCTGTAATCCCAGTACTTTGGGAGGACAAGGTGGGTGGATCACGAGGTCAGGAGTTCGAGACCTGCCTGACCAACATGGTGAAATCCCGTCTCTACTAAAAACACAAAAATTAGCCCAGCATGGTGGTGTGTGCCTGTAATCCCAGCTACTAAGGAGGCTGAGGCAAGAGAATCGCTTGAACTCGGGAGGCGGAAGTTTCAGTGAGCCGAGATTGCACCATTGCACTCCAGCCAGGATGACAGAGCAAGACTCTGTCTCGAAAAAATAAAAAATAAAAAAAATAAAGAAAGAAAAGAAACACTCACCTATTCAGAAACTTCCTCTATAGAGGCCATAGTGAGAGCTAGAAAAGACAGGAAAATGGCCTTTGAGTAGCTGCAGTAAATGTTGTAATTCAGTGCTCTAGAGCCCTTTAGCATTCTTCAGCTCTGTATGTAGGAGAGATACCTAGATCCTTTCCTTAACGTCCTTCCTTCTGATTGGCTCCAGCCAGTTCTATTTAGCATGTTTCTATTGTTTTCCTGATGGCATTAAATAAGAAGGTGAATACTGAGGTAGACTGGGCCTGGAGCTAGTGGCAAAGATAATAGAAGAAGAAGAAGCCACCAAAACCCCAAAACATCATCCTGAGATCCTGACTGTGAAGGAGGAAATGAACAACTAAAAATGGTGGACGATGAGCTCTAAAGTATGGCAGCTGGGGGGCAGCGGGAATGGAGATAGATAAACAGCCCAGCCAACTCAGGCTTTTACTTAGGACACAGCACTGTGACTGATGTTCCTTTGATGATGGCTGTGAGTCATCCAGAGAAGGTTAAGAGGAGAGTGTAATGCATTTTAAGAAGGTTTCCATCCAAAGTGACTTTTTTAAAAGGTGCATTTTCCACTTAAAGTATGTTTCTCTTACCTGGGAATTTATCTTAGCAAGAACTGTCATTGTCTGAGAGTGTTGAATGAAACAGATTTTACACCAATTAGCTTTACAAGGAAGTTCTTATTAAGGACTTGTATTTCTACCTCTTTTGCAATGTGGAAGAATGCTCTCAGACAGGGAGAGAGAGAGTCAATTTGGGTTCTGTGAGTCTGAGCCAAGAGAGAATTTTAATCATCTCAGAGGAACCTAACCTGAGTAATTTTTTGACGTCACTCACTGAGTCTATTTATTAGAGTGATCAGCTTGAGTCTGGGCCACTATGCTTTGCTCATTCTCTGGCAAGCACAGACAACACTAAAAATATTCTCTAGAAGGGACCTCTGCAGGTTTGATGTTGGCATCTCTATTTCTCTGGGGTTTGAGGAGAGCAGCCTGCAGGCCATATGACCTGTGATGGGAAAGAGGACTCAGCTGAAGTAGAGTGCCCAGTGAAGTGAGTTTAAATTAGAGGGCTCTGTGATGATTGTCTGTATTTCCACCCTTTAGCCAGTCTTCCTAACTGGCTTCGCAGAAGAGAAGGTAGTGTAAAGACATATGTTTCTAGTATAAACTCTATTAAGGTAGATAAATATATCAAGAAGCAAGGGCTCTAGAAGAGCTTAGGGCTTTGAGCAATTGGTTGGCTCTGTTGGTAGAGTTACAAGATAAGCTGAAAGAAGGAGCAACTGTAGGACC
The DNA here is from genome assembly GCF_037993035.2 of Macaca fascicularis. Taxonomy (NCBI): domain Eukaryota; kingdom Metazoa; phylum Chordata; class Mammalia; order Primates; family Cercopithecidae; genus Macaca; species Macaca fascicularis. The sequence continues at coordinate 50,724,585 of NC_088388.1, read as the reverse complement.
CAGGATTTGCTTTTAATCTTATGCGGTTAGATGACTGTCCCTCCTTATTCCCAGAAAAGACTGGAAGGTTACCAGAATGAATGGCAAGACTCTCAGTTTTCTTCCTTACTCATCAGCTTATACTACACCCAACTTCCATCCTGTTGCCCTCCACAGGAGATTGCAGGAATCCTCTTAAACCAAATGAGAAGCCAAAAGAAGACTTATAGCTACTGATAGTTTAGGGTTCACCTCAATAAAACAGCAAGATCACTTACCATCCAATCACTCTATATTCAGTCCATCAATGGATGACTCCGCCATCCACATCTTCTGATTAGCACTTTATTGCCTCTCTCTCTCTCTTTTTTTTTTTTTTTTTTTTGAGATGGAGTCTCACTCTGTCGCCCAGGCTGGAGTGCAGTGGTGCCATCTTGGCTCACTGCAAGCTGTGCCTCCCAGGTTCACGCCATTCTCCTGCCTCAGTCTCCCGAGTAGCTGGGACTACAGGTGCCCGCCACCACGCCCAGCTAATTTTTTGTATTTTTAGTAGAGATGGGGTTTCACCGTGTTAGCCAGGATGGTCTCAATCTCCTGACCTCGTGATCAGCCTGCCTCGGCCTCCCTAAGTGCTGGGATTACAGGCATGAGCCACCGCGCCCGGCCTGCCTCTCTCTTAAATATAAGTCAGCAGCCCAGGATAACTAGAAATGTAAGAATAGCTTCTAATGTGAAAAGAATAAAACAAGAAACCTATATTTGATATCCTCAGAGAGCTAGGAGAGGATGCTGTACCCCTTAAATAAAAACAGGAGGCTATAAAAAGTAACATTCTCAGAATAAAATAGAAGCTTTTAGAAATTAAAAATATGATCAAAAGAATGAAAAAAATACACTTGAATAAAACCCTCCCAGAAAGTTTAACAGAGGGAGGGAGAGAGAGAGAGAGAGAGAGAGAGAGAGAGAGAGAGAGACAGAGAGACAGAGACAGAAAGAGAGAGAGAGGAGAATTATCAAAGAAACAAGGCAAGAAACCTTCCCTGAAGTGAAGGATATGAAATTTCAGATTGCAAGTAGTCTTCCAGTACTCAGAACAATCAATAAAAACAGTACACATCATCATAAAATTTTAGAACACCAGTGAGAAGAGATAGATAGATCTTATAACAACAACAACAACAACAGAAGAAAAGATAAAATGGGTTTCTCAGCAGTGACACTGGAAATAAAAGACAGCAGAAAATACTTTCAAAATTTTGAGTGAAAATGATTTCCAACCTAGAATTCTTCCCAGAAAAGCTACGAATCATATAATGGCAAATATGCTCCACCAAAGTGAGAGAGTAAACCATGTATAAGGAAAAAATAGGTTCCAGGAAGAGGGATAAACAAGTGATGGGCAGAAAGATAATTAAGCAGATGAAAAGAGAGGGAGTTACCAACTCAAAATAAAATATATATGCAAGGAAATGTAATCAAAGTACACAATGTGTCTCAGCTAAAAATAATATGTATATAGTCTTAATAATGTAAACCCTGAATATATTTTTGAGAAACAAATAGTTGATGTTACTACATTGACAGCAGGTGATGAGGGTAGGATGTGTTCTATTTGCAGGGAGGGGTAATATACAAGGATTCTTGTTAAGTAAGTGCATTACTGAAACATAAGCACAGCAAAGACAGGAGTTTTTGTTTTGTTCACTGTGAATCCCAGTGCCTAGAACAATGCCTGGCACATAGTAGGTCCTCAATAAATGCATGTTGAATGAATGAAACTTTCTCCTAAGAAACATTTCTTCTAATAAATTTGTAAAGAAAACAGAAAGTAAGCCAAATAAATAAAAATAAACATCAAAACTATAGTACATGGAATCTGTTCCCAAAATGTTAAGAACACTATTTTCCTACTTTATAAGTAATACTATAAGTTTATTTAAACTGAGTATCAAAATATTTAAGACACAATTTAATAGATAGAGATTCCTAGGAAACTATTGTCTATAAATCTTTATGGTAGTTTGGTTGGTTGTAGAGGCCTTGAGCCTCAGAACAGTTCCAGGGAAATCAAGATGCAATTTTCTCAATTTAAAAAATAATTTTATTAACTTTTGCTCCCATTCACTCACTAATAACATACAAAGATGGACTGAGGAAAACTGCCTTGTTTTGCTTTGCAAACTGGCAGACTCCCAAAGAGATAAAGCCCTCAGTACATCCTCTCACATTTGATTCCAGAAAGATTTCACCAAGACACTGATAACTTTTATTAAAATAAAAAGAGGTGCGTCTTTGGATGAACAATCTTCCCTTCCATCTAACACATCTAAATTGTGTCTACATCTCAATTTAAGTTGGGTGAACTTATTGTCTGACTTTTAGGGTAATGAACCCATGAATTGTTCATTCATTCACTGCCTTGCTCTTTCTGCCTCATTGAGCATTTGCAGGAACCTATTATGTTCCAAACACTGTGCAAAGACACTAGTGGAGGAACAAGACTAGGTCAAATAATCCTGGGTGCGCAAAGCTAAAATAGCTAGTCCCCTGGAGACATTCAAGAAGACAACAAACTTGACTAAGGGGATATGTTTGCGTTTAGGTTGTTAAACTTCCCTTGGTGTCTGGTAAGCACTCTTCGCAGAGCAGCACACAGGGATCCCAGTCTTGGCGGCCTTAATAGAAACTACCACATAATCTGCCCCAGGCAGGAGCTGGGTGCTGGGTTATGGGCCACCCAATGTGTCACTGTGAAGCAGAGGGCCTAGTACAGAAATTGTGCCATGCTATGGCATATCGGGGGAACCTACCCCCGATAATTCAATGTTATTTCACATAAGTTCTTTTCTATTTCCCTAAGGGTCAGCCGGTCTGAGAAATAAAGGGAAAGAATACAAAAGAGAGAAATTTTAAAGCTGGGTATCCGGGGAAGACATCAGATGTCGGCAGGTTCCCTGATATCCCCCAAGCTGCAAAACCAGCAAGTTTTTATCAGTGATTTTCAAAGGGGAGGGAGTGTACAAATAGGGTGTGGGTCACAGAGATCACATGCTTCATAAGGTAGTAAAATATTACAACACAAATGGAGGCAGGGCAAGATCACAGGACCGGGGAAAAATTAAAATTGTTAATGAAGTTTTAGGCAGCATTGTCACTGATAACATCATATCAGGAAACAGGGTTTGAGAACAGAAAACTGGTCTAACTAAAATTTTACTAGGCAGGAATTTCCTCATCCTAATAGGCCTGGCAGCACTATGGGAGACTGGGGCTTATTTCATCCCTTATCTGCAACTGTAAAAGACAGACATTCCCAGAGTGGCCATTTTAGAGACCTACCCCTGGGAGTGCATTCTCTTTCTCAGGGCTGTTCCTTGCTAAGAAAAGAAATTCAGCAATATTTCTCCTATTTGCTTTTGAAAGGAGAGAAATATGGCTCTGCTCCACCCGGCTCTCAAGCAGGCAGACCTAATGGTTATCTCCCTTTTTCCCTGAACATCGCTGTTATCCTGTTCTTTTTTCAAGGTGCCCAGATTTCATATTGTTTAAACACACATGCTTATGAACAATTTGTGCAGTTAACGTAATCATCACAGGGTCCTGAGACATGAATCCTCAGCTTATGAAGATGATGGGATTAAGAGATTAAAGTAAAGACAGGCATAGGAAATCACAAGAGTATTGATTGGGGAAGTGATAAATGTCCATGAAATCTTCACAATTTATGTTCAGAGATTGCAGTAAAGACAGGCATAAGAAATTATAAAAGTATTAATTTGGGGAACTAATAAAGGTCCATCAAATCTTCACAATTTATGTTCTTCTGCCATGGCTTCAGCTGGTCCCTCTGTTCAGGGTCCCTGATTTCCCACAACATCTCTCCTTTTCCTTTTACATAAATGTGCCATGGCGATGAAGGCTTGTTTGTTCTCTCGATTTTGACGCAGGATTCTTTGACTGGTCTGGCAACTAAAGACAAGCCAATTAAACAGAGAAATATAATTCCAAAATTTACTACAGTTGAGCCCCCAGTAGACTTCATCCAAGTTGTGCGGTTTAATCCAGAAAGATTTTCTGCCACCTGATCTAACGCCTCAGCTCCAGGCACAATGGATAAATGAGCTTGAGAGTCTTCAAAACTTTGTTTCTTTAATTTAGTTATGTCCAACGACAAATTATCTTCCCTACCTAGAAGGTGTCCTTTGACCATTTCCCATGAATGATCAATCTCATTATAGGAATACGGGATGATACAGAAATCCAAAATATTCCAATTACACTGCGTTTACATGTGATGTTTGAGACTTACCACCTGATCTCCAACCCAAATAACAGACTGTCTTAAATCATTAATTTGATTAGTCAATTTTTGATCAATGCCTTGTTGAGAATTCCACATTTGGGTGGAATTGGCTCACCAATCATTAACAAAATAAGTTGTTTGAATAGATTGGTGTAACGCCATTCCGGCAGCGGTAGCCAGTGCAGTGACTGTAATTAGACCTATGATCACAATGATTAAAGTGAAAACAAATCTCTTAGATCTTTTTATAATTTGCTGTAACACTTAATTAATTAATTGTATTGAGGGGGAGGATTCCCAAGGTCTGGGCAAAGTTACTGGAATCCAGATTCCTTCTCGAGCTTGAGCCAACATTACACTTTTCCTGGAGTCAAAATGGGAGTTAATACAAGTGTATAAATGACAATTAATGCATTGGACAGTTTGATTGTTCGTCCAAATTTTTATTTTTCCCACTAACAGCATGTGAGGAGGCTTAACACAACTCTGTATGGGAACAGTCAGGTTGGAGGTAAGTAAAACAGAATGTCTGGATCTACGTTGATACTGAGGGAGAGGGACAGTATCGGGGACAACAGACAGAATAGTTTCCCCTTCCCATACTCGTAGTCCTGACACGGCAATAGCCAATTTCCAAAGTTCTGGGTGTTCTGGGCTCAGAATGGGGAGTATCATAGGAGGCCTCGGGGCGGGGGGCGGGGGGTAATGACTTTATCTTCCCATTTTAAGGGAAAGAACGAGCTGAACCTCCTATGCAAAGTAGAATGATGATTCTCATTCTCCCGATTAGAAATAAAATAAGTAGCCTCCAGGCATTCCCTTCTGCCAGAGGAGCAATTGTTTTTTAAATAGCTCTTTGGTGCCCAGTCTATTACTAAACCATATGAGTCATTTTTTGATATTACTGCATGTGAGTTAACAAAATCTTCCCAAATTAAGGTTTTAGATGGGCCCTCAAAATTTTTAGGGCATGGTTTCCCTGCAGATTTATATTGAAAGTATGGGGTATCTCCCATTACTCCCCCTTTCATTTGTTTTAAAGGAGAAAGGGAGAGGCCAGAGACCAAATGTCCCAGTTCCTCTGTAGCTGATCTCTCTGGAAGACAAGCAGCCCAGACTTGAGTTTCTAGATGGATACAACCAGGTGAATGTCTGAGGCACAGGGCGGGTTATTTATAACTCATGGTAACATTAAATGCAGTGCCTTTTTCTCCTGGTTGAGCAGGGCAACGGTCATCTGTAGCTCCAGGCATCCACATACTATTGTTAGTGTAGATTTCCGCAGGAGCATCCATCCAGGTGAGAGGTCAAATAAGTGGAGGAAAAGGCACATAAGTCCAATAAGAATAATTTTGTGTAGCAGGTAAATCAGTGTGAGAGGAAACTGGTGAGACATAAAGTATAAGGAGGAGAATCATTAAATAAAACCTATTGTAAGCTACATTAAGTGTTGAAGGAGGAAGAGAATAACAGAGGGGTGTTATTTTTAGGCTAACAGAAATGGTGAGATTTTTAGGTTCATAAGGATAAAAAGGTAATTAGAAGTGGGATTAGTTAGATGGGTCTCCGTTGCCATCAGGTAGGATTGAATCAGACCCATTTTGATTTGGCATGCCAGCTTCTGAGGAGTTGGCACAGATCTCACCACATCTGAGGGCAGTCTCTGACATGGACGTCTTTTCCCTGTGGTTTTCGTTTGATGATCTCCTGGTGAAACACAAGCATATCCTCTTTCCCACGTTAAGTAGAATCGGAAACAATATTTAAAGGTTTGGGGAAATCCTGTAAGGCAGTAATGACAGCAATTAACTCTGCCTTTTGAGCAGAGGTATAAGGGGTAGAAATAAGCTTGTTTGTAGGACCTGCATAACCAGGACCTACATAACCAGCATTTACATTGCTGGAGCCATCAGTGAACACTATAGCAGCCTCAGGAATGGGCTGATCTTTGGTCAATTGAGGGACCACCCAAGAAGTCATTTTTATAAAATCGAACAATTTGTTTTTTGGATAACAATTTTCAATAATGCCAGCCAATACATTAATCAAGTGAATTTGCCACAGTGCGGAATGTTGACAGGCGGCTTGAACTTTGAGCTGATTTACAGGAACTATGTTTAAATTCGGATCAAATCCGGAAATTTTAAGTATTCTACACTGTGCCTGTCCAATTAAAATGGCCATTTGGTCCAGATAAACAGACAAGTTTTTGACACAGAATGAGGAAGAAAACACCAGTCTACTAAATCATTATGTTGAACTATTAGCCCAGTAGGGGAATGCAGTGAAGCAAAAACTAGAAGCTGAAAAGGCTGATATGGCTGCACTCTAGATAACTGGGTGGTCTGGGTTCTTTCCTCTATGACTTCCAGTTCTAGTGAAGCCTCAGGGGTCAAAGTCCTGGGACTGCGGAGATTGGAATCTCCCTGCAGCGTAGAAAACAAGTTAGACAGCGCATAGGTCGGAATGCCTAAAGTAGGTCTTAAATAATTAATGTTACCTAAAAGTTTTTGGAAATCATTTAAAGGTTTCAAAGAATCTCTCCTAATTTGAACTTTTTGAGGTTGAATACGTTGTCTATTGACCACCATTCCTAAGTATTGAACAGGAGTGGTCTGTTGAATTTTATCCTGAGTGATGTGTAATCCAGCCTCTGTAACATGGCGGCTCAAAATTTGATAACAGTCAATTAATTCTTTTTCAGTGGGGGTAGCAATTAAAATATCATCAATATAATGAAGAATATAGGCCTGGGGAAATCGGGCTCGAACGGGTGAAAGCACTTGTCCAACATAAAACTGGCAGATTGTCGGGCTATTCAGCTTTACCTGAGGAAGTCCTTTCCATTGACAACGAGCTGCAAGCTCCTGATTATTGACAGATGGTACAGCAAAAGCAAATTTTTCACAATCCGATTTATGTAAAGCAATATGAAAAAAACAATTTTTAAGATCAATAACTATGAGAGGCCAATTTTTAGGTATTAAAGCAGGGGCAGGCATTCTGGGTTGGACGGCTCCCTCAGGTTTACTTACAGGGTTAATGGCCCTGAAATTGGTTACCATCTGCCACTTGCCTGATTTCTTTTTTACTAGAAACACAGGAGAATTCCAGGGGGAAAGAGAAGGTTCCACATTTCCCAAGTTGTAACTGTTCAGAAACCAAGTAAGTTAAAGCCTCCAGTTTTTCTTTAGAAAGCGGCCACTGCTGAATCCAAATGGGTATGTCAGATTTCCATTGTAAAGGGATAGGATCAGGAGGTGTGGCATTGGCCGCCATTAAAAACGATAACCTAAACCAGCCTTATTTTCTTTTATAGTAACTGGGAGGGGTTTAGTAATCCCTTCATGTTTTGGACTGAGACTGAGTCCAGGAACAAACCCCATGTTTTCCATCATATGCTGACTGGGAGCACTACAAGAATTACGTGGAATATTAATTTAAGCCCCAGTATCTACTAGGCCCTCAAACTTTTTTACTTGAATGTGTATGGTGCAGGTGGGCAGTTGTTTAGAAATTACATTAATCCAATAAGCAGCTTTCTCCGGAGCCTATCCCAGGGCCACGTGTCTTATCTCCTTTGTTTAAAATGATATTAGGTAGTAAAAGCAATTGAGCTTGTTTTACAGTAGTAAAAGAAACAGGAGCTTGGCCTGGGGCACGTCATTTATTGCAAGCTCTCATACACACCTTTGTTACTTGTTTTGTGGTAAGAGCATCAAAGCCTAATTGGGCATAAGTATCAGAGAAAGCTCAGAGCCTGTTAGCTGAGCCTGAGTAACTAGAATGCCACTAGTCCAATTTAGCTGAGCCTGCAGACGGGCCTCCTCTGCCCACCAGGCTGAGATGGGGTTAGAACAGCTTTTTGCCAAAATGTCCTAGTCTAAAGGAGGCAAAGTGACCTCCATACAAAAAATGTGTAATACCATTTTAACATAAGAAGAAGTAGGACCATACTGAATACAAGCATCTTTAAATTCTTTTAAAAAGGTAAGATTGAGAGGTACATAATGATGCAGACCGGAATGAGAGTGTGAGAAAGGGGCACTGAAGGAGCAGAAGAGGCAGAAGATTACTGGCGTCCATGTGTGAAGAAGGGTACAGAGAAGCAGCCTGGGTGGATGGCAAAGTGACTGGTTGAGGAACCAAAACGACAGGAGGGTGAGGGGCTGCAGTGGATGGGGGAGGGTCTGGAGAATTATAGGCAAATTATAGTTTGATCCTGGAGTCATTAGCTGACACCAGAGGTTTCAAGAGAGAAGAATTAGCATATCTATGTTCCCGGGCTGTGTGAGTCCTGGCCATGGGAGCTTCAAGTACTGGCTCTTCCTGAAAAGAAGTAAGATCAGTAGGGGGTGACGTTAAGCCCAAGTCACCTGAGTTAGATATTGAAGTCTCAGTATCCTTAAATGGAGGAGGAGTAGACAAAGGGAGAGGCTGATAAGATGATGAAGCTCATGTGGGAGAGGAAGGTTGAGGAGGTATTAGGATGGCATGAACCAAGGCCCAATCACCCCAAACAGTGATGGGAACATAATTCTCTGTTGAGACCAGTTCCTGGAAAGTACCAACAAGATCCCATACTTTTACATACATAGTTCTGTCAGGCATATGAGCCAAAGCTAAGCCATCATATCCCCTGTGACCTGCACGCACACATCCATATGGCCGGTTCCTGCCTTAACTGATGACATTCCACCACAAAAGAAGTGAAAATGGCCTGTTCCTGCCATAACTGATGACATTACCTTGTGAAATTCCTTTTCTTGGTTCATCCTGGCTCAAAAGCTCCCCCACTGAGCACCTTGTGACCCCCACCCCCACCCACCAGGACAACCTCCTTTGACTGTAATTTTCCTTTACCTACCCAAATCCTATAAAACGGCCCCACCCCATCTCCCTTGCTGACTCTCTTTTCGGACTCAGTCCGCCTGCACCCAGGTGAAATAAACAGCCTTGTTGCTCACACAAAGCCTGTTTGGTGGTCTCTTCACACCGACGCCCATGAAAGTTCCTTTTTCGGGAAAACAAGGACAGCATTTTTCCACCACCCTGAATAGAGTGACCATATTTTCCATAGGCACTCGAACCTTTGCCTGTTTTAACAGGTCTACATCTAAGGTTCCTTTTTCAGGAAACCAAGGACAGTATTTTCCCACTGCCCTGAATAGAGTGACCATATTTTCCATGGGCACTCAAACCCTTCCCTGTTTTAACTGGAGTTTAATATAGAAGAGATAAGTATAATTTTTAGACTCCATGTGACCCACAGTTAACCCGGACCATACACAGTCTACTCACCAGTCATCAGGGAGTTGAACAAACGTTTCTGTGAACCAATGATGTTTCTCTGCACCTACCAAAGGGAATCTGGTTCCCACATGCACTTGGGAAAAAGAAAAAACCACGTTGGTGCACCAGATATTGGGGGAACCCTCCCCCGATAATTCAACTTTATTTCACATAAGTTCTTTTCTATTTCCCTAAGTGTTGGCCGGTCTGAGAAATAAAGGGAAAGAGTACAAAACAGAGAAATTTTAAAGCTGGGTAACCGGGGGAGGCTTCTGATGTCAGCAGGTTCCCTGATGCCCCCCAAGCTGCAAAACCAGCAAGTTTTTATCAGTGATTTTCAAAGGGGAGGGAGCATACAAATAGGGTGTGGGTCACAGAGATCACATGCTTCACAAGGTAATAAAATATTACAAGGCAAATGGAGGCAGGGTGAGATCACAGGACTGGGGCAAAATTAAAATTGTTAATGAAGTTTCGGGCACGCACTGTCGTTGATAACATCATATCAGGAGACAGGATTTGACAGCAGACAACCGGTCTCACTAAAATTTTACTAGGCAGGAATTTTCTCATCCTAATAGGCCTGGGAGCGCTACGGGAGAGTGGGGCTTATTTCATCCCTCATCTGCAACTGTAAAAGACAGACATTCCCAGAGTGGCCATTTTAGAGACCTACCCCTGGGAATGCATTCTCTTTCTCAGGGCTGTTCCTTGCTGAGAAAAGGAATTCAGCAATATTTCTCCTATTTGCTTTTGAAAGAAGAGAAATATGGCTCTGTTCCACCTGGCTCTCAGGCAGCCAGACCTAATGGTTATCTCCCTTTTTCCCTGAACATCGCTGTTATCCTGTTCTTTTTTCAAGGTGCCCAGATTTCATATTGTTTAAACACATATGCTTAAGAACAATTTGTGCAGTTAACGCAATCATCACAGGGTCCTGAGGCAACATACATCCTCAGCTTATTAAGATGATGGGATTAAGAGATTAAAGTAAAGACAGGCATAGGAAATCACAAGAGTATTGATTGAGGAAGTGATAAATGTCCATGAAATCTTCACAATTTATGTTCAGAGACTGCAGTAAAGACAGGCATAAGAAATTATAAAGGTATTAATTTGGGGAACTAATAAATGTCCATGAAATCTTCACAATTTATGTTCTTCTGCCATGGCTTCAGCTGGTCCCTCCGTTCGGGGTCCCTGTGGCAGTATGGCCATCTGTCCCAACACTTCAGAAAAGTCCTAGTGACACAGACCTGGTCTTTGGAGATAGTGCCAACTTTTGAGCCCCAGTTCCAAAGGTTCAAATTTCCCTTCAAGTAATTATTTTTGGGCTTCTTGGGAGGCCAAACACCAATTGTGACGCCTCTTGAGCTCCCAGCTTGCTTCCTGGGCCCTGCACACCACTGATAACATTGACAGGCTGGGGAGCCCACTGCTTCAAGGTCTGGGGCCTTCCAGACCTCTCCCACCAGGCTGACCCAAGTGCCCCATGCAGAGTGGTGATTCCCAGAACTCCTGGGCTACCAGTTCTGCCAGACCTCAGAGAGGGTGGTAGTGGCCGAGAAAGAAGCAGGGTAGAGGGCACAGCCTTCATGCAGGTAGCACCTCCACCTTTCCACTAAGCAGCCATTTATCTGGGCTGGAATCAGGGACAAGGACACAGAAGTCTCCCCTAGAATCGCAGGGCTTTCGATAAAGGGGCTCCCAAGTGAAGGTAGCCTTGCTGTCCCTCATTGCATCCAAAAGTGAGCCCAACATCTAAAAATCTAAACAATTGAACTCATGGACCTAGAGAGTAGAGATGGTTACCAGAGGCTGGGTGTTCGTGATAGAGATGGGAATGGTTAAAGCGTACAAAAAAAAAAATTGAATATATACGACCTACCATTTGCTAGCACAACAGGGTGACTACAGTCAATAATAACTTAATTGTACATTTAAAAATAACTAAAACAGTGTAACTGGATTGTTTGTAACACAAAGGATACATGCTTGAGGGGACAGATACTCTACTCTCCATGATGTGATTATTACAATGTATGCTTGTATCAAAACATCTCATGTACCCCATAAATATATACACCTAGTATGCACCCACACACATTAAAAATTAAAAAACAAAGCAGAACCAAAAACACAAAAGCGAGTCCAACAGTCTAGACATAGAGAACCTTCACATACGTAGAAATACTCCTTAGAGAGCTGGAGTTCCTGGTGTGGTACTACAAAGGTCCTGGAAGTCCTCCTGCCTTACTTCGAGTTCGCCAGAGGCTGGAGCTACTTCTAGAACAGTTCTGGCTGCCTTCCCAGGGGAGGGGGGGGACTGCAGGTCACCCTGACTCAGTGCACTCTGCGCATCTGAGTTGCAGGCCGGGCGGGTCACCCGAGTCCGCGGTCCGGATTCTTCGTGGGTGTTACCTGGAGTTTCCTTTGCACCGGTGCTGGAGGCCAGCCCTTCCTAGTCCCACCAGCTGGGTCCTGCCACACGAAAAGGACCCAGAGGGCCTAGACAGACATCCCCTGAACTTCCTTCTGACCCACAGAAACAGTGAGCATCATCTGCAGGGGTTCCGCTAGCCCCTGGCTTTGCTTCCTGCCCAGCAGCCTCCAGCAAGGTTTCCCGAACGCTCTCTCCAGGAGTGCAGGGGGCGCCGACGGACTTATTTAGGGTCGCTGCTGCCAAGCGGCAAAGAGCGAACCTGAGGCCCGGGACTGGGGGCTGTGGTGAGAGGCGCCCCTTTCTTTCTTGCCACCGCCCCTACCCCCAGCTCCCTCCTAGCCTATTCTGCCAAAGCTGGGATCTTCTCCTGGATCCCGGGAGCAAGAAGAGCTGGCAGCGCCGACTCCCAGAATCCGGCTTTCCTTAAGAAAAAACGGATAGGCTGAGTTCGTGTGCGTGGATGTGCATGTGTCGGTGTGCGTGTTTGGGGGACAGTATGTACCCCCGTTTGCATAAAACACGCCTGTTTTTGGAAACAGAAATACACGGGGTTGCTTTCGGGTCTGGGTGTGGTTAGTTTGGGTTGCTGCGCGCGCGCCCTTTTGGGAGCGGCTGGTGAGGGCGCATCTGTTCCAGTGAGTGCTGGCTGTCTGCTGGACTGTCTATGAATGCAGAAGGCAGAGCGTGTGGCGGGGATCCTGCGGTAATGCGCGCACCGGCTGGTCTGCAGTCGCGAGTAGAACGGGTGTGGAAATTCTTGGGCTGACCTGTGGGCTGCAGCACCCGCTCCGCTCCTCGGGTGGCAGCTGGACCCCAGCGCGCTCAGCTCTCAGCTGCTTCAGCGAAGTGGGGTAGGGGTGTGGAGCGAGACAGATAGAGACCCAGGCATAGACCATCTCCGCCAGGCAGCTTGGCAAACAGGGGGCAGAGTTGCAGGGCAGCTGTGTAAGCAAACTTCGGCGGGGCAGTGGAGGGTCCTGGCTTGGGGTGGTAGATGCTGGACCCGCAGTCGAGGATTTGGAGATACAGTGTCAGTTTAGCACTCTCCCCAACCTCTCTTCTGCTCCTGCCCATCCCAGAGGAGTGAGGTGGAGAAAGGTTGGCTGCCAGACTGGCACCAAAACAGCCTTCTTTTGGGGCCTAGGGTGCCAGGGCTCGAGGGGTCGGACGATATCCAGAGAAGCACCCCAGGTGGTCCAAAGAGATCAAATTTTGAGGACCCCTCCCTCCCCTTTTCCCTCGCCTTTTCTCTCCTCCACCACTCCTTCCCTGCGGTGGGCTCTTTCAGCTGTGGTCCCTTTAGAACCCAGGACTACTGCTCAACCTCGTTGGGGGTTCAGGTGCCTGGACTCGGGTCCCTCACTGCCGTGACAGGAGGGAGTGCGAGGCAGGAGTTTAGGAGCCAAGGAGGTGAGAGAAGCTCTGGCCCTTCATTGTAGGTGACGCCAAACTATCCTCGACTTGCCCCGACTCTTAGTTAGGTGAAAGTTCTCTGTTCTCTCCCAGGCTCTCCAGCTTCCCAAGCAATGACCTCAATGAAAAAAATGACAGCGGGGCGGACTGCCGGCGCTCCAGAGTACCAGTGCTGGCAGTGCGAGCTATGACGCAATCGGAGCTCGGTCGGTCCTTTGATTGGCTAGTCCTGGCCACTTTGGATTGGCCACGCGGACTGGTGGGGACCCCCCTCCCGCTATCTCTGTAATAAGAGCGGGGGTTCCACAGGGAAGGTGCGCACAGCAGGCGTGGTGTTCATCCGGGGTCGACCAGCCGCTTGCGCTGCCCTGAAACTCGTCTCCAGGTGAGGAACTTCCCATTCCCCATTCCGCTCACTCTAATAACCTGCTTCTTCGATTAGTTCATTCGGTTTGCTCCATCACCCAGTTTGCTCCATCTGCCTGTCTGCCTCTCCGCCGCCATCTGGTCCTACCTTACAGCGGTGGTCCTAGCTCTCTTCCAGGCTGCGGAGAAGGCAAGCGGTTAGGGTTGTCCCGGCATTTTCTCCTACCGGTGCTAGAGGAGCCCAAGCATCCCCATGGCTCAGCGTGGGCGCTAGAAGCACTGGGAGCCGAGGTAGGCGGGTCTGCGACCCTGCCGTTGGGGCCGTGCTGAGCGCAGAATTCTGCCGAGTTGGGTCCGGGAGCGCACTGAGCGGTCTTTGTCCTTCGGGATCATGTTTCGTCCCTGGGAGGTCGGAACCCTGAGCTTTCCTCTGAGGCGCCTCCTGGTGAGCCTTCCCGGGATTCCGGTCCGGATCTGAGGCAGTGTTGTTAGCCGACTAGAACCCTGGGCGCTCACCTCGCGGAGCTGCTGCTCAGCATCTGCTGCTAAAGTGCGCTCCGGTAGAGGGCTGGCTTTGCGGGCGAGTCCTGAGACACCCGTACCTGGCATATTAAAAATTTCCCCAGTTCCAAGACTGAGAGATGAGCGCTCCTTTCTAATCCACCCTTCCCACCTTCCCCTCGCATGCGTTGGCGCGAAGCCTAGCAGAGGAGAAGGCGAGAAGACAGGCGCAAGGGGAGAGCAGGTCTACAGCAAGGTGCGTCCACGCCTGGTTTCGGCATAAATCAGGGCAGAAGTGTGGGTTTGTATGCACGGGCGCGTGTGGCTTCTGACTGGCCTTCAACAAAATAGAACCAAAATTCATCTGTTCTCTCCACCCTTCCCCCAGGACACCTTTTTCTGCTTTATCAAGCCATTCACTCACTGCAATGTATCTCTTGAGATTCACAGCAGCCCTTCCTGCAAATGAAGGGAACAGAGGCTCAGGCAGGTGAAGTAACTTGCCTGAGGTCACATGGCGGTTGTGGCAGAGGCAGGACTGGAACCTAGATCTGTGATGGTGCAGTAGTAACGTCATCCTTCCTTTACAGAGAGGCGGCATGGGTTTCCAGAAGTTCTCCCCCTTCCTGGCTCTCAGTATCTTGGTCCTGTACCAGGCGGGCAGCCTCCAGGCGGCGCCATTCAGGTGAGACAGCCTGGAGCCACGGACGCCTTCTGCTCCCACTGCCCCTAGGACCGGACAGCTCTGTGCCTCTGAAGTCACGCGTGGCTCCTGGTGAATCAGTGCCCATAGGTGGACTCTGGCCTCATGCCCTGTCCCCTGGGAGTCGCGGTGGCCACATCCCCAGGGGAAGAAGCAGAGACCAGGAAGCCTGGCTGCCTATCCTGGGGAGGGGCAGGCAGTGGCTCACAGCCTGCAATGAGTTTGCTTTCCCTCCACAGGTCAGCCCTGGAGAGCAGCCCAGACCCGGCCACACTCAGTGAAGAGGAAGCGCGCCTCCTGCTGGCTGCACTGGTGCAGGACTATGTGCAGATGAAGGCCAGTGAGCTGGAGCAGGAGCAGGAGACAGGAGGCTACAGGTGAGGCTCCCCAAGCGCCCAGCACAGGGCCTCCTCTTCCCGCAGCATACCAAGAAGGCAGATCCCAAAAGGCAGGAGAGAACACACTGACCAGGAGTCCAGCAAGCTGATTTGTCCAGCGGGCTCCCTTTCTCAAGTTCCAAGGGAGACAGAGGTGCCAGTGCATCTGGAGGGACTGTGGTTAGACACAATAAAAAGCTCCGTTTCTGAAAGCTGTTAGGACATAGATGTAGAAGCTTTTTCTAGACATAGAAAAAACTCAATTTCTGAAAACTGATAGGAAATGAAATGGGGAGGTGTGGAATCGTTCACTGTGGGAATTGCTCTTGTAGTACTGGGAGATCTCCTAGCATTGGATGAGTTAAGACTGGTAAGGGTGAAGCCAGGGAGAGACCCAATATCTCACCCACCTCTCTTGAGCGTGAGGGACTGAATATCATGTGAATTCCAGAAAAAAATCATCCTTCCCCATTCAGCCCTTCTCTACACGGCCCTGGCCCACTGACCCTCTCAGCTTTCCTAATGGAGTGTGTGTGAGCTGCCCTCCTGCCTGCCCCACCTGATCCCACTCGACATGTCCCCTGCCTGGTCCAGCCTTCTGAGTGACTGCCCATGGGGACAGTCCCTAGTGCATGATACTGTCTGGCTTGTCCTTCCCTTGCAGCTTAAACAGTCCTAGATTTAAGTAGTGTAGTAATCTGAGTGCCTGTCTGCAGGGCACATACTTGCAGTACCTGAACAACTTTCATATGTTCCCTGGCATCAACTTCGGGCCTGAAATGCCTGGCAAGAATAGAGACATAGCCAGCAGCTTGCAGAGGGACCACTACCCCACTTCAGGGTACCCCTGATGGCAGCTGAACTCCTCTCGCCTCTCCTGATTCCCCTTCTTGCTCCACTTTATGAACCTGATGCATGTGGATTCCTCTCTGATTTGTCTTCATGCTGGTATTAGTAGCTTTGCTTATGGCAGAGAATGTTTTGAAGACCTCAGGATGGAAGGGAAGACAGCAGAACTTACTGACCACATTAGAGATAAGAGAAAATGAGGGAAGCTTGTTGAGACTGTAGAGGGTGTTATGACAGAGCCATCCAATTTCTGCTTCTAAATGTACTATCATAAAATAAGCACATCCTTAATGCCTTGGCATTTGATGAATCAATCTATTTTTCTAAAAGGAACTAAGCTGTGGTGCTCGTTGCTCTGGTCCACATCCAAGGCTTGTGGGTGTCCAGTGCCTATGCTCAGAAGTATCCCTAGCTTCAGGGTAGCTGGATATGGGGCTTGATGGGTCATCTCTGTGACCCAGCTCAAGCAGCAAGAACAGTGGGTGAAGGAGCTGGCAAGTACTTCTGGGAGAGGATGCTGCAAACCCTGTTCTCTGAGATTCTTCTGAAGACTTTAGGGAATTTCATTTTCCTGTGGTAAGGGGTAGTGTTGGTGCTTGTGGCTGGGGTATGGTCTCTATATACTCCTTGTGTATCTTGGGGTGGATCTGGGCCTTGTTGCCCACTTCTTCCTTGAATGGTAAGTGCAGGGTTTCAGCCCGTGCCCCATGGCTTGGAATTGTTTTTTCTTCTTTCTTTTCATGATGGTCTTTGGGCAGAGGTCCTGGCAAAGACTGCCAGGTCATTTCCCCTAACAGCTTTGATAATTGCAGTTTCAAGAAACACTTACTGTTAGGTGGTGTGTCGAAGCGTTGCAGTTCTCTTTACGGAGATCCCATGAGGTGGCCTCCTCCCCCAGCTTTTCACTCACAGATCTTCTCTTCTTTCACCATCTTGCAAATCAGCTCTGCTGCCCAGAAGAGAGCCTGCAACACTGCCACCTGTGTGACTCATCGGCTGGCAGGCTTGCTGAGCAGATCAGGGGGCATGGTGAAGAGCAACTTCGTGCCCACCAATGTGGGTTCCAAAGCCTTTGGCAGGCGCCGCAGGGACCTTCAAGCCTGAGCAGATGAATGACTCCAGGAAGAAGGTAAAGGTAACTGCCCTTATGCTATGGGATGAGAGGGGGAAGGGACTTGGAGTTAAAACCTACATTTTGAAAACCTCTGCTCTGCTAGGTTCTTTAGGTTCCTTCTGTCCAGTTACATTCTTCCTGCTGAGGTAGTGAGTTCTTTCTAGAACCTAGCTTGATGTTAGAATGCCCTAGCATTCTGTGTCATTTTTCTGAGAAGAGAAATGGAAGGAAAAAAAAAAAAAAAAAGCTTGCTGGATTCAGAAAGGGAGAGGTCTGCAAACCTTAACCAGGGCCAGTCTTCATTAATTAGGCTGGTTTCAGAAAGGGCTGAACCCATGACTACAGATTCAGATGGATGAGCTGTAATCATAACCTACTACCAAGATTAATAGATGCAGTTGAATTATTTTAGTCTTCATTTGCCTTACAAGCCTGCTTACCTCTCATATCCATAATTCATAAATGCTGTTTAAAGAAGCACTTCTGTAAATTAGTATTTTTTTAGTAATAATTGTGATTATTCATGACTTGTCTTCTACTTTTTTTCTCTTCTTTCTCCTTTTATCATCTTCTTCCTTTTTCTCTTCTTTCTCCTCCCCTTCTTCTCCCTCTTCTTCTTTTTTTTCCCCTCATCTCAGGTTATCATGAAACTGAACTCACCGTTTCTATTAATTTCTGTTGACAACAACTTGGTGAGAATGCCCCATGGAAGATATACATGTTTGCCTCCTAAGATACTGAAAAAAAGGCACCTTTGTCACTTGAAAGGAATGAAACTGAATGCAAAATAAGCTAATTCCATATTTATTGTGCATCATTTTTATATTTAATTCTATGTCCAGTAAATGTGATGGCATCTCTCATTGACTTATCTGGTAGCAAACTGGTACTTTGAGAGCCATCCTGTTGATCATGCAGCTCTGCCAAACCTTAGGGGGACAGGAAATCACTGCCTGTTGTGGTCTCTGAGGACACGTGGTAATGGTGATGCTGTGCCTTGTTATCTAAGAACATGACTGTATAATTTGTTTAAGAAAATGTCAATATTGTGCCATTTGTGAACTTCATCAAGATTAAAAGCATATTTTGGATACATCTGTTTCAAAACCTTGGTGATGCATTACAACTTGTTTTCCTATGTAATAATAATAATGATGATGATGATGATAATAAATATTTTTGAGTGCTTACTATGTATGGGCCAGATGTTATTTTAAAACAGTGCTTTATAACTGTGAATTCATTTAATCTTCATGACAAAACCATGAAGTAGATGCTATTATTCATGTCCGTTCACCTCTGAGGAAACAGAGGCAGGGAGAAGTCCAAGGTCACACACAGATAGATAGTGGTGGACCCAGGTATTGGGTTCCAGGGCTTACAGTGGAAATCACTGCACTATATGCCTTTCAACAGTGGCTCCTGATGTTTTTCAGAGACTTGTGAGCCATTCTTTGGCCTTGTTGCCTGATAAGGTAGACCCTCAGATTTTGGAGATGCATAACAAATTTTAAACATAAAAACAATCTAGTCTTTACATAATATAATGAATTTTTTGTACCCGTTTCTTGGCCTCAAAAACGATCAGCTGCTACTGTTGTTATGCCTGTATATCATCTATATCCCTTCCTCCAGTGTATTATCGTGTCAATATATCCATAAATAAATATTTCATCATGTATTTCCAAATGGGAAGGGCTTTTAAAATGTAATCACAATTTCATTTAACAACTAAAATATATGTACAATAATTTAAAATTCTTTCATGGTTCAAATTCTCCATGTATCATGTAATATAAATGATAAGATGAAGAATTTACATATATTTATATATATGTGAAACCAGGGCTCAGATTGCTGCTGGTTAATAATAAGTTTTAATTTAAGGCTCTTACAAATTAGAGGTTCCTCCCTCATCTATTTTCTGCCTTGTTGTTTATTTGTTGGAGAGACTAAGTTATTTGTCCAATAAAGAGTTCTACATTCTGCATCCCTGTGGTTAGGTTTAACAGTTATGTCCTGTGTATCAGCAGTTGGATCTCGAGTGAGTGATGGGGAAAAGAAATAGGGGATGAGACCAGAGAGTAGATGAAGGCAAAGACAGATTATATAGTACTTTGTAGGGCATAGGAAACACTGGCTTTTTATTAGTCAGTCTCTAGTCAGGAAAACAGGAACTACCTCAGTAATTTTAACAGAAATAATTTAATAAAAGGAGTTAGCTAAATCAGTATTAGTGTAGTGACAAAACGAAAGAGAAGAGTAATTTAGAGACAGAAACCATAGGAAGAGGCCACCATCCTTGAGTCTATGGGAATAAAGAGAAGAGGGGAGGTAAGCAGGATCTAGAGCCTTCAGGAGGATTCTCAGACCAATCAAGATGGGAAGCTGGCAGATGCTGGTATCTCTGAGGGGTTATCTCTGGTATCTCTGAGGCGATTCTAGAAGTAGGGAAAAACAAAACAAAACTTAAAACTGGAAACAACCTCACTGCCAGGGTAGAGCATCTCTGTGGGTGATGCCAACAGAAATAAAAGTCGAAATTGGAAGGAACCTGTTTCTTCTTATTCCAGATGCCTCTTGTCTCCTCTTAGGACCCTCAATTAGCAGAGCCTAAAAGGGGTTCAGCTGACAGAGGAAAACTGGTTTGCAAAGTCCCAGCCTTAGTATTTCATAGTAAATATGGGATTTTAAATTTACATATAGGGAAGTTCATTTTTGTGTGATGTACCATTATATGAGTTTAAAAAATATATTGTCATCCAATTACCACCACCATGGAGATATAAAACAGTTCTATTCCTTCCCCGAATTCTTTCATGTTTCCCCTTTGCAGTCAATCACTCCTTCCACCCTCAGCCTCCGATCACGACTGTTCTGTTTTTTGTCCCTATAGTTTTGTCTTCCCGAGAATGTCATATGCATGTAGCTTTTTGGTCTATCTTTTACTCAGCATAAGGCATTTGAGATTGATCCATATGGCTGGATGTATCAATGGCTTGCTTCTCTTTATTACTGTGTAGTATTACATTCCTGCATTGTGCCACAGTTGATTTATCAATTTACCCAAAGAAGGACACTTGAGTTGTTTCTCATTTGGAATTTACGAATGGAGGTGCTATAAACATTCATGGATAGATTTTTGTGTGAAGAGGAGTGTAATGGGCTGAATAGGGCACCCAAAATGTGTGCATGTCCTAATCACTGGAACCTATGTTTTTACCTCAGCTAATGTAATTAAGAATCTTAAAATGAGATCATCCTGAATTATCCAGGTGTGTCCTAAATCCAATGATATATCCTTATAAGAGATTCACTCAGAAGACACATGTGGAGATGGTGACATGACAGAGGCAAGGAGGCACAAGGCAAGGAAGTCTGTGTCTACCAGAAGCCAGAATCACAGAACAGTCTCTGGAAGAAGAGCAGTGCTGCTGATACCTCGATTTTGGACTTCCAGCTTCCAGAACTGTGAGAGAATAATTTCTGTTGTTTTAAGCCACAAAGTTTGTGGTAATTTGTTATGACAGCCCTAGAAAACTCATACAATAAATTTTCATTTCTTTTGGGTAAATGCCTCGGACTGGGATTGCTCGGTTATTTGGAAAGTGTGTGCTTAACTCTATAAGAAATTGCCAAACTCTTTTCTGAAATGGCTGTATCACTTTGGCTTCTTGCCAATCATGTATGAGAGCTGTAGTATTTCCACAAATAGGTATGTAGCAGTATCTCATTACTGTTTTATTTTGCATTTCCCTAATGACTAATGATGTTGAGCATCTATTTTACCATATGTTTATCACCTTTATTGAAGCATCTGTTTAAATCTTCTGCTAAATTTTTATTGGTTTGCTTGCTTTATTATTGTTGAGTTTTTAGAGTTCTTTATATGTTGTGGATACAAGATTGTTTTCAGATATATAATTTAGAAACTTCCTTCTCCTGAATCTGCGGATTGTTTTTTCATTTTCTTAGCAGTGTCTCTCACAGAGAAAAAGTTTTAATTTGAGTGAGATCCAATTCATCATTGTTTTTCTTTTATGTACTGTGCTTTTGGTTCATGTCTAAGAACTCTTTGCCTAACTAAGGTCCCAAGGTCACAATAACCTTATTTTATACTTTCTTGTAAAAGTTTTATAGTTTTATATTTTATATGTAGGTTAGTGATCTATTTTGAGTTAATTTTTGTATAAGGTGAGAGGCATAGCTTGAAATTCATACCTGTGAATATAGATACCCAATTGTTTCAGTGCCATTTGTTAAAAAGACTGTTATTTCACCATTTCATTGCCTCTGCACCTTTGTCAAAAAGCAATTGATCATATTTGTGTGGGTATATTTCTGGGTTCTCAATTCTGTCTAATTGATTGATTTGACCGTTCTTTTGCCAATGCTGTGCTGTCTTGATTAGTGTAGTGTTAAAGCGAATCTCAAAACCAGGTAATGTGAGTCTTCCAACATTATTCATTCTTGTTCAAAAAGATTTTAGCTACATCTAAAATATTTTCTACATCTTTTGTACATTTTAGAATCAGTGTGTCAGTATCTACAAAATTTCTGATGAGATTTTTAATGGGATTGTGTTAAATCAGTAGGTTAATTTTGGAAGAATTAGCATATTAATAATATTAAGTCATCCAATTCATGAACACAATACATGTTTTCACTTTCTTAGGTTTTCTTTTTTTTTTTTTTATCAGTGTTTTCAGTTTTCAACAGAAAGATTCTACACATATCTTGTTAGATTTGTAACTGTTTTATTTTTTGGTGCTAATGTAAATGGTACTTAAACATTTTTATTTTAATTGTTCATTGCTAGTAGATGGAAATACAATATTTAAAATATTAACATTGTATACTGTGACCTTGCTAAACTAAATTATTCATTTTATGAGTTTTTTTGGTTGTTGTTTCTTTCTGGGTTTTCTATGTAGACAGTTACATTTTCTTCGAGTAGAGTTAGTTTGAGTTCTCCCTTTTACATCAACTTATCTTTCATTTCTTTTTATTGACATATTACACTGGCTATAACTTCCAATATGATGTTGAATTGGAGTAATAAGTACAGACATCCTACTCAATCTTTGTGGTGATATTAAATACAAGTCCATACATTCTTTGGTACTACTTCCTTCAAAATGGGAAGTCAATATCCCCTTTCCTTAAGTGTGAATTCTATTGACTGATTTGCTTCTAACAATAGAATGTGACAGAGGAGATGGTATGTGACACACACTTAGAACATATAAGGTATTATAGTATCCTCCTTGCTTTCTTTCTTGGGTTACTTGCTCTGGGGGAAGTTAGATGACTTGTGAAGACATTCAAGCACCTATGAGAGGCCTACATAGCATGGAACTGAGGTGTCCTGACAATAGCCATGTGTGAGCAAAGTGGGGTTGCAATCAGCTTCGTTGGTGCCAGTTAAGCCTTCAGATGACTGTAACCCCAGTGGATACCCTGCCTGCAGCCTCATGAGAGACCTTGAGCAAGCACCATCAAGCTAAGTCATTTCTAAATTCCTAACCCACAGAAACTTTGAACAAAAAAAATTGTTGTTTTAGGCCACTAAGCTTTGGGGTAGTTTGTTATGTAGCAATCAATAATACAGTCTTTCAACATTAAATATGTTAGCTATAAATTTTTTAATAGATACTCTTCGTCAGGTTAAGAACCTTCCATAGAGGGGAACAACACACACTGGGGCTTATTAGAGGGTGGAAGGTGGGAGGACAGAGAGAATCAGGAAAAATAACTAATGGATACTAGGTTTAATACCTGGGTGATGAAGTAATCTATACTGCAAATCCCCATGACACATGGTTATCTATGTAACAAACCTGCACATCCTGCACATGTACCCCTGAACTTAAAAGTTAAAAAAAAAGAAAAAATAATTCCAAGTGTTTTTCCTCCATCTATTGATATAGTCATAATTTTTTTCTTTAGTTTGTGAATATGGTAAATTAATTGACTTGAAAATGTTGAAACAGACTTGCATTTTCAGAATAAACTCTACTTGGTTGTGATGTATTATTCTTTTTATATACTGCATGAATCTATTTGCTAATAAATTTATAGAAGAATATTTTGAGTTTATGTTCAAGGAGAGCATTAGTTTGTGATTATAATATTTTTGTTTTTAGGGTGTTAGGGTACTGCTAGCCTCATAAAATTAGTTGGGAAGTATTCCCTTCTCTTGTTTTCTGGCAGAGATTTTTTGGAATTGATATTACTTCTTCCTTAAATGTTTGTAATAATTTACCAGTGACGCCTCCTGGGCCTGGGTTTTCCTTGTAGAAAAGTTTTCAACTATATATTAAATGTATTTAATGCATATGTAGGACCATTTTTATAGGACATTTCCTTCCTGAATGAGTTTTGGTAGTTTATGCCTTTCAAGGGATAGATTCATTTTTATCTAAGTTGATGAATTTATGGGCAGAATTATTCATAGTATTCCTTTATTATTGTTGTTATTGTCTGTAGGGTATGCATTAACACCTTCACTTTCATTAATGATATTGGTAGTTTGTCTTCTTTTTCTTTTTTTCTTGGTCATTCTGGCTAGAGGATATAATTTATTGATCTTTACAAAGATTGAGCTTTTGGTTTCATTGTTTTTCTTTGTTTTCTATTTGTAATGTTATTGATTTATACATTTATTGTTATTACTCCTTTCTTCTTTTTTCTTTGGTTATTATATAAAATTATTTTTCCATTTTCTTAGGGGGAAAGCTTAGGTTGCTGATTTGAAACCTTTCTTTCTTTTTTTCCCCTAATGTAAGTATTTAAAGTTATAAATTTCCCTCAAAGCACTGTTTTAACTATAAATTTTGTTTTGTGATATTTTAATTTTTATTCAAGTCCAAATCTCTTCTAATTTATTTGAGAAATCTTTTTAATATAGTTTTTTTGGAAATGTATCATTAATTTCCAAATATTGCAGAATTTTTCAATTTTGTTTTTGATTTACATTTTAATTATGTGCATGATTTCAATTTTAAATATATATGTTAATTATTATTATTTCAATAGTTTTTGTGGAACAGACGGTGTTTAGTTACATGGATAAGTTCTTTAGGTGTAATTTCTGAGATTTTGGTGCACCCATCACCCGAGCAGTGTACAGTGCACCCAAGGCGTAGTCTTTTCTCCCTAACCCCCCTCCTGCACTTCCCCCAAGTCCCCAGAGTCCATTATATCATTCTTATGCCTTGCATCCTCATAGCTTAGCATTAATTTAAATTTCTAAATTTTAAACTTAAATTTTTGGCAATCAAGTGTATTAATATTTTCCTTTATAATTTCTTTTTTACCCTCAAAAACAGCTTCCCCCATGTGCAACTACACCAAGCTTTTATTTATATGTGCCTTAACTCTATGAATGGCAAAATTGTCAGAGACGATTTTTCAGGCATATTATACTTATAATCCAACTGGAATTTACTTTGTTGTGTGGGAATCAGAATATTGTCTGCAGCTTTTCATTAAGCTAAGCATATTAGGACGCAAAGGCATAAACATCATAGCATAGCGCTTGGTTAAGGAATAGCCATACTTTAAAAATTTTTAATTATGGCCGTTTCTTTTTTTTTTTTTTTTGAGACGGAGTCTCGCTCTGTCGCCCAGGCTGGAGTGCAGTGGCCGAATCTCAGCTCACTGCAAGCTCCGTTATGGCCGTTTCTTAATCAAAAAATCAGCCGGGCGCTGTGGCTCATGCCTGTAAACCCAGCACTTTGGGAGGCCGAGATAGGCGGATCACCCGAGGTCGGGAGTTTGAGACTAGCCTGACCAACATGGAGAAACCCTGTCTCCACCAAAAATACAAAATTAGGCGGACACGGCGACGCATGCCTGTAATCCCAGCTACTTGGGAGACTGAGGCAGAAGAATCGCTTGAACCCGGGAGGCAGAGGTTACGATGAGCTGAGATCACGCCATTGCAGTCCAGCCTGGGCAACAAGAGTGAAACTCCGTCTAAAAACAAAACAAAATACAAACAAACAAAAACTACTGGATGTTGGTGTGGATGTGGTGAAAAGGGTACACTTTTACACTGTTGGTGGGAAGGTAAACAAGTACGACCACTATGGAAAACAATGTGGAGATTCCCTAAAGAGCTAAAAATAGATCTATCACTTGATCCAGCAATCTTACTCCTGGGTATCTACCCATAGGGAAAAAAGTCATTATATGAAAAAGATGCTTGCTTACGCATGTTTTATATTATAGCAGCACAATTTACAATTGCAAATATATGGAACCAGCCCAAATGCCCATCAATCAACAAGTTGATAAAGAAAATGTGGTGTGGGCCGGGCGCGGTGGCTCAAGCCTGTAATCCCGGCACTTTGGGAGGCCAAGGCGGGCGGATCACGAGGTCAGGACATCGAGACCATCCTGGCTAACACGGTGAAACTCCGTCTCTACTAAAAAAAAAAAAAAATACAAAAAACTAGCCGGGCGAGGTGGCGGGCGCCTGTAGTCCCAGCTTCTCAGGAGGCTGAGGCAGGGGAATGGCGTGAACCCGGGAGGCGGAGCTTGCAGTGAGCCGAGATCCGGCCACTGCACTCCAGCCTGGGAGGCAGAGCGAGACTCCGTCTCAAAAAAAAAAAAAAAAAAAAAAGAAAATGTGGTGTGTATACATACCATGAAATACTGCTCAGCCATAAAAAGGAACGAAAAAATAGCATTTGCAGCAAGCTGGATGGAATTGTAATTCTAAGTGTAGTAACTCAGGAATGGAAAACCAAATATCGTATGTTCTCACTCATGAGTGGGAGCTAAGCTATGAGGATGCAAAGGCATACGAATGATTCAATAAACCTTGGGTACTTGGGGGAAAAGGGTGGGAGGGGATCAAGGAGTAAGAGAGTACACATTGGGTACAGTGTACACCGCTTGAGTGATGAGTGCACCAAAATCTCAGAAATCACCATTAAATAACTTATTCATGTAACCAAACATCACCTGTTTCCTCAAAAGCTATTGAAATTAAAAAAAATAAAAAGAAAAGAGCTGGGTGGCTACGCTAATATTAGACGCAAAAGACTTTAAACAAAAAATTATACAAGAGATAAAGAGGACATTTTATAATGAT
This sequence comes from Macaca fascicularis, assembly GCF_037993035.2. Classification (NCBI taxonomy): domain Eukaryota; kingdom Metazoa; phylum Chordata; class Mammalia; order Primates; family Cercopithecidae; genus Macaca; species Macaca fascicularis. The sequence continues at coordinate 50,698,142 of NC_088388.1, read as the reverse complement.
AAAAGAGATGACCACTAAGAAGGTATAATAATAATAAGCATATATTAACCTAAAAGCAGAACTCCAAAATTCATGACGTGAAAACTAACAGAATTGAAGTGAGAAGTAGGTCATTTGAAAACAAAAAAGAAAAATAAAAGATAAATTATGGCCATTCTTGCAGAAGTAAGGTGATACCGCATTGTGAGTTTGATTTGCATTTCCCTGATAATTAGTGACGGTGAACATTTTCTCATATGTTTATTGGCCATTCGTATATCTTCTTTTGAAAATTATCTATTCATGCCCTTAGCTCACTTTTTGATAAGTTTATTTATCTTTTTTTTACTGATTTGTTTGAATTCCTTTTAGATTCTGGGTGCTAGTCCTTTGCTGGATGCATAGTTTGTGAATATTTTAGCCCACTCTGTGGATTGTGTTTACTCTGTTGATTATTTCTTTTGCTGTGCAGAAGCTTTTTAGTTTTAGTTTCATCTACTTATTTTTGTTTTTGTTGCATTTCCTTTTGGGTTCTTGTTCATGAACTATTTGTCTAGGCCAATGTCTAGAAGAGTTTTTCTGATGTTATCTTCTAGAATTTGTATGCTTTCAGATCTTAGATTTAAGTCTTTGATCCATCTTGAGTGGGTTTTTGTACCAGGTGAGAGATGAGGATCCATTTTCATTCCTCTACATGTGGCTTGCCAATTATCCCAGCACCATTTGTTGAATATGGGGTCCTTTCCCCACTTTATGTTTATGTTTGCTTTGTCGAAGATCAGTTGGCTGTATTTGGTTTTATTTCTGAGTTCTCTTTTCTGTTCCATTAGTCTACATGTCTGTTTTTGTACTAGTACCATGCTGGTTTGGTAACTATAGCCTTGTAGTATAGTTTGAAATCAGGCAGATTTGTTTGTCTTGCTTAGTCTTGCTTTGGGCATGCGGGCTCTTTATTTTTCCATATGAATTTTAGCATTGGTTTTTCTAGTTCTGTGAAGAATGATGATGGTATTTTGGTAGGAATTGCATTGAATTTATAGATTGCTTTTGGCAGTATGGTCATTTTCACAATATTGATTCTACCCATCCATGAGCATGGGATGTGTTTCCATTTGTTTGTGTTGTCTGTGATTTCTTTCAGCAGTGTTTTGTAGTTTTCCTTGTAGAGATCATTTGACTCTTTGGTTGGGTATATTCTTAAGGGTTTTTTTTTTTTTTTTTTTTTTTTTTGCAGCTATCACAAAAGGAGTTGAGTTATTGTTTGATTCTCACCTTGGTAACTGTCGGTGTATAGCAGTGCTAGTGATTTGTGTGCATTAGTTTTTATCCTGAAACTTTACTGAATTCATTTATCAGATTTAGGAGCTTTTTGGATGAGTCTGTAGGGTTTTCTAGGTTTATGATCATATTATTGGCAGAGACATTTTGACTTCCTTTTTACCAATATGGATGCTCTTTATTTCTTTCTCTTCTCTGATTGCTGTGGCTAGCACTCCCAGTGCTATGTTGAATAAGTGATGAAAGTGGACATCCTTGTCTTGTTCCAGTTTTCAGGGGAAAGGCTTTCAACTTTTCCCCATTCACTATAATGTTGGCTGTGGGTTTGTCATAGATGCCTTTTATCACCTTAAGGTGTGTCCCTTCTATGCCAATTTTGCTAAGGGTTTTAGTCATAAGGAGATGCTGGATTTTGTTATATGCTTGTTCTGCATCTATTGAGATAATCATATGCTTTTTGTTTTTACTTCTGTTTATGCAGTGCATCACATTTATTGACTTGTGTATGTTAAACCAACCTTACATCCCTGGTATGAAACCTACTTGATCATGGTGTATTATATTTTTGATATGCTGTTGACTTTGGTTAGCTAGTATTTTGTCGATATTTTTTGCATCTGTAGTCAGCAGGGATATTGATCTGTAGTTTTCTTTTCTTTTCTTTCTTTCTTTTTTTTTTTTGTTATGTCCTTTCCTGACTTTGGTATTAGGGTAATACTGGCTTCATAGAATGATTTAAGGAGGATTCCCTCTTTGTCTATTTTGTGAAATAGTTTCAATAGAATTGGTATCAATTCTTTGAATGTCTGACAGAATTCAGCTGTGAATCCCTCTGGTCCTGGACTTTTTATGGTTGGTAATTTTTTAAATTGCTGTTTCAGTCTCGCTACTTATTATTGATCTGTTCAGAGTTTCTATCTCTTCCTGGTTTAACCTGGAAGGCTTCTATATTTCCAGGAATTTATTCATCTCCTCTAGGTTTTCTAGTTTGTGTGAATAAGGGTATTCACAGTAGCCTTGAATAATCTTTTGTATATCTCTGGTATCGGTTGTAATGTCTCCCATTTCGTTTCTAATTGAGCTTATTTGGATCTTCTCTCTTCTTTTCTTGGTTAATCTCACTAATAGTCTATCGATTTTATCTTTCCAAATAATCAGTTTTTTAAAAAAATTTATCTTCTGTATTTTTTTGTTTCAATTTCATGTAGTTTTGCTCTGATCTTTACTATTTCTTTTCTTCTGCTGGCTTTGCATTTGGTTTGTTCTTATTTCTCTAGTTCCTTGAGGCATGACCTTAGATTGTCTACTTGTGCTTTTTCAGATTTTTTGATGTAGGCATTTAATGCTATGAACTTTCCTCTTAGCCTGCTTTTGCTGTATGCCAGAGGTTTTGATAGGTTGTGTCACTATTATCATTCAATTCAAAGAATTTTTAAATTTCCATCTTGATTTCATTGTTGACTCAATGATTATGCAGGAGCAGATTATTTAATTTCCATATTTGTATAATTTTGAGGTTGCTTTTGGAGTTAATTTCCTATTTGATTTCACTGTGGTCTGAGGGAGTACTTGCTATAATTTCAATTTCCTTAAATTTATTAAGACTTGTTTTGTAGCCTATCATATAGTCTATCTTGGAGAATGTTCCATGTCCTGATGAAAAGAATGTATATTCTGCAGTTGCTGGGTAGAATGTTATGTAAATATCTGTTAAGTCCGTTTGTTCTAGGGTATAGTTTAAATCATTGTTTCTTTGTTGACCTTCTGTCTTGCTGACCTGTCTAGTGCTGTCAGTGGAGTATTGAAGTCTCCATTATTATTGCTTTGCTGTCTATCTAATTTCTTACGTCTAGTAGTAGTTGTTTTATAAGTTTGGGAGCTCCAGTGTTAGGTGCATATATTAGATTATCTTTTTATTAAAGAGTTATTAGAGTTCTTTCTATGTTTTGGATACTAAACTCCTATTAAATAAATGATTTGCAAAGTTTTTCCCATTCTGTGGGTTATTTTTTTGCCTTCTTTTAAAGCACAAAGGTTTAAATATTGATGAAGTTTACTATATATATATTTATTTACTTATATGTATTTTTGAGGATTTGCTTGTGTTTTAGCATATATAAAAATCCATTATATATATAATCCATTAATATGTATGAGAATCCATTGATCAATTTAAAGCCACAAATATTTATCTATGTTTTCTTCTAAGAGCTTCATAGTTTTAGCTCTTACATTTAGATCTCTGATCCATTTTGAATTGATTTTTGTATATAGAGTGAGGTAGGGATACACATTCTTTTGTTTTTCATGTGGAAATCCATTGTCTCAGCACAACTTATTGAAAAGATGATTCTTTCCTACATCTAATTGTCATGGAATCTTTGTTGAAAATCAGTTGACCGTAGATGGTTAGGTTTATTTCTGGACTCTAGGTATTATTTCAGTGATATGTATATCGATCTTTTGGCAGTAATATACATTTTAAAGAATACTGTAATATTGCAGTAAGTTTTGAAGCTGGGAAGTGTGAGTTCTCCAAGTTTATTTATTTTTCAAGATTATCTTGGTTATTCTGGATTTCTTGCATTTTCATATTAATTTTAGGATCAGCTTGTCTGTTTCTGCAAAAGCGGTAGCTAGAATTTTGATAGGGACTGTGTTGAATCCATAGGTCAGTTTAAGGAGTATTGCCATCTTAACAATACTACATTGTCCAATTTGTGAGCACAGGATGTCTCATTCGTATCATGAATTGTTTTTCTGATTTCATTCTGCTTTCATTGAATTGTCTATTTGTATTTTATTGTATCTTGTTGAGTACACTTAAGATAATTATTTTGAGTTTCTTTTTCAGCAATTTGTTGATTTTTTTTTTTTTTCATTGAGGTCTGTTACTAGGGAATGATTATGTTCCTTCAGTGGTGTCATATTTCCTCGCTTTTTCATTTTGTTGTTGTGGTGGTGGTAGTGGTGTGTGTATGTGTGTGTGTCCCCACATTGATGTCTGTGCATCTGGTGGAACAACTGCCTGTTTCCAACTTTCTACAGTGTTTTACACAGAGAAGAGCATTCACCTACAATTGGATCTAACTGTGCAATTTGGAATGATATGGTGACAATTTCCAGATAAGTACAATGGTATAGTCTCAGTGCAGCTTCTTTGGCTGCATTCAGCATCAGCAATAACTGTAAGTGCCTCAGTGGTTTAGGCTGAGGTGCATCTGAGGTGGCAGCACAGGTTGTTAACATCCTCAGGGACAAGGTATTTTGAGGTCCTCCTATTCTTGTTTTTCCTACAATGGGAAAAACATAGGTGGCAGGATCCCTTTTGGTGTCAGGTCTGATATGTCCTATAAGCTGCTGCAGTGGTGCTGGATTCCAGGTACAGGTGCTCAGATTGGCTGTGTGGCTGGGGTCGTAGGTTCAGTGTCTCCGAAACCTCTTGTGGCATCTGGGTCTTAGGGTGCAAGTTTACTCTCTGTGGATACAGGTTACTCAAAGAACCAGAATCTTTGGCCCTGAGGCACCCCCTAGAAACTCTGGTCTAGGGAATAGGGTTGTAGCTGTAATTTTATCCTTAGGGGGCAGGGTACAGACCTGGCCCAACTCTAGGGAAGAAGGGGTGCTCTAGAGGCTTGAACCCAAGGCACATGGTACAGCTGCCATGCAGCAGTCTGAACCAATAAGGTTCAGTGGCAACTCAGCTCCCTGGGGATGAAGCACCATATAGTGGTGATTCCATACTCTGAGGATGGCAAGGCTTGGTAGTATCCCTGACTCTGTGAAGCCAGATGCATTGGCAGCAAGTACTCCACAAGGGCCAACCAAAGTTGTTATTTTGGTCTCAGGAGACAGGGAAAAGCACAGCAATGACTGTACTCTCCAGGGAGAGGGGTGTCTCAGCAGCTCAGACTCTAGGGAACAAATCCAGTTCCAGTACTAGAGATGTTTGGCCTGTAGGGTGAGGTGTCTCAGCTGTCATTGCTCTGTTTCCCTGTGATGCAGAGTGCTACACCAGCTCAGTTTTGGACTACACAGCTGCTTAGCTTGACAAAGGCACCAATTCCCCGGGGGTGAAGTGTCACTTCAGCTCAGGCCTTGGGGCCTTCACTATTCTAGGCAGCCCAGGCACCATTTTTCTGTTATGTAGGGCTCCGTCAAAGCACTATGTCCCTGGGAGATAATGTGCAGTTTTAGTTTAGGACCCTAGAGGCAGGGTGCAGCCACCGTTGACAGAGGTAGATGAAGATATTGTGTCAAAGTACCATTTTCCAGGAGGGAGTGTTGTGCAGCTTCACCTCTTGCCTGAGGTAGCCAGTTTGGGGATGCGAGGGCAGGTGGAGCAGTTTCAACACAGCTTGGCACCACCAGGAAGAGTGTGACAGTTGCCTGAAGCTTGGTTTAGGGATGCTGAGCCATCAGGTATGGGTGGTTCAATTGTAGTTTAGCCTCAGGGATAAAGGGGTGCTGTGGCTACTCACCCCCAGAGCAAGGCATACTCCAGCATTAGTTCCCTTTTCAAAATGATATAGGGCAGTAGCTGCATGGGCCACAGGAGCAAGGCACAGTGTCAGCTCTTTCTGGGGGTGTACAGCTGTGTGAACTCTAGGTAGGTAGCTCCCTCAGGTGGGCTTAGTGCTTGTGAGGTCTGCAGGAGACCCCAGTGGACTGTAGCTATCTCAGGTGTTGATGGAGGATGCTGGGGTTCTCTTGCCTATCTTTTCATTGCAAGGAGAATTTCCTCCTGGTTTCTGGCTGATCCTGGTGGTGGGGGTTTGGAATGGTGGAGGCCTGGCATTTTATTTTATTTTATTTTATTTTGTTTTATTTTATTTTCTTTTATTTTGAGACAGGGTCTCACTCTGTCACCCAGGCTGGAGTGCAGTGGCCCAATCTTAGCTCACTGCAACCTCCGCCTCCTGGGTTCAAGCAATTATTGCACCTCAGCCTCCTGAGTAGCTGGGATTACAGGCACGTGCCACTACACCCGGCTAATTTTTGTATTTTTGTAGAGATGTGGTTTCACCATGTTGGCCAGGCTTGTCTTGAACTCCTGGGCTCAAATGATCCATCTGCCTTGGCCTCCCAAAGTGCTTAGATTACAGGTGTGAGCCACTATGCCCGGCCATTTCCTTCCATTCTTTATGTGGCTATCCTGAGTTTTTGTGCTCAGTAGGGTTTCTGTTCCTTTTCTGATGTACTCTGGCATTTACCTTTTATTATTTTTGCTAAAAGGTAGTTTTTTATTTATTGTTTTCGTTGTATTTTTTGGAGGAATGAGTGCTAGTGGTATCTACTTGGCCATGTTGCTGACATCATCTTCAAGATGTCTTTTTACCAGTTAGATTTTCTTTATTTTTATATTTTTGAGTTCCTCGGCATTTATTTGGGAAAGTCTTTATTTCTCCTTCATGTTTGAAGGATATTTTCACTGCATATACTGTCCTTGGATAAACAATTTTTTTCCTTTAGTACTTTATTGATTATTACTTTTTAAAATAAAAAATATAAACTTTATTTCTCAACATAAACTCCATGAAAGTCAAGAGTCTTGGTGGGCCATGATTCAGGCCATTTAGTCCATCCTCAAGAACTGAGGGTCCTGATAATTTAACCATATCAGTGAAGTCTTTTTTGACATTATTAACTGAAAAAAAGAGTGCTCTTTAAAGATGTTTTTAAGATTAGAAAAGAAAAATAAGTCAGAAGGAGTCAAATCAGGATTGCAAGGTGGACACCTAGTGATTTCCCAGCAAAATTCTCACAAAATTGTCCTTGTTTGATGACAGGAGTGAGGAGAAGCATTGTTACGGTAGAGAAGGACTTTGTGGTGAAGCTTTTGTGGGTGTTTTTCAGCTAAAGCTTTGACTAATTTCCTTAAAACACTCTAATCATAAGCAGATGTTCTTGTTCTTTCACCCTCCAGAAATCAATGAGTAAAATGCCTTCAGCATCCCCGAAGGCTATTGCCATGATCTTTGCTCTTGACTGGTCCACGTGTGCCTTGACTGGCCCGCTTCCAACTCTTGGTAGCCATTGCTTTGATTGTGCTTTGTCTTCAGGATTATACTGGTAAAGTCATGTTTCATCTCCTGTTACAATTCTTAAAAAAAAGCTTCAGGATTTTGACCCCACTTGCTTAAAATTTCCATCAAAAGCTCTGCTGCTGTCTGCAGCTGATTTGAGCACAATCATTTTGGCACTCATTTAGTGAAAAGTGTGCTTAACTTTAATATTTTAATCAGCATCATATAAGCTGAACCAGTTGAGATGTCTATGGTGTTGGCTATTGTTTCTGCTGTTAATCACTGGTCCTTTTCAATTAGAGCACAGATAAAATTAATTTTTTCTTCACAAATTGATGTGGATGGCCTGTCAGTGAGGGCTTCATCTTTAACACTGTCCTTTCCCTACTTAAAACAAGTTATCAGCTTGTAAACTGCTGAATTCTTTGGGGACATTGCCCCCAAAAGCTTTTTGTAAAGCAACAATGATTTCACCTTTCTTCCATCCAAGTTTCACCATAAATTTGATGTTAGTTCTTGTTTCAATTTTAGCAGAACTCATATTGCTCTTATAGGGGCTCTTTTCAAACTGAAGTCTTATCCTTCCTTTATGCCTCGAATTAGATCCTGTTCAGACATGTCATAACAAGTTAGTACAAGTTTATTTTGGTGCAAAATTTTTTGAAGTGATGTGTAGTTTTTCTTTTTCTTTTTTTTTTTGATTGTTTTAAAATTCAAGTTTATTTCCTTTTAAAAAAATTTTTATTTTATGTTCAGGAGTACCTGTAAAAATTTGTTACATAGATAAACTCATGTCATGGGGTTTGTTGTACAGATTATTTGGTCACCCAGGAATTAAGCCCACTACCCAATAATTATCTTTTATGCTCCTCTCTCCCTCCTTCCACCCTTCACCCTCAAATAGACTCAAGTATCTGTTGTTTTCTTCTTTGTGTCAATAAGTTCTCATCATTCAGCTCCCACTTATAAGAGAGAACATGTGGTACTTGGTTTTCTGTTCCCGTATTACATTTGCTGCAGCTCTGTCCATGCTCCCACAAAATACATGATTTCTTTCTTTTTTATGGCTGCATACTATTCCTTTGTGTATATGTACTACAGTTTCTTTATCCAGTTTGTCATTGCCACTTTTAAGATCCTTTCTTTATCCTTGATCTTTGGGAGTTTGTTTGTTAAATGTCTTGAGATATTCTTTTTTGGGTTAAATATACTTGGTGTCCTATAGCCTTCTTGCACTTGAATATTGATACCTTTTTCTAGGTTTGGGAAGTTCTCTGATATTTTCCCTTTGAATAAATTTTCTACACCAACCCCCTTCTCTCTACTCCCTCTTTAAGGCCAATAATATTAGATTTGCCCCTTTTAGACTATCTTCTAGATCTTATAGATTTGTTTCATACTTTTAAATTATTTTTTCTTTTGTCTTCTCTGACTGTATATTTTCAAATAGGCTGTCTTCAAGCTCACCAATTCTTTCTTCTTCTTGACCAGTTCTGCTGTTAAGAGACTTTGATGCATTCTTCAGTATGTCAATTGCATTTATCAACTCCAGGAATTCTTCTTGATTCTTTTAAATTATTTCAATCTCTTTGTTATATTTATCTGATAGGATTCTGAATTTCTTTTCATGTTATTTTGGATTTTGTTGAGCTTCCTCAAAACAGCTATTTTGAATTTTCTGTTGGAAAGGTCGCATATCTCTGTCTTTCTGGGACTGGTCATTGGTGACTAATTCAGTTGATTTGGTAAGGTCATGTTTTCCTGGATGGTCTTGATGCTTGTGGATATTCACTGGTATCTGGGCATTGAAGACTTATGTAGTTGTTATAGTTTTCACAGTCTGGGCTTGTTTGAACCTGTCCTTCTTGGGAAGGCTTTCCAAGTATTTGAAGGGACTTGAGTGTTGTGATCTAAGTCTTTGGTCATTGCAGCCATATCTGCATTATGGGGCACCCCAAGCCCAGTAGTCTGTGACTCTTCCAATCTCATAGAGGTACTACCTTAGTGGTCTTAAGTAAGATCTGGGAGAATTCTCTGGGTTACCAGGCAGAGACTCTTGTTACCTTCCCTTGCTTTCCCCAAGGAAATGAAGTCTGTTTCTCTGAACTGAGCTGCCGGGAGCTGTGGGAGGGGTGACATAAGCACCTCTGTGGTCACCACCACTGGAACTACACTTGGTCAGATACAAAGCAAACACAGCGCTGTCTTACCTAAGGCCCACAGTGACAATTGCCTAGCTACTGTCTATGTTCATTTAAGGCTCGAGGGCTCTATAATCAGCAGGTGGTGAATCCAGCCAAGCTTGTGTCCTTTTATTCATGGTGGCAAACTCTCCCCAGCCCTAGGCAGTTCCAGAGATGTCATCTAGGAGCCGGGGTCTGGATTCAGGAATCTTAGAAATCCATCTGTTGCTCTATTCTACTGTGGCAGAGCTGGCACACAAGCCACAGACAAAATTCTTCCCACTTTTCCTTTCCCTTTCCTCAAGCAAAGGAGTCTTTCCCCATGGTCAGCACTGCTCCAGGCTCATGGTGAGTACTGCCTGAGTCTGGCTACTGCTGATGTTCCCTCAAGGACCAAGGTCTCTTTAGTCAGCTTGTGGTGAAAGTCACCAGCCCCAAGTCTCTCCCTTCAGGGACATGGGCTCCCCTCTTGCCCAGGCCAGGTGCAGAAATGCCATCCAGGAGCCAATGCCTGGAATTGTGGACCCCAGCAGCCCAGTTGGTGCTCTACTCCACTGTGGCTGAGCTGGTACCCAAGCTGGAAGACAATATCCCCTTTACTCTTCCATCCCCTTTCCTCATGCATTAGTCTCTCTCCACAGCCACAATAGCTGGAAATGCGCTGGGTCTTACCTGAAGCCAGCGAAACACTGGGTCTTACCCAAGGCCTATGATGTACTACCTGGATATCACCGCTGGTTATTCAGGACCCAAGGACACTTTAGCCAGCATATGATGGATCTTGTCAGGACTAGGTCTTTCCCTTCAAGACAACAGGTTCCCTTCTGGCCAAGGGTGTGTCTAGAAATGTCATCTATGAGCTAGGACCTGCAATGGAGGCCTTAGGACTCTTCCTGGTGACCTATTCTGCTGTGGCTGAGCTGGTATCCAATTTGCAAGACGAAGTCCTCTTTACCCTCATCTCTCCTCTCCTTGAGAAGGAAGGAGTTTCGCTTGGAGCTGTGAACTGCACTGCCTGAGGTTGGGGGAGGGGTGATGCAAGCACTCCATTGGTTGCTCCAGCTGGTGTCTCCCTAGTTTGCATACACGTGAAATCCATTGGCTCTGAGTCCAGCCCATCACCAGGACTTTCCCAGGAATTGCAGTCCTTATGGCCTAGACCACCTTTCAAGTTTATTTGGAACCCCAGAGCACTTTATCCCGTGGTGATGGGACTTGCCAGAGCTCAGGTTCTGATCATAGGGATGGATGATTCACCTCTGGCTAGGGCTGGTCTAAATGCTCCATCTATGGACACCAGCTGAGGTTCTGCCCCATGTTACTTTCTGCCATGACAGGGCAGCACTGAGTTCCAATGCCGAGTCGCACAATGACTGTGCTCTCCCTCTCCCAAGAGCACAGATTCTTCACACTATGCGACTGATGCCAGGAGACGGAGAAAGGGTGGTATAGGTGATTCAAGACTGTCTTTCCTACTCTCTTTAGTGCCTTTTTCCTTAATATGATGTTAAAAACCTGGCATTGTGATCACTAATCTAATTTTTAGTTCTTATGAAGGTGATTTTTTTGTGTGTAGCACAGTGGAACTTCATGCTGTCATGTTACAGTGGAAAGCAACACTGAGATCTACTGCGCTGAGAATTTGTTTTTAACACTGTCATGGAAAGTCCTTGAGTTTCCGTGCATGCCTTGAGCTGAGAGTTTTGGGATGTAGAGACATAAGCATTCACCTCCATTCTGAGATCTTTGGAGTGTCCAAACTTTTCTATTTGGTGAGAACTTAATTGCAGGTAATCGGTTTTATGCTGAGTGTCATAGCTGCTAGATCTTTATTCTGGAATATGAATGGGCCTTTGTGCTATTTGTCATACATTAGCTAGATAAATGATCCTATATTTCTCATATTTTGCATATTTCGCTACACATTTTTTTCCTTCACTGCGATCATAGTATCAATCTCTGTATCAGTTAGGATTCTTGGCTGTAAGCAGTAGAAATGGACTCAGGACCTCTCATGCAGAAAGGCAAATTTTTGGAAGCATATCAGAGCTTCACTGAGTTATTGAGGGCCGGAAATGTGGGAGTGACTTCATTGGGTGGTCCTGGTTCAGAATCTCTTGTGAAGTTGCAACTAAGATGTCAGCCAAAGCTGCAATCTTCAAAGACTTGAATGGGGCCAGAGGATGTGCTCTAAGGCTACTAATGTGTCTGTTGGCAAGAGGTTTTAATTTCTTGCCATGTGAGCATCTTCAAAAGGTTGCTCATGTCATGACTTACCTCAGAGTAACTGATTGCCAGAGAGTAGTAGGTGGGTGGAAAGAGAGAATGAAAGCACAAGATGGAAGCTGAAAAGTCCTTTATCCCTAAATTACTTCTGTAATATTCTATGGATTACATTGACCAACCGTAGCATAATGTGGGAGCGAATTGCACAAAGGCATGAATACTGGGAGACAAGGATAATTAGGAGGTATCTTGGAGGCTGCCTACTACCATGGATAAGTGGAGGAAAAGCTGAGAAATTGAAAAACAAACAAACAAACAAAAAACAAAAAGAAAACCTAGGGATGCTCCAAGGGCTGGCCAGCAAAACTTCAGAAAATGTCAGAGAGAGGGAACAAAACGCTTTATGTTGTTATTGGCATAAACATAAAGACAAAAGTCTTTATGTTGTTATTGCCACTGTAATTGTTATGACTTTTAGTCATTCTACATTTGCTCAAGATTGAGAGCCCTGGGAGACAGCTGAGCCTACTTCATGTGCTTGCATCTCCATCGTGCTGAATTTGTGAGAGAACATATATTTAACTCAGCTTCCATCATGGGAATCAAGCACTACCTTCCACCAAGACTACACACAACAGGGAATTCTCCAAATAAGAGGTCAGGATGCTAACTGGAAAGAAGGGTTAATGCTAGATACATCTGCCCTTTCCCAGAAAAGACAGTATCTAATAGAGTCATACAAAATTGAGGGACCTCCAAGTGGCTAATGTGATGTGTAGTCTGAGAGAGCTATGTAAATAATTAATTGTAGGAGTCACTGGAATTTGAATAGGAGGTATTTGAGATTATGATAATACACAAAAGAGCTAGTGAGTGTTGGTAGAGGTGAGATAAGAGGTCAAGAAGGAACACAGAATATTTGAGAGAGTAGGAAAAGTCAAGCTCATGGATACTGCCTCTTTTCTGATTTCTCACTGTTTGAACCACATGCAGGAACTGATTCACTTGTAAGTCCTTGCTGCTATTGTGTCTCTTAGTTTTCTTTTGTCTAAAAGTGTAGTCTTCCTCAATAGGCTAGAGCTGTTATCACGCAGAGACTGTCTCATTCACCTCTCCCTTTCTTCACCCCATAACTCAGAGTTGTTTAGCTATGTTTTAACCTGCCTGGGAGGAGGAGATCTAGCTACAGTTGATTATCCTGCCCCTGCAAAAGCTCAAGAGAAGAAGCCACTACTTGATGTTAGCAAACAGCTATAGAAAAAGTGATTCATACCTTGCTTTGGAGGAGAATAACCTTTTTAAATTGCAACGTTCATTTGATGATTCTTCAGTAGCCCTCAGATCTAAACCTCTGGAAAGATAGAAGTTGCTATGCAGACAAAGAGATAAATTCTCAGTGTATAGTATGACTTGTGTTAAGGAATAATATACTGCTTGTATAACTTTTAATTCTTAGTAAATGAATATTGTGGATTAAGCTCTTCTTACAAGGATGAGACAATAAAGGATAAAGCCAGGGGCCTTCTGTAGGAGATAAGGTCTCACCTCTAGTGTAAGCTTGTTACTTGTCCCAGTTATATGGGGCAATAGGCCTGCTTCTCAGATAAGAAACTAGAACTTGGGAGAACAGGTATAGGTTGCCAGAAGGGAAATGATCCCTTCTTTGGTTTGGATTTCAGGAAAGGGTTGTTGAGATATCTAGGAAAAAGCACACTGATGATGGGTGTTAAGATGACACTGACCTCGTGGAGGCAGGCTGGAGACTGAGAAGGTGGGAACAAAGGGAACAGAGTCAACCCCTTGAAGCTAGTTTGATGATTATCTCTCTGGGATGGAAGTGAAATGTTATAGAACCTTTGAGCCCTGAGAATGAGCTCCTGATGGTGAAAACCAGCCTTAGACGATAAAGCCAGACTTCACTTCCCTTTGGTATTTATTTACCTGTTGCCCTCCATCTGGGTTTTGTGAAATCTGTTCAAGTCCTGGATGGTCTCAGCTAAGCTCTGAGGGTACCCAGGTTGGCTCTTGTGTTCTATAAGAGTTAGAGTTTCAAAGAAGAAGTCACAGTCCACTTGCCTTTGGCCATTAGAGCATTTGCAGTGTGGATGCAGAATAAAGCATGAACATGTTCCATGCCTTCCTGTGTATCACTGAGGCAGTGCCTGGAGAATCGCACCATCTCTGTGTGCCCTGCCTAAGCCAGGCTATGGTCACATTGCTGGTCCCTGCTTCTGCTGCCTCCTGGCATGGCATCCTCTAGAAAGGGTGCGAAGGCAAGAGACTGGATTTCTTATCACTTAGTTTCCAGAACTATAAGCCGAAGACCTAATTTTTTTCAAGGATTCATGAAAATGTTCAAGTTTGCATAGCATATTATTGGCTTCGACATATGAATATGGTGAAACAAGTAAATAAATGTTTATTTAAGTGTCTTCATGTCTGTTGGTCTACTCAACTATTATGTAGTTGCATAGAAATTGTATTCCATATGAGATACAGATGTATCTTATTATGATATGAGGTGAGAATTTCAAAATAAAAGGACTAGCAGCATCTTAAAATACTGTCTCTTCCTCAGTCTGTCCCGCTAGGTGCAAAGCAACCTCTTATCCACCAGAGGGCGGACTAAGCCCCGCTTCAGCTTCCTTTGCCAGGATCCCCTTCTCCCTGGCAGGTCGCAAGCAGGCCTCCCAGATTCATCTGTAATTCTTCCTTCTTTCTGAGCCTTGGTTTTCTGGCCTGTAAATTTGAATTAATGGTGCCTCCGTCATCAAGGTGAGGCAACATTCTCCAAAGCACGTGGGATTCCAGAGGCAGGTGGTAATGTTAGGGAGGTGGAAAGTTTGAAGGTTCCTCTCATCTGAGAAACCTTACTGAGACATCTAGAGACTGAGAAAACTAGTGAGACCCATTTTGCTATTCTTGATTTCCCTCAAAGCACAAAGACTGGGTCAGAGATGGAAGAGTGATGGGAGTGGGGGTCGTTACAGGCATGAATGGAGATCTCCGAATTTTGACACAGGACTGCTCTTTTTCTTGAGCCTGTCCTTCCTTACTGAGATGTATTATTTCAAAATGCTCTCTGAGCTCAAAGGAGGCTTACAGATCTCCTGGCTGAAGATGGGGTGGGGGTGGGTGAAGAAAAAATTAGGGAGGTTTTATGAAGGAGTTAGTCTTGACCTGAATGTGCTGGTAGGGTTTTTTCCAAATGAAATAATTTAAATAACTTGTTTTCCTAATTATAAAATAATATACACACAATATAGAAAATTCGGAATATAGCATCTCTCCCCCAAAAATATATGTGTTTCTTAGTTATTCCATCATTCAGAGAAACCCACCATTAACAGTTTGGTGTATGTTCTTTGTTTTACATCTTACCTTAGTTTTGTTCCTGCTGCTATAACAAAATACTATAGACTGGGTGATTTGTAAAGAATAGAAATTTATTCCTCACAGTTCTGGTGGCTGGGAAGTCCAAGATCAAGTCATCAGCAGATTTAGTATATGGTGAGGGTTGCTCTCTGCTTCCAAGATGGCACCTGTTGCTATGTCCTCATGTGGCAGAAGGGCAAGAAGGGGGACAAACACTGTGTCCTCACATGGCAGAAGAGATGGAGGGTAGGGGGAGCTCACTCCCTTAACGCCTTCTATAAAGGTGCTAATTCCAGCTGTAATAGTGAAACCCTCATGATTTAGTCACCTTCTAAAGCCATTGCCTCTTAATACAATCACCTTGGAGGTTAAATTTCAACATACGAATTTTGGAGGCACACATACATTCAAACTATAGCACATCTTATGTACATATTTATAAACACGTATAACATCAAATCTCTTTAAAGTCTACCTTTTTCAGTGTGTATTTTTCTATGCTATACTTTGTTCTTCTATTATTTTTTGCTTATTTCATGTTACATTGAACAGATGTGCCAGAATTTATGTAATGAAGCCTATATACATGTAAGTTTTTTCCAGATATTAATTATTATAAAAATGCTATCATCTTTGGAGCTAAATTTTGCAAAATGTTCATATTGTTTTCTTAGCAGGGCTACACATGGGGATAATCTGGGACCATTTAATCTAAATTTTAATCTAATGCGATACTATTTTTTTATCCTTTCTAGAAATAGGATTGTATAGTCAAAGGGCAACTGCATATGTAATTTTGCTAGATGTAGGAAATGTGGCATTTGGTATTTCTACCTATCTTATATAAGAGTTCTTCCTTCTCGAAGCCTCACCAACTGGATATGTTGTCAAATTTCTAGATGAATTCCTGGATGACCAGATGTAGGAGGAGATAGTGCAACTTAAGCAACAGACAACAGAAACAGACCCACAGGTTCAAACGTAGGGGAACCTAACAGTAAGAGAAATGTCAGCTCCATATAGGGAAGCACTTTCTGTCACCCTATCTGTCTAACGGTAGTGTGAGATTCTCAGGAAGTTATAGGCTTCCTGTCATTTGAGGTGTTCAAGAAAGGCCAGATGACCATTCAGCAGAATGTAGTAGAGAATGTTTCAGCACCACTTTGGCATCTAGATCCAGGACCTTTAAGACTGGAGAAAAACACAAAACCATATTGATTGCTTCATTTTAAATACCTGAATCCATGATTATGAGATACTTAATTAGGCCCTTATTGCTGCCATGGATTTACATGTCCCTAGTCCATTCACTCTCCCATTTACTTCTAGATCACTTTTATATGCCTTTCCTCAAACTCCCAGTACCCTCTCCACCATCCTTATTCTCAGCTTCTGACCTCGCTTCCTACTTCACTTAAAGGATGGTATCGATCAGAAGAGAGCCTCCACAGACTCTTATCAAAACATCTCTATACCTACTGGCATCTGAACACAGGTACTCTTCTCCCATTTGTTGCCATTGATTAACTTTCTGTGGCCCTAGCTAGAACCATTTCTTTAATTTGCGCAGCAGATCCCATCCCCTTTCCGCTACTAAAAGGCATTGCTTCAGCCATTATTTATCTCTGCCTTCACCTTCTACTTCCCTCACTCCTTTGTTCCATCTTACTGATCTTCCTGCTCTTGCTCAAAGATACCAGCCATACTGTTGCCTTAGAATATTTGCTTTCACTGATTCATTTTTTGGGAAAGCTCTTCTCACAGATTTTCATTATACATAACTCTTTCACCTCCATTTACATTGACTAGAGTTAAAAAATATCTAACTGTAGGCTTTTTACAGGAGTTACCTAAAACGTAAGAATACAGAATGGCAAAAGGAAAAGAATGAAAATACAATATACCATGCAAACACTAACTAAAATAATGATAGTGTAATTAATATTAATTTGAATAAAATTGACTATAAGACAAAAAGCCTTAAGAGATAATGAGGGCTATCTTAAGATAACAAAATGCAACATTTCCAGCAGAATGTAATAATTCTAAATGTAATTTCACCTAATAACATAGCCTGACAGTATATAAAGCAGAAATACACAATTATAGTGGGACATTTTAATTCATCTCTCCCATTAATTAACTCCTCGTATGGGAATGGTCTATTTATATCTCTTTCTCCATTTACTAGGTTGTGAGGACTCCAAGGTAGAGACCTTGCCTTGATCATGGTTGTATTCCTAGTGATGTGCATGGTGCCAGGCATAGGACTGGCCTTTATTCATTAATGTTTTCTGTACTAGACTTTCTCCGGCAATAGTGAGGTCACCATGTTCTGAAACATTCTTTAGGAATGCTCTTACTCCTAGAAGGGTCTTAGTCTTCTGAATTGAAAGCTGTCTCTCTCAGCACCCTACCCTCCCTACCCTATCCTCATGGGGCTTGGGCATAGATAGGTTCTGGAGGGCCTACGTTTTAAATCATAAGTAGTGTTAATTGTAGGGAATTTAAAACAGATCAATTTTTTATTTCCTACAAAGTCCTGGGTTGGGCATGGTTTCTATTAGAAGGATCCTTTCTAATGGATCCTCAATAATCTAATACATCCTCAATAATTTATCTGAGGGTTTGCATTAAGGCTTTTCAATTATTCAAATTGTCAGATTTTTCATCTCTTGATGAAACTTTTCTGGAAGCTTCTATCTCAGTTGTTGCAAGTGCTTGATCGCATAGCTTCTGCCTTTGGCAAGCACTTAGCCAAGGGCTGTAAATCTGGGCCTATCAAAACCATTATGGCAATTTAGAGGCTTTCTGGAAAGTTCAGTGCTTCTATAGAGAGATTTAAATGAGACAGTGTCTGTGGGGACTTAGAGAGTTTGTAGGTCTTAGTTTTTCTCTGGGTTCTGCTTATAAGCCACTGTGCTGGGCATCCTTCCCCATAGCTTCTCTGTCATCTCTGCTCTGCTCTGCATCTGGAGGAGCTGGTCTTCAGACCGTAGCACCTGGACTCTCTTGTTCCCTGATTGGGTTCAGCCAACAGAGGCACTGGCTAGAGATCAGAGGAAGGAGCAGAGACAGGTTAGGGAATTTCTTTTCCACTTCTCTTTGGATCCATGATTTCATGATCACAGTTTCTTCTGGGTAGCCTCTTCCAAGGCTGCCCTGGAACACCAGTAAGTGATTTCCCTGCTTGTCCCTCTATAATTGGTGGTGGTAATGGCTTCCCGCAGTTGTCAGTCCCCGCATGCTTCAAACCACTTGCTATTATTCTCTTAACCCTGAACATAAATAGGCCTTCATTAAATTGTCGTTCAAATTTTAGCCGACTGGCCTTTCGCACTGGGACCTGCCTGGAATACGAAAATGAACAGAATATGCATTTTGCCCGAAAGATGGCCCCTTTGCTTGCCATCTGTCAGCTCAGAGTCTTTATCAGATACACCTGGAAAGACTAGGTCTCAGGTGCTGTGGACTTAGGCGTGGAGATT
Source organism: Macaca fascicularis (assembly GCF_037993035.2). Taxonomy (NCBI): domain Eukaryota; kingdom Metazoa; phylum Chordata; class Mammalia; order Primates; family Cercopithecidae; genus Macaca; species Macaca fascicularis. The sequence goes on along the minus strand of NC_088388.1, from coordinate 50,679,587 downwards.
CAGAGAAGGAAAAGACACTTGTGCAAAATCAAAGAGATAAAAGATAAGCCTTAAGCCCTCATCCCCTGTGCTGTGTGCTTTCTGCTGTTGGGCCTTCTCTTTTAGCTGTCTTCACTGAGGAGACATGCAGAGGGGGAACAAATGAGGACTTGTAAATTGGCAAGCAAAAGTAGAAAACTCAAGCTAGCTTAAGGGAAATAAGAAAAATCTTGTTAGAATGTACAGATATCTCATGGGACCCCCAGGACAGGGAAGTTGTTCATTCTCATAAACCAGGGATGGGAATGTCCTTCTCAGGGAAAATTATTGGAAACCCAAGTCCTCTTTAAGGACTGGGTTTTCTGTTGGTTCTGTTTCTCTTTTTGCACCTGGTTCCTGGATGATCTCTGCCCCTCTTTGCTCTGACACATGGGGCAGCTACTTCCTCTACCATGCTTGAACCATTCCATGGCAGTTTACTGAATATCTATTGTGTGCCAGCTACTGTACTAGAAGACACGGTCTCTTTTCTCGTGATATGGAGGGCAGGAGAGACAGACAGTAATCAAACAAACAATCAAGGGAATTTCAGAGAGTGATAAGTGGCATTCATAGGAGAATGACCAGGGATGGTTCTTTGTAGGTCAGGGAAGACTTCTCTCAAGATGGTGTGACTTGAGACCCTAGAAGAGAGAAGAATTATGTAAGGTTTCATGAGTCAGAAGAAAAGGTTTGCATTTTTTTTTCTAAGTGCAGTAGTAAAAAGCAATTAAAGAGTTTTAGGTGAGGGAGGACAATCTCATATTTACATTGTTAAAAGATGACTCAGGCTGCTGTGTGGTTAATGAAGGTTAGAGGGCAGAAGAAGAGGCAGAGAGGTCCTCGCAGAAACTCTAAACAGGAGTCCAGATTTGCAATGATAGGAAATGGTGGAAGGGTTAGAGAGAGAGACTGGAGGCAGAGCAGAGGATTAGCAGACCAGTTGGTTAGACAGAGAGGGAGATAGTATAGGTTAAGAGGAAGCAAAGGCAGCTCAGGTTTTTGTTTTGATCAGCGGGGGGTGGGGTGGTGCCATTTAATGACCTTCCTTGATGAGAACTCCCAAGCAGTCCCAGAGCTGCTAAGCACTTTCCAGGTGGGGCAAGTTCTTTCCTTATCAGGCTCCACAGCTTCCTGATGGCTCCCAAGTGCCCCCACAGGTCACTTCTATCTGCAGGCCTTGTTGTCTCTGGGATCAGCTCTTGTCCCCACAGTAACTTTGTGAGTCAGATCGGGGTCACCAAGTACTGGCTTGTACACACTATCCTCACTGGTTTCATTTCAAATGTATGTTCTCCAAGCCCCAGCTGGGCTCCTTTTGTCATCCCTAATCTGTTCCTTTCTTTTCCACACTTCCCATGGGAGCCAGGGTGTCCTATCCCTGATTCCTCAAGGCTTCACTCCCACTTATACTCCTTTCTTCTCCACAAATTACCCAGCCTCTCACTTTGGGAAAAGGCCTTCTCATGTCTCTGCCCCCATTCTGCCCTTCTCAGCAGCAGGTGCATTTCCTCCTGTCTCAGGTGAACCTCTGCACTTGTATTGAAACTAGAGGGGCTGCCAGACACAGTGGCTCATGCCTGTAATCCCAGCACTTTGGGAGGCCCAAACGGGAGGATTGCTTGAGCCCAGGAGTTCGACCAACGTGGTCAACATAGTGAATCCCTGTCTCTACTAAAAGTACAAAAAATTAGCCTGGCTTGGTGACGCATGTCTGTAGTCCCAGCTACTCAGGAGGCAGAGGTGGGAGGATCACCTGAGCTCAGAAAGTTGAGCCTATAGAGCTGAGATCATGTTACTGCACTCCAGCCTGGGGGATGGAACTGAGACCCTGTCTTAGAAAGAAAAAAAACGGGGATGGAGTGGAGTGGAGAACAAACCAGAGGAGCCTAGAGTGAGGCAGAACTGGGTTTGAATCTCTGACATTCTGTAAACTGGCTGTCTGATCTTGGGGGAGCTATTTAACCTCTCTCAGCCTGCTTCCTTCCCTCTAAGTGGGGCCAGTAATAAATACATATTATTAGATTGTAGTGAGACATATATAAGATGAAACATGGAAGAAAGTACTTAGTACAGGCAGGGCTGGTATGTAGGAAGAACTCAATACATGGCGATGTAGTCACTGTTATTATAATTTTGTCTCTCTTCCCGAGACCTCACTTCTTTAATTACCTTCATACCCATCTTTCTCCCTGAGGGGAGCACAGGAAATGGAAGAAACACTGGACTCTGAGCTGGAGAGGCCAAAATGGCTTTTGCAGCCCGGCTGTCCTCCTTCCAGAAGCACCCAAGAAGCTGTTCCAGGCAAGACAGAGCAAGTTCCTGGGAATCTAAAGAGCCAGGGAAGGTCCAATGTGAGTCACTTCCTCAGTTAGCACCAAGGCAGTGACAGAAGTAGCATTTCCTGGCCATGACTTTGCTGAGGTTGTCCTGCTGTTTTTGGAAAGGTATTGCTTTTTAGGCTTCAGAAATGGGGACTCCATCTTAGTTCAGGATGCACGGCCACTGCTTAGTCTCTTGGGATTCCCCAGGAGCATGGGGTTAAGGAAACTGGGGAGGAAGTGGTGCGACTGACCCTACACAGCCCATGCTGCTCTTATACCCTGTTGGCCTTTCCTCCCTGACCTAAGCAGACTTTATTTCATTGTTAGGGAGGCAAAGCTATGGCTCCTCCTGCTAGAGCAATTCTCCTCAAAGTTTAGCAGACATCAGAATCTCCCGGGAGACTTGTTCAAATGCAGCTTGCTAGACTGTAGTGACAGATTTTCTGATTCAATCGTTATGGGGTGAGACCTGAGAATTTGCATGTTGTTATAAGATCCCAGGTGTTGTCAAGATAACTGGTCTAGGACTACTCTTTGAAAACCACCACCGCAGAGAGTTGCATATTTGCATCACCATTTGTCCTTTGGCATCCTGTCTTAGGGCAGGGCATGATGTAGGGGAAAGACAAAGGGGCAGGACTCTTGGGTTCTTATTTTCACTAATTTACTCTGTGGCTGCATTTCTGAAGACAGTTTTGATTGTGAGTAAGGGAATTTAGCTTGTTACTCTAAGACACACATGGACTTTGTTGGAAGGATACTAGGGAATCTCTCTAATTTCAAGGAACAGATTATAGTTAAGGTTTGGGAAGGGCAAAGCAGCCTTGGAATTTATTTTCTGCTGTCCAGGGCACTCTGGTCAGATAGTTCAAATTCTAAATGCTAATGAGAAGTAATCTATTTGGCTTACAAGGGACAAGACTTTCCCACCCTCCCCCACTTAGCCAATAAACCTCAACAGGTATTTGGTGGAGCAGACATACACAGCACTGCGTCAAGTAAACAGACAGGGCTGCTCCCCAGCTCCCACCAACCTGAACTGAGCAGCTTACTACAGAGGCCATGACTGGGATTCTTCCCCTGCCTGGGCCTCAGTTTTCTTATCTGTACTACGAGGGGTTTGGGTTAGAACTTCATCACCAAAGTTGGCCTGCATCATAATTGCTTGGGATACTAGAAAATAGAGACCCACAATGTCCCAAGGTGTACTGCTAAATGACCAACAACAGACTTTCCAAAACAAAACAAAACATCCCAATTTATAGTGTTTGCTTAATTTCTGTAGTGTAAATAAATACTCCTACTTTGGGCAAGTTCAAGCTAACAATGTGAAGTCACTGAACTTCACTTTGGGGAAGAGAGGTACATGTGGGCGCCAGCACACCACCCACCTACTGACTCAGAACCACTGATGGAGGCCTTGGACTCTGCATTTTGCCCCCCTTCAGGTGATGCTAGTGGATCATAAAATTTCAGAACCCCTGCATCCAGAGATCTCTGAGGGCTTTGCTGTCCCTTCTGTCTCTCCATTCTAATTATATTACAGGTTCTCACACTGGCTCTGGGAGTTGGGGAACATTTTCCTTCTTGAAAGAATTGCAGAGCAAGACCTAGAGAGATAAATGAGCCATTGCCCAAGTGAGCTAATGATGCATCTGCACCAGACTGTCTGGTACTTTTTCTCCTTGTCCTCTGTGAGGGCCCTATCTCTCCATCCTAGGGGCAGGGCAGCATCTCGATGTGCACGTCTCAGAGGGATACTGGAGGTTGCAGCTGTGGGTACTGGGACCCATGCCCATTGCCCATCTCTAAGGGTGGGGCTGGATTTCAGCTGCTATCACTATGACCTTTTGATCTCTTATCTCCATCCCTGGAACTGAGAGCCTGCCTGGTCATCGCTATTTTTGTGCAGGTTCCTCATCTTGATAACTTCTCTGTGCAGGTAGAGGACAGAGTGGAGGATGCCGTTTTTTGTCCTGAGGTGCACTGGGGCAGAGAGAGACATGACAGAGCCATGAAAGACCCACCAACAGATGGCAGGGGTGACACAGAAGTCGGGAAGAGGAAAGTTAGGCAAGGAAATGTACAAACTGCTGAAAAGGTTAAAAATTCCTTTTGCTATTCTTTTCTTTTCTTTCTTTCCTTTCTTTTTTTTTTTTGAGACAGGGTCCCACTCAATTGCCAAGGGTGGAGTGCAGTGGTGTGATCATAGCTCACTGTAACTTTGACCTTCTGGGCTCAAGCAGTCCTCCTCCTAGCCTCCTGCCTCAGCCTCCTGAGTAGCGGGGACCATGGGTGCACATCACTTCTCCTGGCTGATTTTTTATTTTTTGCAAAGATGAGGTCTAGCTTTGTTGTTTAGGCTGGTCTTGAACTTTTAGCTTCCACTTATCCTCCCACCTCAGCCTCCCAAAATGGTACTGGGATTACAGGTGTCAGTCACTGCTCCTGGCCCAGGATTGTACATTGTTTCTTTAAGGAGCTTTCAGAAGAAATCATTTTTATGCTGTAGTTAGGTTGGAAATTTAGTTTTGAACTGGGATGGTCCCTGATTCTCTTCTTCTAGGGAGTAGCGGTTCTCAAAGCATGCTCTCCAGATCAGTAATATCAACATCACCTGGGAATGTTTTAGAACTGCAAACTCTTCAACTCAGAATATCTCCCCCTCTTAGAGCTATTGCCTGAATCACCACGATTCCTTATTCATTTGTGGAGATTAAGCACTCCTCCCTCAAAAAACTCTTTTCCAATGCTGATGCCCCATGGGACTGCCATGATGGGCTATTTTCTCTGACTACAGGGTGGATGAGCTTGTGATAAGAGAAACAACTGAGGAATTCTGGGTTGGGGATGGGGGAAACTACAAGAGACAATAGAGACTACTCTGGCTATAACAGGCCTTCTTAGGCACTTTCTATTGTGGCTGCTTAGAAGGAGGCCTGAGGCCAGCACACCTCCTGCCCCTTGGAGATATCTAGCATAACATGGAAACTTCAAGCAGTGGATAAGCTCCTGGTGGACTGAACTCTTTGGATCTCTCCTGCATGTCTGTCCTCTCAACTCTCTGGACTCAGGACTTCACTGCCTGTCCCACAAGGAACAGGACTTTTCTGCCCTCCCCTATGTGGCCAATAAGCCACAACAAGTATGTGGTGGAACAGACACAGGAGAGGGTGGAATGGACTGGCTCCAACCCTTGTCTCCTCTCATTCCACCAGGGTTTTGCCATCTTCCTACAGTATAACTTCAACTCCCTCGGGCAACACATGCTCTGTTCTACCCTATGCTTGGGCTCCTGTGACAGGCCTTGTCCCAAGGGCCCTGTTTATATTCATCTGGGCCTGAAGGACAGGATCCAAGCATTGGAGGCTGGTCAGTGCTCAGAGCCTCTGAGGTGCTCCCTCCTTGGAAGTGTGATCCCTTCAGAAGAGTGTAGCTGAGGCTTCTTTCAATGACTATCTAGGGGATACGGGGGAAACAATTTGGAGCTGCGGCTGGGGGTTGACTATGAACCTGGCAGACTGGAGTGTAAACCGGAAGTCTTTCATCCATTTAGGTCTGAACTTGTCCTTCCAAAAGTGATGTGTGAAGCTGGTGGATCTGGGATAGGCCATTTGGAGAGGAGAAGAATGTGGAGTCAGGCTGGAGGGGACCTTTGCCTGATACAGCTCTGGACCAGTCCTGAGGCACCTACTTTGGTTTAGGTGAAATAAGCTATTTGTGGGTACACCTCTGAGCATGTTCTACCTGTGTGTCTTTCTCTGCATCCATAAGCATTCCCATGTGTATCTGTGTAGAGTCTCCATCTCCCCAGCTGTGAGGCCACAGACAGGTGATTTAAACCACCTGGCCCCCCTTTTCTGTGTCTGTATTATGGGGATAATAATAACTTTTATAAAAGCTTACTATGGCAGCAAAATGAAACAATACACACAAGCTTCTTAGCACAGTTCCTGGTGCTCATGTGTTAGGCTATTATTATCAATGCCTTGGGTAATTTACTTAACCTCCCTGGGCCTCAGTTTCTTCATGTGTAAAATAGGGATAATACCAGAACCTAGTACTATTCTAAGGATTAGAGCAATTGATACCTATGAAGTTCTCATATATGCAATAAATGTTAATGAGTAGAATGTATATTATCTTTGCATATGGATGTGTCCGGATGAGAATATCCGAGTTTGTACATGTCTCTGAGCATGTCTTGCTGCTGGTGTGTGTATATACACATGTATATGTGTGTTTAAGTGTGTTTATATGGCCAGACAGGCCCAGTCTCTCTGGTGGAGTTTGCTGTTGGCCCAGGTCTGGACTCCCTGAGCCAACTAGGGCCGGCGCCGGGGATGGAATTTCCATTAAGAATTAAGCAGGACAGCCCAGCATTGAGAAGTCAGGCAGGCAGAGGGGAGGGGGTCGAGGGGGAGGAAGCTTCAACTCTGAGCTCCCTTGGGCGGCCTCAGTACTGAACTGCCTTGGACAAGCTTTGCCTTGAGTCACAGGCCTTCTCAGGGCCATGGCCCAGAAGGATGGGCAAAGGGGGAGAAGCTGTTTACAGGGGCCTCTATAAGGAGACTTGGAGTTGCTGCAGCCAAGGCTGGAGCCATGAGGCGGCCCCCCAGCAATGGAGAGGCGGCCAGCAAAGGTCCAGGTGGCTGGGGTCTATGGGGAGTCCAGGAGTCCAGGAGGCTGTGCTGTGCCGTACGTATCTGGGAACGTGGATGTGAGTGTGTGTGTGTGTGTGTGTGTATTGGGAGGGTGGGGGCATTTATGCCAAGTGCCTCCAGGGAACATCTAACAAACCAAGTCTGTTCCTCTCTTACCCTGAAACCCAGACACAGAGTTTGGGCCTGGAAAAAAAGATCTTTGAGGCTTTTTTGCTAACATCGATCTGTTTATGATCTAAGCCTCATTCTATTTCTAGCGTATAATAAAATATCTTAGTGTTCCAGGTGCTTTACATCCTTGACCTCACTTCATACTTTCAACAACCTCATGAGCTGGGCAGAGATTATTATGTTCCCCAATGTACATATGGGAAAACTGATGCTCAGAGAGGTTAAGTGATTTGTCCAAGGATTCATCACTAGAAAGTGGTAGAGGCAGGATGCAAAACCAGGTTTCTCTGAGGAAGAAGTGGAGACCGACCTTCCTTCCTTCCTTCCTTCCTTCCTTCCTTCCTTCCTTCCTTCCTTCCTTCCTTCCTTCCTTCCTTCCTTCCTCCCTCCCTCCCTTCCTTCCTTCCTTCTTCCATTCCTCCCTCCCTCCCTACCTCTTTCTTTCTTCCTTCCTTCCTCCTCTCCTCTCCTCTCCTCTCCTCTCCTCTCCTCTCCTCTCCTCTCCTCTCCTCTCCTCTCCTCTCCTCTCCTTTCCTTTCCTTTCCTTTCCCTCACTCTGTTGCCAGGCTGCAGTGCGGTGGTGCAATCTTGGCTCACTGCGACCTCCAACACCGTGGTTCAACTGATTCTCCTGCCTCAGCCTCCTGAGTAGCTGGGATTACAGGCACACGCCACCACACCCAGCTAATTTTTGTATTATTAATAAGATGGGGTTTTACCATGAGGGACTCAAGCTCCGGACCTCATGATCCACCTGCCTTGGCCTCCCAAAGTGCTGGGATTACAGGCATGAGCCACCACTCCTGACTGAGACTATTCTTATCATACCACCTGCCTTACCAGAAACAGACTCAGAGAGAAGATTCTGCAAACTCTGCCCATTTGAGTAAGACTGTGGTTTCAGTGGTAATGCCCAGCCAGGTGGCACCAAGCCCTGTCCCCAGCCCTAGACAGCACTTGTTGAGACAGGAACTGAGGCCCCTCTCAGGGAACTTGGGGAGTAGAATCAGGCTGTTCTGGATGACTGCAGGGTAGAGTCGAAGCTGGCTTGTCTGAGAGGAATGGCTTGGCCATCTTCTGAGCCCTGGGTCCCTAGAGAGCTGAGGAAGAGAGTTAATGTCAGAGAGCTACTGTGTGTTCGAAGCCAGGGAGCAGCAGTCAGCTTCAGCCGGAGCCTGAAAAAAGAAATAGAGATTATTAGCATCAAGGAAGAGAAAGCTGCAGCGGGACCTTGGCATGGTCATTTTGTCATGGGGACGGAGTCGAACTCCTTCTCCCTGAATACATATTGTGAGCAAATTGACATAGTTTGCATGTGAGAGATTTAGGTTAGATGTCAAGGAGAACTTTCTGCCAATAAGAGAGTTCAAGCTTTCGAACAGGGCTCAAGGGAGACCAGGGGGCTGCCTTTGCTTGAGGACCTCCAATAGGTCGAGATTCTCTGGGCTCTGGGGGACTCATAGCAAGATGGGGCGGGAGTGGGGGGTTGTATGAAATGACCTGGAAGCTTTCCTCCAGGTCAATAATGCCACATTCCAGAGTTTTTGGGTGGGAATCAAGTTCTTCTAGATTTAGCTATTTCACAGAGCCGAGGACGGGGGTCGGGGTGGGGTCTGATCTTATGTGACGAAGTTAGAAGGAGTTTCTGCAACAACCCCTGGTCATTTCTGGCAGGTCCAGGATGTGGAGGGTGACTTAGGTGTGTGTGACCAAGGTTCCAGAGGGGAGCACCTGCGGTTAATAAACCGTCTCATTCTAGGTGTTTGGGACCGATCAAAGCCGGGCTGCTTCCTCCTTCCGAGCAAGTGAACTGTACCCAAATCCCTCCTTGTTTTGTTTCAGCTCCAAGGGAAACGATTGCGGCACATTCCCTTCCCCTCTCCAGATGTTGGCATGCGGGGCACCTTGCGGGCGACCCCACCCGGACGGCTCCGCGGCTCCCGGGCAATCACCCTGGTGCCTGCTGGCCCGGGGTAGCCCGGTCTCTAATTAGGCCTGACCGCGTCCCCATTCCAGCGATCCCGCAGATGGGAGGGAGCGCCATGTTTCCCCCGCCAGGGGCACCGAAATAGCCTCGCAGTCCCGCGGAGACTGCAGGCAGCCGGGGCTGACGCGGGACCAAGGCTTGGCAGGGAGCGCGCTGCTGTGGAAGGTCCTTGGGAGGCTGCGGCCGCCTGGGAGAGGGCGGGTGGGGGAGAGCAGGGCGGGGGGCGGGGGCCAGGGGCGGCCCCTCAGGCTGGGCCGGCAGAGCGGCCACTTCGCGCGCGGCCTCTGGAGCTCCAGCTGCGCCCTGCCACCACTGGCCGCACGCACCACCCGCCTTTCTCACACGCTAAGTAAGTAGACAGCTCCCCTAGCTGGACTCAGGGGCTGGTGATGCCTCTGCCAGCCTAGTTGGGAACAGTGCAGATTTGTGACTAATTGGATAGTAGGTGTAAGTGTGTCAGTGGGAGTGCTTGTGAAGGGGAGCTGGTGCCAGTGTGAGGGAGTGTGTCTGGGTGGGATGTCCACATGTGGAATTTTCTAGCATGTGCCCTAGGGTGTGAGTGTGGGTGAACGAGTGTTTCAGAGTGTGTGTGGTGGCCTGGAGTGGGCCACAGGTGTCTGTCTGTGTGGCACCTGCTGCCCTGGGTGGACTGTGTCTGTACCTGTGGAAACGCCTGTGTGTGTGTGGCAGGAAGGCCTCCAGGTGAGCTGAGCCAGTCTGCATGTGGATGAGTGGATGTGCCAGAGTGAACCCAGGAAGGCAGAAGCTGGGGCTAGGGAGTGTTATCTGAACTCAGGCTTTCTAAGGTGACCTGACTTGTCCCCAGCTGGGGTGTCTTCTCTGTGGGTCATTCGGCTTTGGTTTCTCAGGGCTTGGAGCAGGGCAGAAGCTCAGCCCTCACACAACACTGGAGTGAATGTGACTCTGACTGACCCAATCTGGCTAGACCAGGGTCAGAGAGGCAGCTTGCAGGACCCCACTCTTAAACCAGGAGAAGAGGCAGGAAGTCAGGGGATGAATAGACAGGATGGCCATGGCCACCCACAAACACTCGCAGTGCACCCACGCTCACATGCTCAGCATACACGCATTCCTGTCCATTGCACCAGTCTTGCGCATACTCTTCTTAGGATAGCCACGTAACCATTCACATACTTTCAACATGTATACCTGTGGACAGCGACATGTATGCAACATGCACCCGCTTTGTTCAATGAATATGCACAAATGTATCCCTGGTGTGGCCCCACCCTCAGCCTCTAGCCTCCTCCAACTTTTGCCCCTTTTAACCTATATTTTGTACCTCTGACAATGGGTCTAAGAAACTGGCCTCAGTGGGGAATATTTTAAGTCAGGGACTTTGGCTGCAGGCGTCAGGGCAGACGGTGATATGGTGCCTTTGAGGGGTTCCGTTTAATCTGAAACTGAGGCTGTCCATGGAGCTCAGCCAGAGAGCATCTTGTCCCTTAAGCTCTGGGACTTAGAAGCAGTGTTTGCCCTTTTAGAAGTGAAAACTTCCAAACACTGCCTTTGGAAGGCAAGCCAGGTCAGGCTGGGATCTGAGACAGAGCTCTGCATATGTAATTTGCTCCATGCTGTAGTTTATACTCTGGATTACACCTGCTGCAGAGAAGCAGCGACCCTTCTGGGCTGGGTCCCAGGGCAACCATTTGGCAGGGAGGACAGTGAACTGAGCTAGGCTGATTCCTTTTTTTCTTTGGTTTCATTCAACCCTACTTCGAGTCTCCCTCCCACAGGCTGGTGGGGGGATGGCATTTGCTCTCTCCTCTCCTTTCTTCCAGTAGTTATCTTTTTTTCTGGACAGAAACTCCTCCATGACCTCCTCGCCGCGGTGTCCACTGGGCACACACCATACAGCGCTTGGAAGAGTAGGTGCCCTAAAATACCAGCTGAGTGGTGGTGTTATTCTTCTTAGCAGAGTTTCTAGAGCTGTCCTATCATGGCTATTCCCTTCTGAATACTTTATTGAGGTACTCAGACTAAATGTGCTCCTTCAGTTGGGAAGTTAGAAAGACGGTATTGAGTTTCTCTCTCTCTCTCTCTCCCTCTCTCCCTCCCTCCCTCCTTCCCTCTTTCCTTTCGTTTCCTTTCCTTTCCTTTCCTTCCCCTTCCCCTTCCCCTTCCCCTTCTCCCTTCCCTTCCCTTCCCTTCCCTTCCCTTCCCTTCCCTTCCCTTCCCTTCCCTTCCCTTCCCTTCCCTTCCCTTCCCTTCCCTTCCCTTCCTTTCCTTTCCTTTCCATTGACTGAGTCTCACTCTATTGCCCAGGTTGGAGTGCAGTGGCATGATCTCAGCTCATTGCAACCTCCACCTCCTGAATTCAAGTGATTGTCCTGCCTCAGCCTCCTAAGTAGCTGGGATTACAGGCGCCTGCCACCACGCCTGGCTAATTTTTGTATTTTTAGTAGAGATGCGGTTTCTCCATGTTGGCCAGGCTGGTCTCGAATTCCTGACCTCAAGTTGTCTGCCTGCCTAGGCCTCCCAAAGTGCTGGGATAACAGGTGTGAGGCACCACGCCCGGCCTGAGTTTCTTCTGTCTTAATGCCTATGGTTTGGTCTAAGGGGTGACTAAGCTGTCACCCACCAACTCCTCTAATATGCAGGAGAGCAAGTTGGGTTCAACTGCTTTCTGAGGGGAATGCTGGGATCTATGTTTTCTTTGGCCTGATCCTACACCTGACCCTTGGGAGTGGTTAAAAAAGGGCAGGCTGTGGTCAGTCCAGCAGAATAAAGGTGGCGGGGAAGGAATTATTTTCCCGTTGTGCTTCCCTTTTCACTCTGGTTGCTGGGAAGCTCTTAGTCCATCATATTGTTCTGTTGTAATAACTATGTTAGTTGGAACCATTGCTTTGACTTCTAATTTCTGCTTTAAAAACTTTATAGAATACACATTTTTAATTGTAAACTTCCACTTCCTTTGCTGAAGGAAATCAGAACAAATAAATGAAAAATCAGCAATTAAGCATTCTATTGGTCTCTGGGAATGGGAACCACACTGAATTTTCTTGGGACATCCTCAATTTCAAATATATCATCTGGTTTTCAAACCGTATGTCTCAATTTGGTTTCTGTACCTTTGGACTCTAATTGGTGACGATGTCTTGGAGGTTTTTTTCCTGGTAGCTCTGGGACATAATGCCTATCTCTGTGCTGGCTCAGACAAGGGGGATACTTGAGAATGAATTGGGCCATTGATAAACACCCCCTGCTCCGAGTGTTTCAGCTGCTAGCTCTTCCCTGTCTCAAAAGCTCAAGTGTCTGGGTGCCTGAAGGAGTTTGACCCTTGCCCTAAGCTTGGCCCTGGCCCCACAGCCACCCCTTCCTCATGTGACCCTGCCCAACTCAGGGCTCTGCTGGGAGGTCTGTGTCTCTTGGATCTGAGCCCTCCCCTAGTATGGACCACAACATCTCTGATCAGGGATGGCCCTTGTAGAACTGGAGCTTGGGATGAGAGCTTGGACTTAAGAGTGTGGAGGAGCACATGAAGGGCTTTACTGCCCTTGCGTGGGTCTGTGAGGCCATGGGCCAGTGCTCAGCACTTTATCCTTCCTCATATGGTGTCTCTAGTCTGCTAAGTGGTCAGGGAGTCATTTGTCACCTCTTACCTGCAGAGGTGCACCTCATCTGAATGCAGGGCAGGGTTCTAGCCACGTTGCAAAGTTGTTGAAACTTCTAATTCACTCCAAGACAGATTATTTTATGCTGCCTAAGGCCATTCATGTTTGGAAAGGAGAAAGCCTGAGGGTAAAACTTAGCAACAAAGAATGATTAGAATAACTCAAATGGTGGGCTTTCAGGCATTGCATTGGGGTTCTGCTTCTCAGTAGGTGTTACGTCAACCCAAGCCGGTAGCCATTGCCTGCCTTCAAGATGCATCCTCCCAGAAGCATTTGATCACAAGGTAGGAAAGAGGAAATCCCCTGTGGCCTGGTACTGAGTAATGTGCTGGTCGCCTGGTATGGGTGAAGTGTTTGTTCCCTCCCAGATAAATGTCATCTTAAAAAGGTAAGACTAGGACTGGAGCACATCTCTGCTGAATTTTCACACTATTTAGACTCTGGTTGGCCCCTGGGCTTTAAGCTTAACCAAGTGAAAACAGACTTAAAAGCCAGCAAGAGCATTGTGTGGGATGGTTAGGACTTCTGGGCAGGAAAGGCAACTCATAGTAACTCACGTTTATTTATTATAGACTACTGTCCAGCTTCCTTTTTAGGCTCTTTCCATCTTTTGATTCATGAAACCTCTACACCAACCCTATGACATAGTTAAGACGATTTTAAATATAACGAAACTGAAACACAGCAAGGCTAAACAACTAACCCAAGGTCAGAGCTAGCAAAGATTGCTTTCCAGATCTGTCTAACTCCAGAGTGTGTAGTGAATGTCCACTGACCACGAGAGATGCCAGCAACTCCCTCATTTCAAAGACTTTCAAAGCAGGAAAAACTACTCCTTTGGGCAAATTGGGGAATGAGGCTAAGGGCTTGACTTCTCCGTCTGTCTCCAGGACCTGAACATGATCAGCATCATTGGCCTTTCCAGCCTCAACTGGAGACTATTGCTGTGTGAGAAGCAGGGATTGAAGGGGTGGAAAAGGCCTCCTGGGCTGTGCGGGGATCTCTCCCCTTGCCTTTCAACCCCCCACCAGCATGGAGTGGGCAGTGTTGAACTTCTGTGCCTTCACTTTTTCCTGGAGCAACCTCTGTCCTGGGAACCAAGCCTCTGGCCAGACTCTGCCATCTGACTGGCCTGATCTCCCCTCCCCCAGCTCCAGGGTATCCTCAGCGCCAAACTCTGGGGGAGTCCTGGATGCTTTGAGGATGTCTCAGGGCAGATTAGACTCTGTTTGGTGTGATGCAGTGTCTGTAGGCGTCAGCAGTTTGGCTGGGTAGTTGTGTATAGTGTTCACTTTCTGCTGGAGAAATGAAGGTTTTGTCTTACAAACCAAATATTCTGGGTTTGGAAACCATGTGAAATGTGGCCTGTGGTTGGAGGGTGTAAACTGTGTTTTGGGTCTGTGTGTGGTGCTGGATTTAAAGACACTGTTGAGGGACAGAACAATCGGCTCAGGCCATCTCACTTCTTTTGATGGAGGGTCAGAGGTGAGCAGTACATACTGGGAATGTGTGGGAAAGAGAGCATGGGCTTTGCAGCCAGATGGATCTGACTTGGAGCCTCAGTTTCCTCATCTGTAAAATGGGGTTCCTCGTAAGGTAATGTGGTGCTAGAACTGGAAAGTCTATTTGAAATTCAGTGTCTGGCATAGAATAGGCAAACCGTAAAGTGCAATATCCTTCTTTCCTATGCCACCCACTTTCTGTGAAAGAACACTGGACTGATTGGCACAAGATCTGGATTCCAGCTCTGACTCAGCCTTGGGCACACTGTATTATCTTGGGTTAAGTCACTTACCATCTCTGAGCCTCCCTTTCCTGGTGCATAAAATGAGAACTCATTTCTCTCACTTCTCTGCATTTTCTGAGGATAATGAAAGAGTAAAGTTAAGGGTTCTCTTGGAAGATCCAGAAAGTACAACCAAAACGGATTCATTTATTCATGCCTCAGTATTAATTGAGATCTTTTGCTGTGCCAGGGTCTGTGCAAGGTGCTGGGGGTAGAGGTAAGTTGGAATATCCTGGGCTTCAGGTAGCAATCAGACCATATGGCAAGACAGACTTGTAAACAAATAAAGGCCTGTCTGTGGGGCGTGATCAAAGCAGGTACTGGAGGCTCTAATGTAGCAGCAAGGAAGTGTTGTCTCCAACTGGGGCAGTCAGAGAGGCCTTCCCAAAAGTGTAAGTACTTGGTGTGGATCTTGAAAGATAACAGGAAGTTGCCAGGAAGAGGAGGACATTGTAGGTAGAGAGACCAGCATGTGCGAGGGCATACAAGTGTTGCCTACTGTGGTAAGTTTGGGGAACTTTAAGCAGTTGGGCATAACTGGAGCCTATGGTGTGGGTGGTCAGTAGTGTTGGCGATGAGATGGAAGATGTTACAAAGAGCTTTGTATGGAGTCCTGTCTGGATTGCTGTCCTGAGATGTTTAGACTTTTTGTCATATTTATGGGCAAGCACTGAGGTATTTTAAGAAGGGAGGGACATGGTTGGATATGGGCTCACTTATTCATTCAACAAACATTTACTGAGTGCTTCCTATTTTTATGTGACTTTAAATTTTGACATATCAAATATAATAAAAATGTATAAGAGTTGTATAAGAAATCCCTCTTTATCCATATCTCAACTGTTTACATGATCTTCCATTTACTTTATTATTTTCATTCTCTCCAATCATACAAAAATATTTTTATTATTTGCATATATTTTTATTTATATAATTTATATCTTACTGTATATTTTTATAATATATTTATTGTTTTATTATATATGAATACATATGAAAATGTTTATATTTCTGATCAATTGAGGAGAAATTGGAGACATGATGCCTCTTTAGCCCCCATATGTTAAGTATATATTTCCTTAAAAAGGATATTCTCTTACCACAGTGCAATTCTGTCCTAATAATGTCTTTATGGCTCCCCCATCTCTCTCACCTCAGTCGGGATCTAGTCCACAGATTGCATTAATTCATGTCTCTTTAGTCTCCTCGAATACAGAGCAGTTCTTTTGCTTTATTTATTTATTTTTTGAACTTTATGTTTTTGAATAGTACAGGTCAGTTATTATGTGGAATATCTATCAATTTGGTTATTGTTGATGGTTCCACATGACTAGATTCAAGCAATGCATTATGGGCAGGAATACCACTGCAGTGAGGTTATGTCCTCTCCAGTTTTCATATCAGCAAGCACATGATGTGGGGATTGTCCCAGTGCTGGTGATGGGAGCTTTTATCACTTGCTTAAGAATAATGTCTGCCAGTTTTTCCACTGTGAAATTACTATTTTTCTCTCTGTAATTAATAAGTAATTTGTGGCGAGATACTTTGAGACTATGTATAAGCTGTTCCTTATCAAACTTATACCCACTGATTTTAGCATCATTGATCATTTTGAATCAATTATTTCTTCCATATTTAGTAGTTAGCATTCTACTTTAAAAAAATCTTTCCTCTCTCCCTCCCTTCCTATCACTAGGGTCTCATGAATTCTTCATTCATTCAATGGGTTATAAATCAATTATTATCTTTATTTTATTTCATTGTTCACATTGTCCCAAACTTGATTAGTGGGAGGCTCTGCAAGCTGGCTTTCTTTGTTTTTGATGCATCCCCACAATTCTCTATGCTCTTCCTTACTATTCGCTATAGCAAGAAGCTACAGGCTCAGTTTCCTTTCTGTGCTACAGCCCTGGAATTAGCCATTTGTCTAAAGAGCACTGGATCCTTTTAGTGGAAAATGATATTTAGAAACCAAGATTTTTAAAGGCCACCTGTGCTCCTTGTGATTGTTGTGTCATCATTTATATGCTCTCTTAGCAAACAGAGTTAGGACATATATGTATATTTATTTCTCCAATCAACCAATGCAATACATTGTTACATGTTTTTAGAAGAAAAAACCCAAAGACTGCAATAGAGAGTAATGGAGTAGGAATACTTTAGATTGGGTGGTTAGAAAGGGCCTCTTTCAGGAGGCGATATTTAGGAAGACAGCATGAGGTGGGTGGATGGATTGGAAGAAGAAAGAGCCTAGAGATTGTTTTAATTATTCATACAGTAATTACCAGGGCCTGAACTAAGTTCAAATGGAGAGGAAGTGGAATTCAATAGGACACAGTGACTGGTGAATGCAGAAAGTGAGGGAGATGAAGGAGTCTGGGTGACTCCCAGTTTGATGCCTCAAAGGCCTCTCAAACTCAATGTGTCCAAAACAGAATTTCTTTCGTTCTTCATCATACTAAAACCTGGTCCTCTTCAGGTATTTCAGATTTCATTGAATGACTCCTTCTTCTGGGTAGCTGCACAAGTCAGACAGACCTGATGGTCATCCTCAACACCTCTCTCCCTAAAAACTCACATCCAATCCATCCCCATATCTTGTTGATATTAGCTTGTAAATATCTCTCAGATCTTTCACTTCTCACCATCTCCACCAGCATGACCCTAGTTCATGGTACCATCTTCATGTTTCTAGGGTACCACAAGAGCCCCCAGTCCCCCTATATCCATACTGGTTCCCCTCCAATTTGTTCTCCACACAGCAGCCAGAGCACATTTCAAAACTCAGCTATGTTCATATCATTTTCTTCCTTAAAAGTATGTTAGTTGCTTCCTATTGATCTTAAGATAAAGACCACACTCTTTAGTAAGTCCTACGAGGTCTTGCTTGCCTGGCCCTGCTGCCCTCTCTGACATCTCCCTACCTAGCACTCTCTCCCTGGCTCTCCCTGCCACACTGGCCTCAGCTGAGTCTCAGTCCCCAGGGCTTGTTAGGCTCCTCCTGCCATAAGTCTTTGTATTTGCTGTTCCTCTGCTTAGAATGCTCACTCTTCCTGACTCCACCTACTGAATTCCTTCTTTACTCTCAGTTCTCAACTGAGTTGTCACTTTCATAATTTTCAGGGCCAGGTCCAACCCCATTTTATAAAGTTTTAAAACATCATGTACCTCCTTCAAGGCTTTATCATAGTCTTAATTTTACATTTACTTATGTAATCATTAAAGCTTACCTTCTCTATGTGATGATGAGCTCTGCGAGGGTTGGGACCATGTCTGGTTTTGCTCATTACTTTATCCTAGCAGGCATAATGGTACCATGTTACTGACACATGCCACAAATATATGTTGAACAAACGAGTTAATGAAGATTTATCATCTGAGTAACCAGACAGATGATGGAACCATTCAGTGGAATAAAAATGAGGAGAGAAGTAGATTTGAGGAGGAAAATGATAATTCATTTTGGGACACCTGGCATTTGGGGTGACTGCCAACAATGTCTGTCCCTCAGAGACCTTACCATCTTCTGTACAAATTAGGATGTCACTAAGGAGCTTTTGGGGGGCTGGTGACAGGTGACATCTAATTCCCAGATGATTCTAAGAAGGTCCCTGGGGGAGGTGGCTAAGTCACAAATGGCATCCCTGAGCTGTGGCTTCCCTATCTATCATTATCTCTGGTTTGTAGAGCATACAGGAGATAGAAGGGGTTCCTAGTGGTCCTGACTTGGCTCCTTGGGTACTTGTATAAAATATCTTTACAATCCTATGAAAGACTCCTTGGAACTTTAGTTACTTTATGATTCACATTTGTCAGGAGCTGCCAACCTCCTTCCTACCTCTAACACTGCACTAGACATAGGCTTAAAGGAATACAGAAAGGAGGTCTTACTAAGCCCGGTGAGCCATCCTTTCAAAGATGTCATCAGCACTAGGACAGATGGCCCATTCCATCCCTCTGACTTACTTACTCTTACATTCCTCACTCACTCATTCAACTTTCTATCTCATCTTGTTCATTCAGTCACTTACCCACACACCCATCTGTCACCCACCTATGCATCCATGAACAAGAGTTTATGTTGGATTTATAGCAGGACTCAAGGCTAATGCATTATCTTCAGTCCCACTCCTTTATCCCTCTTTTCTGTGGTCCTCACAGCTCAGAATCCCAGGCAAGGAGACTGTCAGGGGTTGGAGAGATGTCACTGTGCTAGTCTAGGGCTGGGCTGGGTATGATTGCAGGGTGTTAGCAGGAAGAGTGGGAGACCAGAAGTGGCCACACTGATTACTCCTCTTGGCTCATTGTCTGCTTTTCTGGCTTCCCTTCTTTCATTGGTGATGAGAACTTAGAGATTAGGTAGATATAAGGTAGATATAAGGCAGACTGGGCTTTGCAGAGGTATTAGGGGGCTCTGGCCTTAAGGGGAAATAGGAACACAGCTCCCTGTGAGCCCTATGGTGGAAAATGTGATGCTTTTGTTTTCTTCTTCATTTTAGACTACGATTGCACTTTAACCCTGTTGAATTTGCAGAGAGGCTATGGGAGGGTGGGAGAGCAGGATTTTAAAATGTGGCATTTAGAAACCAGGCAGTAGACTAATCCTGGCCCCATCCCCCTAGAAGCTGCTCTTTCAGTTCTCTTAGGCTTGTCATTTACAAAGAGCTCCCTAGAATGTGTGCTATCCATCTGCTTCGGTGGCCGACAGGGCTGGAACTGAGAAGGCATAGGACAATGACAGCCACATCAGATAACAGCATCTTGGAAAAATGCCTGAAGGTTGCAAGGGTCTAAGTTACAGACTCATTCACTCATTCCCTCCCTCACGAATTCATTCATTTATCTACTTAGCACCTACCTAGTAGGTGCCATGTTTAATTCTCAGCCCTGGAGACATGACAGTGAGCAAAACACATATTTCATGCCCTTGGAGGATTTGGTTTGGGAAGAGAGACAGTAAACAGGGTATATATACCATACAGAGTATGAATACCATGGAGAAATATAGAGAATAGTAAGGGAGCTCCAAGGGTGGGAGGGGGTTTATACATTTATACAGGGTCAGGAGGTTTTCTCTGATAAGCAGGCATTTAAACAGAGGCCAAGAGGAAGCTATGTGAATACTTGTTGGAAGAGGAGCCAAATAAAGAGAAGAGTAAGTGCAAAGGCCCTGAGGCATGGTTTAGAAAGAGCTTGCCGGTTCATATGATTGAAGTTAAGTGAAGGATGGGGAGAGTTGAAGGAGTTGAGATCAATGCAATAATGGGTGCCAGCTCATGAAGGCTCTGGTGGGTTATTTGAAGAACCTTGGCTTTTAATATGAGTGGTATAGTGAACGTTGAAAAGTTTTGAAGAGAGAAATGACATGCTATAGCTGCTATGAAAATAGTAGATTGTTACTGGGAGGAGAAATGAATTAGGAGCCTATTATAGTGATTTAGGTGAGCGATGATGGTGGCTAGGACCAAGGTTCACTTATTCATTCATTTATCCTCCATTTCATTTTTTATTCTACAGATGTCTCTGTAACTCTGCCTGCCCACATATGAGGCCCCTTAGCACTTTGCATCCATTCCTCTGTCCGCCCCGCTCCCATGATCTGTCCAGCTATCCTCATTGCTTTCAACAAGTCTTTACCAGCTACTTGGAGAGTGTTGTGCCAGATGCTGACTAATATGGGCATATTCTTGTGGAACTTTGGCTCTCTCAGGGAGACAAGATGCATCCGTAGGAGATCACCAGTCAACTACAAAACCAAGCAAGTCTCTCAGGCTCAGGATGAATGGTGTCAACACTTCAGTGTTTCAGGAACCCTGTGGGCTGGAGGTCAGAGTAAGCGTCTGGGTGGAAGCCACATTTAAGCTGAATCTTGACAGGTGGGGTGGCCAAGTCAGTCCTGAAGAATAACAGGAAAGTTGCTCTGAAGCTTGAATGTAAGGGGCATGTTGGGGAATACTGGGTGGTAATGCTAAAAGGAGGTGGTGTGGGCTAGAAACAGGATCTAGAGAGGAACAAGCACCAGGCTAAGGAGTTCACATCTAAGTTGAGAGAGTTTGGGGAGACACAGGTTTTCAAGGAGATTTTACAATGAGAGCCGTGTTTTAAGAGGCTGAAACTAAAATCGGATGGAGGAATAATAGGCTGGGGACTCAGCGAGCAAAAAGACCATGGCCTTGTGTGAACCTGCTTGGCCTTTAGGCCAGCAAGAATGCTGAGGCTAGGAGGACTTCTGGGGCGGCTCCTAGATGCAATGGTGTGGGGCTCCATGGCTAACACAAACAGCAGGATATGGTACTGGCAGTTCCTTGGACAAACCCTACATATCTCCTATAACTCAAAATCACCTTTGAGCAAAGAACACAGAGAAGCCTGGGTTCTGGGAAGAGCAAGCTGGAGAAAAATGTTCAGGTCTGGGCTCTGGTCATGAATGACTCTTTTAGAAGCTTCTGGGGTCACTGGATTGTAGGAACATTAGATTCAGAGCAGGAGCTCATCTAATTCAGCCCTCTATTCTTATAGATGGGAAACTGGAGGCCCAGAGAAGGGGCATATATTGTGTAAGGCACTATAGAGCACTTGTTTAGAGAAAGGTCAAGCATCTCATTGAACTCATGCTGGAGGAATTTCTATGTTTTATTTAATTATTCATTTACATATCTCTTTCAATGGAAAAATAAAATTCTAAGAAGAAGAAAATTGTTCTGTTCATCTCCTCTCTCATCTAGCTGGGCCTTAACACAGAGCAGACGCTCTGCCTGACCCTCAGGATCACAATGTCTCCCCTCTTGACCCAGACAAAAGCAGGGTGTTAGGCTTGTCTCAGAGCTGGCCAGATGTGGAATCAGAAAGAGCTGCCTGTGGATGGGGATAGAGCCTGACTCTGAATCCCTTATCTATTCATGAGGCTTGGCCTGTGACTAGTTTCTATCTCAGCTATGTCCTTGGTGACATCTCACTGGTGGCCATGATCATGGCTGTTGCCATGAAGGGGCCTGCTGAGAGAGAGGAGAGGGAGGTTTTGGTGTGGTGAGGGGATGTCTTGTGCCTGAGGCTACTGCAAGAGGAGAAAACCTCTGCCCAGCTGGAGAGAGAGCAGCCTGCAGGGAGATTAACAGCCTCAGATGGGCACCTAGGATACATACTTGGGGCTTAAGGCCATTGCTTGGTCTGGCCTGAGGCTGCGCCTGCAGGGACTTCACCAAACTCACATATTTGTTTTCTTGCTGTCCTATGAAGCTTAAAGCCACTTCTTTAAGAGCAGCCTCTCCGTGCAGTCTGCAAAAGTCTATGGCTTAACATCAACAGGATTTTAAACTGAGGTGTCTTTTGATGCACCTCCATCCCTGCATTTAGGATCCTAGTGGGGAGGGCTGAAGCTGGAGATTTCTTGAAAAGTCAGAGGCATTTGGGCCATAGATCCTGCCAATCCAGGCACCAGGGTTCGTGTCAATGCTGAATGGGTAATTGGTTCTTAAGCTCTTGGTCAGCACCCTGTCCTGTTTGTCTTGTGCTGTATACTTGGCAGAGGACTTCCACATGGAGAGGGGTGAGTTATACTGGTGAGCAAGCTTATTTGTAGGCACAGGAAAATAAGTACTCCCTCACTGTGTTCCACATTCCTCAGAGAATATCTTGGGGAGGCAGTGATGGGGTCATTATGCTCTTCACGATAGCAATCTTAGATCAAGCAATGTGGATGGAACTTGGATAGGTGAAATTCTAGAAGGAGACTAGAAAGAACTTGGATTCACAACATGGTGAAACCCCGTCTCTACCAAAAATACAAAAATAAACTGGGTATGGAGGCTTGCACCTGTAATCCCAGATACTCGGGAGACTGAGGCAGGATAATCGCTTGAACCTGGAAGGTGGAGGTTGCAGTGAGCTGAGATCGTGCCATTGCACTCCAGCCTGGGTGACAGGGCAAGACTCCATCTCAAAAAAAAAAAAACAAACAACAACAACAAAAAAAAAAAACAAAGAAAGAAAGAACGAATGAACGAACTTGAGTTCTAATCTGGCTTCTAGAACCACAAATTTGCTGTGTGACTTGGACAAGTCATTTATCCTCTCTGGGCCTCAATTTCTTTTTGTGCAAAGTACAGAGTTGAAAAAAAAAACCACCATTTCTGAGACCCTGTTTTGTATAACATTCCAGATACCTTACTTACATTATGCCAATAGGAATTTTTGGTTAGGACTCTGTCTTCTGGATTTCTATCCTGACCAAGGGCTGATTTTGCACTTTGCCTGAATTATACTTTTCACTCCTTTTGATCTTTTAAGAGATTTATTTATTTATTTTTTCCACAGACCATATTGCCTAACAAAATCCCTCCTATTTTCATGGAATCATATAGGGATACAAAGCAGTGTCGTAATGTCATATCCATTATTATATTTTAATTTTTACAACAAATGTGCCAGGTAATCAAATATATATTATTATCCCCAGTTTGCATATGAGAAAAGAGGCCTAGAGAAGTCAAGTAACTTGACTAAGGTTACGCAGTTAGTTACCGGCAGAGCTGGGGCGGGGATGAAGGTTTCTTGGCTGCTAGTCTGTGTTTGGTTGTGCCGCTTTTTGGACTTGGGAAGGGGTATCATAAGGACTTCATGGGATAGGGCTTGTGGGATTCATTAGGTGACAGAATTATCAAGATGAGAGCACCTGCCACCACATACCTGTACCATGTAAGGTTGAAATGTTCTTAGCCTGGGGCAGCCCCCACCCCCCTGGACCCAGAGGTGAGGGGCTAGACTGGCCCCTGTGCCCAGCTATACAAAGATCAGGGCTATAGATAGCCCTCTGTGGAAGCTATTACTGACAATCCAGCCCTGCTGTCTGCTGTATTAGCAGGATGGTGGGTATCTGGCCAGTGCCTCTTAGTTAACCTTCCCTTCTTCATTTTAAGAAGCTTTTTTGTCTGCTTGGTCCTGGAGCTAGGCTGGCTCTTTCTGGCTGCAGAAAGGGGCTTTTAAAATAACCCTCTTAGTTTATTTCTCTCTGAGCCAATCCAGCCAGATCTTTGCTTGGGGCAAGAGGGAGCCTCAAGGGTAGAAGTATGTGAGCAAGAAGAAGCTCTCCTTTCACATACCAGTCAAGAATGACTGGACATCATCTGCCTCCCCAGCCCCATTCACTTTCTATTTGTAATTTGGGATCTGTGTGTGTGAGCTCTGAATAGGTTGCCCCCCATCTTCCCCTCCTTTCTCATTAATCAAGTTTCCATATTTTCTTGGGTCTATTTAGGGGCTTGCTGTTCTGTTCTCTATGTTTATTCCAGGGTCAATATCCCATTGTATTTATTAGTTTTTAAAAAGTCTTATGATCTGGCAGGAAAAGTCCCTCCAATTTTTTCCAGAAACATTTTGGCTACACATTTCAGATTCAACCTGTCAAGTTCTAGAAAAAAATCCTATAGGGAGTTGATTGGAATTGGACTGAATATTTAGATCAGTTTATGGTGAATTAATATTTCCCTATCATATATATGGTATTTCATATGCATGAATTATCTATTAACTTATCTCGGCCTTCTTTAATATCATTTAATAATGTTTTACAATTTTCTCGAGAAGGGACTTGCACATGTTAAGGTTCATTTCTATGGCCTTTACATACTTTTGTTGCTTTGTTAATGACCTCTCTTCTAAATTTTACTCTGTTTATGCTGGTATCTATAACTATACTTGACTTTTGAATATTCATTTCTGACCAACTTTCTAAAACCTTATATAAATTAAAATAATTTTTTTGTAGATACCCTTTGATTTTCTACATAGAGAGTGAGGATGAATTGCTGGTTCATATGTTTTCATAAGAATTAGGGAAAGGTACCGTGTCTGCAGGGACACAGACCCATGGATACCTGGCTTGCCAAGTGGACCACAGCTCTGTGCCTGGTGGACCCAGCCCTGTGTTGGGGTGGCTGGATGAACACAACAGAGGCCAGTTTCAGACTCCTCACTCTTCTGGCTGTGTGCTGGTATGCACAGGCAGATGTGGCTGCCTGTGAACCACATCAACTGTAAATAATGATGGTTTTGTTTCTTCCCATTCTAATACATTTTTCTTTCTACACTAGCTAAGATCTCTAGCACAATAATGAGTAGAAATTGTTGAGAGCTGGGCATCTTTATTTTGTTTCTGATCTCACAGGAAATGCTTTCATTCAACATGTCATCAAGTATACTTCTCGTGGTATATATTTTTTCTTGGTAGATACCCTATAATCAGTTTAAGGGTTGAGATGGTCATAAGGTTTTTTCCTTCTTTATGTTGTGAGTTTCACTGATCTGTTTTCTAATGTTAAAATAACCATGTATTTTTAGGCTAGATCCAACTTAGCCATTGATATACAATCCTTTTCACATATAGCTGGATTTTGCTTGCTAGTATTTTGTTTAGTATATTTTCATATATGTTTCTATATAGATTGGCCTGTATATTTCCTTTCTTGTGTTGTTCTTGTTCAATTTTAGTATCAAAGTTATTTAAGCCTTATCCAATCAATTGAAGTGTGTTTTCTCTTTTCCTATTCTGCGGAAGAGTTTGGTTATTTTTCCTTTAAATGATATAAACTCATGCTTCTCTGGGCTTGGTGTTTTCCTTATGAGAAGATTTTAAACTATTGATGAATTCTTTCAGTGGTTATAGATCTACTTTTTCTTGAATCAATTTTGGCAAATTGTATTTTCTAGGAATTTATCTAGCTTATTTATGTTTTCAATGATATTGCATAATATCCTCTTATCTCTGCTGCATCTGTAGAAATAAACCTCTTTTATTGCTAATATTATTTCCTCTTTTTTTCTGGTTTTTTTTCCAGATCTTGCCAGCAGTTTGTCTATTTTATGTTTTCAAAAACCAACTTTAGTCATTATGTTTATGTTTTGTTTTGTATTTTGATTTGTGTTTTATTTAATGTTTGCTCCTATCTTAATTATTTTCCTTCTGATACTTTCTTTAGAATTATTTTCCTCTTATTTTTAAAGTTTCTTAAGTTGGAGATTATTATGTTGGAGAAGTTGGAGATTCTTTGAATTTTCAGATCTTTTTCTAATTTAAGTATTTAAGTCTATAATTTTTGTTCTTAGTTATATTTTATCTATATACATGATTTTTAATATGTGTATTTTCATCATCATTCAGGTTTATTTTCTAATTTCTGCTGTAATTTCTTCTTGGACCTATGGCTTGTGTGTTTAAAAATATATGACTGTATGGGGTATTTATGTTGGGGTAGAGATTGCAACCCCAATGTCAATCTTTTGAAATTTGTTGAGGCTTGCTTTAAAGACTAGAAAGTAGTTGATTAAGAAAAAAAAAAAAAAAGAATGATTCATGAGTGCTTGAAAAGAATGTGTATTCTGGGTGTTCTATTTATGAACATTAAATCTAACTTAAACGTGCCATTCAAATATTCTATATCCTTACTGATCATTTTCGTGCTTGATCTATCAGTTAATGACAGAATTGTGTTGAAATGTATGTGATTCAGGACTAGTTCATTTCTCCTTAAAGTTTTATCAATTTTACTTTGCATATCTTAAAGCTATGCTATTAGATATATCCTCATTATTGTATTTTCTTAATGGGCTGAACATTTAATTTTCATGTAGTGAATCTCTTCATTGCCTTAAAGTTTGTTTTGCATTATATGAATACATTAGCATCAGATTTCTTTAGGTAAGTATTTTTATGGTGTATCTTTTGTGGCCTTTAAGTTTAAGCTATTTTAGGTCTTTTTGTTTTAGGGATACTTCTTGTAGCTAGCACATAGCATGCACAACTTCCAGCCCCCTCCATGTATTGCACCCTTAATAATCTCTGCTTAGAACTGGATAGTTTAGCTCATTTCCCCTTAATGTGACTACTATTATACATTGATACTCCCCTCTACATATTTCTTTCTTTCTTTGGTTTAATTTTTTAAATTTATTGCTCATTTATTTTTTCCTCCTCTGCACAGTTCGAGGGAATTGTCTCTTTCTCATGTCTGTTCTTTTAGTTAATTACTTTAGATATTATAGCATTAATAATAACCTAAAAAGCCTAAATTTAATTTACATCTCTATTTTTCTTCCCCCAAAATAGAACCTTGGAGCACTTTAAACAACTTTAGTCATATCCTTCTAAATTATATACAATATTTTAGATTCATCGTTTCTTATCTCAAAAATGAGGGATTATAATTGTTTTTTTTTTATTTGGAGGCGAGGTCTTGCTCTGTTGCCCAAGCTGGGGTACAGTGGGGCAATCACAGTTCACTGCAGCCTCAACCTCCTGGACTCAAATGATCCTCCCACCTCAGCCTCCTGAGTAGGTGAAAACACAGTTAGGATTCACTGCACTCGGCTTTTTAAATTTTTGTAGAGATGGGGGCTGCACTACGTTGCCCAGACTGATCTTGAACTCTTGGGCTTAAGTGATCCTCCTGCCTCAGCTTCCCTAAGTACTGGAATTACAGGAATGAGTCAATGTGCCCGGCCCTGTAATTGTTTTTTAGTTAAAGTTTCTTTGGATTTACCCACAGTTTTAAGCAAGTTTGCTCATCATTCTTTCTTGTATCTCAAACCTTCCATATGATATTACATTATTTCTGCTTGAAGCAAATCCTTCAGAATTTCCTTTAGTGTGGGATTTTTGGTTGTCTGAGAATGCTTATATTTCATACTTATTCTTGAAATGTAATTTCTATAGATATAGAATTTTGGGACAATGATTTTCTGGCATAATATATTTTCTTGTTGTCTGCTGAGTTTCATCATTGTTATTAAGTGATCATCTGTCAATCTAGTTTCCTTTTTCCTTTGATTGCTTTCAAAATCTTCTGTCTTTGGTGCTCATTAATGTTATGAGTTGTCTAGGGTGTGGATGTATATGTTTTGTATTTATCTTACTAGGGATTCATTGGGATTTCTGAATTTGAATGTTGTTTTGTCTTTCAAAAAATCCAGGGAACTGAAATTTCAGCCACTGATTCTTTGAATATCACCATTTCCCCATTCTCTCTCTTTGCAAATATGATGAAATACTTGTTAGATCCCATCACTCTATATTTCTTAGCTTTAATTCTCTCATATTTTTTCTCTCTTTTTCTCTCTGGACTGCATCTTGGTTAAGTTCTTTTGTTCTATCTTTTAATATACCAATCCATTTTTTAGCTGTGATTAATCTGCCCAATGAGTTTTTCATTTTAATTATTGTATTTTAATGTAGAAAAGGTCTATTTGTTTCCTTCTCAAATTTTCTTGGCCATATTTTATAGCCTTTGTTCTTTGAAAACGTTTTCATGACTCTCTTTTATTTCTTAAAACTAAATTCTCTAATCAAGTCCCCCATCCCCACAACAGATAATGTAAATTCAGGCCGTAAGCCTATCTGAGGCCCATAATGTGGTCATTAATTCTCAACTTTCATTGTTGACAATTTTGATATAGAAGGTTTATTTTCCATTTACTCTTAAACTGAGTTTCTGGTTTTCTGGATCCCTATTTGATTCCTCCCCTTGGGAAGTTCCTAGGCTTTATCACATGTTTCCTTGCACTGTACACATAGGAAACAGAAGTCCAGAGAATACAACATTCAACAGATGTCTCAGGAAAAACAAAACAAAACAAAACAACAACAACAACAAATTCCCTTCAACTCTTGCTTATGTTTCCTGGTTCTTCTTTTGCTTTACTTTTGGCCTCTCCAGCTTTCTTACACTTTTGCTAGCTCAGTAATATATTTTAAAAACATTAAAAGGATAATTATTCATCCTTTAAAATTGTTCTTATGGAGCAGTATTTAAAGTATCTGGGCTACTGTATTGTTGGAGATAACAATCTTATATGAGTTTTCTCTATAAGGAGAAGGATTGTCAATTAAAAATCAGGTGCTAAAAATAATGACTTGATATGCCTCTCTAAAAGAGAAGGTAGAGTCTTCACCCTCACCCAACATATTAACTGTGTACCTTAGCAAATTATTGAACCTCTCTGGGTCACCATTTCTACATTTTAAAATGGGGATAATAGTAGTACTGATTATTTTGGACATTTGGAGGAATATGTGAAGTTATTTATGTAAGACACTTAGAAGGGTTCTTGGCACATAGTTAAGTGCCTAATACCATATTTCTTTGGATTTAAGATGTTATATATTGTAAGATCCCTCTTCATGAAAAAGAAAATATGGTTCCAATTAAACGATGACACAATGCCAAGATGCCATTGACTGAAACATACATCCCAATTTTGGTTGTTAAAATATGAAAAAAAAGATATCTTAGAATGACCTGCCTATAGTAAATTTTAGCTATTATTACAAATGGATGCATATGAGCAAAGTAGGCAGTGGTTGAGAAACAGAATCTTAGTCTCAGAATTGATAGGACTTAAATGTTTGTAGGTACTTACTCTATCCCACCATGATCCCATTAATTTCTGGACTCTGGCTGTATTGTGCATGAGTTCACTTCTGTGTCCAGAGGGCTGTCTTTAGACAAGCAAGATATTCCACCATCTCCTCCAAGACTGAGGAAGAAGCGACTTCTATGTGTGTAGCACATTCATAGGTGCCTTGTATATAGCATTTACTTTAGTTCTCACAATTAGTCTCATTAATGAAGACAAGTTGCTATGACCCCCCAACATTAGTGGCTTAACATATTGTTTATTTCTTGCTTACCCCACAGATTGATGTGGATTAGGTGGCTCTACTCCAAGCTGTGATTCAAGTCTCATCTTCTTCCTTCCTTCCTTCCTTCCTTCCTTCCTTCCTTCCTTCCTTCCTTCCTTCCTTCCTTCCTTTATTTATTTATTTATTTTTTGCTTTGCCTTATTGTGGCTTTCGGGTTGCTTTGGCATCACTCAGCAGGTAGAAAGGGGAAGAGAGAGGGAGCATCAAGAAGGTACACCTTCTATTATAATATAATTTAAAATTCTTTAAGACCTTGCCACTTTATTTATTCCTATTTGGAGGGAGAAATTAGTGTAAGTTAGGGTGTTTGAGGAGGCCTGCCAGATGAGGTGGGATTAGAGATGAATCCTGAGGCATTGGAATTACCTGGAGATAGAAAAGAGAATTGAGGGAATTCAGTCAGGATATGCTGGGGTGCCATGACTAATGCATACAATTGTGGAAGTGCAAGATGTTTTTGGACCATCATAGAACACTGTGTTGGTAGAAGGATTGGGCTTCTACTCTGTGCTAGACACTGCAAAGCACTAGACCTAAACAAGTCTTGATAAAACAGTATTCTGTGAATGGGTTGTTTTTCATGTTTGATCCATTCTGTGCCCCAGATGGATGTGGATCATGTGGCCCATGTACCTTACACCCCCTGTTTCCCAACGTAAACGATTCTTTAACTGAAGATGTTATGACAATGACAACAGGATTTGCTGAGAATGATTGTGTTGTGCTCACTCTCTGGGATATTCTGTTATATACAATGCTTCTAAAATAGGTGATGGTTCTGTCTTTTGTCCCTTTTTGTTAGTGAGCTGGTGAGAACTCTTCACCCTTGGGGCCAAGCCAAGGTTCTGGTTCAGTGTGGATTCTCCTTTGAATGTCCCATACTACTTTGGTCACATAGAATGTGAGCTGCGATATTAACTGTTTCTTCTGGGTCAATTTTACTCATCACAGAAAATGTCTTAGTGTTTTTGTCTGTGTTTATTCAAAACATAGTTTATTTCGTAGCCCATTTTGTGCTGCTAGAACAGAATGTATAATAGAATGGCATAGACTGGCTAGTTTATAGTGAATAGAAGTTTATTGGCTTACAGTTCTGGAGGCTGAGAAGTCCAAGATCAAGATGTCCATAGTTTTGGTGTCTAATGAAGCCATTCTCTTCTTCCATGATGATGTCTTGCATGCTGTGCTCTCTGAGGGAAAGAAGCCTGGATGCTCACATGGTGGAGGCAGAAGGGCCAGGAAAGTGAATCCACTTCTATAAGGCCTTTTTCTAATGGCATTAATTCATTCATGAGGGCTCTGCTCTCATGACTTACAGGCATATCTTAGAGATATTGCATATTCAATCCCAGACCACTGCAATAAAGCCAATATTACAATAAAGAGAGTTACACGAATTATTAAGTTTCCCACTGCATATAAAAGTTATGTTTATGCTATGCTGTAGTATATTAAGTGTGAAATAAAATTATGTCTATGTCTAAAAACAATGTACATATATAATTAAAAATACTTTATTGCTGAAATGCTAATGATCATCTGAAGCTTCAGCAAGTCATAATCTTTTTGCTGGTGGAGAGTCTTGCCTTGATGTTGATGTCTGCTGACTAATCAGGGTAGTGGTTGCTTAAGGTTGGGGTTGCTGTGGCAATTTCTTAAAGTAAGATAACAGTAAAGTTTGCCACATCAATTGACTCTTCTTTTTATGAAAAATTTCTCAGTGGTGTGTGGTGTTTGACAGCACTTTACCCATCTTAAAACTTCTTTCAAAATTGGAGTTAACCTCTCAAATCCTGCCACTGCTTTATTAACTAAATTTATGTTATGTTCTAAATATTGTCTCTTCACTAGGAGTAAATAACATCTCAAGAAATTTCTTTCTTTGCTCATCCATAAGAAGCAACTCCTCATTCATTTAGTTTTGTCATGAGGTTGCAGCAATTCAGTCACGTCTTCAGGCTCCACATCTAATTCTAGTTTGCTTGCTATTTTTAACCACATCTGCAGTTGCTTCCACCACTGAAGTTTTGAACCTCTCAAAGTCATCCATGAGGATTGGAATCAAATTCTTCCAAATTCCTGTTAATATTGACATTCTGACCTCCTCCCATGAATCACGAATGTTCTTAATCACATCTAGAATGGTATTTGCTTTCTAAAAGGATTTAAATTTAATATGCCCAAATCCATCAGAGGAATCACTATCAATGGCAGCTACAGCCTTACAAAATGTATTTCTTAAATAATAAGACTTGAAAGTCAAAAATTACTCCTTGATTCATGGGCTGCAGGATGGATGTTAGTCGGTGTAAAAACATTAATCTCTTTCCACATCTCCATCAGAGCTTTTGACAACCAGGTATATCATCAATGAGCAATAATATTTTGAAAGGAATATTTTTTTCTGAGTGGTAGGTCTCAACAGTGAGCTTAAAATACTCAGTAAAACATGCTATAAACAGATACGCTGTCATGTAGACTTTGATGTTACATTTACAGAGAATAGGCAGAATATATTTTGCATAATTTTTAAAGGCCCTAGAATTTTTGGAATGGTAAATGAGCATTGACTTCAAGTTAAACTCACCAGCTGCATTAGTCCCTAACAAGAGAGTCAGCCTGTCCTTTGAAACTTTGAAACAAGGCTTTGATTTCTCCTCTCGCGCTATGAAAGTCATAGATGGCATCTTCTTCAAATATAAGGCTGTTCTGTCTCCATTGAAAATATGTTGTTGAGTGTAGGCACCTTCATCAATAATTTTAGCTAGATCTTCTGGATAACTTGCTGCACTTCTCCGTTAGCAGTTGCTGCTTCATCTTGAACTTGTATATTATAGAGATGGCCTCTTTCCTTAAACCTAATGAACCAACCTCTGCTAGCTTCCAACTTTGCTTCTGTAGTTTCCTCACCTTTCTTAGCCTTAATAGAATGAAATAGGGCCTTGCTGTAGATTAGGCTTTGGCTTAAGGAAATGTTGTGTCTGGTTTCATTTTCTATCCAGACCACTCAAATTTCCTCCATATCAGAATAGGCTGTCTTGCTTTTTTATCATTCGTGTGTTCATTGAAGTAGCATTTTTAATTTCCCTTGAGAATTTTTCCTTTGCATTAACAATTTGCCTAGCTGTTTAGTGCAAGAGCCCTAGCTTTTGGCCTATCTGGGCTTTTGACCTACTGTCCTAACTAAGCTTAATCATTTCTAACTTTTGATTTAAAGTGAAAGATGTGTGACTCTTACTTTCACTTGAACATTTAGAGGGCATTGTAGGGTTAGTAATTGGCCAAATTTTAATATTGTTGTGTCTCAGGGAACAGGGAGCCCAGAGGAAAGGGAGAAAGATAGGGGAACGGCAGGTTGGTGAAGTAGTCAGAACACATACAAAACTTATTGGTTAAGTTTGCCATCTTACCAGGGTGCAATTTGTGATCTCCCCAAAACAATTACAATAGTAATATCAAAGATCACTGATCACAGATCACCACAGCAGATACAATAGTAATGAAAAATTGAAAATATTGTAAGAAATTACTAAAGTGTGACACAGAGACATGAAATGAGTACATACCATGGGAAAATTGGCACTGATAGGTTTGTGTGATGCAGGTTTGTCCCAAACCGTTAATTTATAAAAAAGGAAAAGAAAAAAAAAAACACAACAGTATCTGCAAAGCACAATAGAGTGAAGTGCCCTAACTCCCAACACTGCCACACTGGGGATTAGGTTTCAACCTATGAACTTTGGAGGGGAAACACTGAACCATAGCAATCTCTATGTGCTAGGTTTTAAATCATATCTCTTCTATAGGACGCTTTGCTTCTTTCCAACATATTTAATATGTTTTGCTTTTTAATTCTCTCCAGTGGAAAGCAGCTCTTTGGATCTGAAGTCTGAATAGGAAATGGATCCTTCATTGGCCACAAAGATGGCTATCATGAAACTTCTTACAGAGTACCATTAACTAGCCTGCTGGGTCAAAGTAGCTTCTGGTATTATTATTTCACTTTCTCTGAAATATCATGCAGGCGACATCATCTTGTGTAATTTTGACCACAACACTGAGAATAGGTTTTATTCCCATTTTACGGATGTAGAAGCTGAAGGTCACAGAGGCCTAGTAAGAGGCAAAACTGGGATTGGAATCCCAACCCTGAACTTTTGGATTTTCAAGACCTCACCAGGCTACCTTCTAAATGTTATTGAGCAAACTCCAATTTAGAGGATTTGAGGAAGAAATAAAATCAGAGAAGATTGGATTATCATGGTTGTTGATACAATGCTGTCATTTGCTCAAGGCTTTCGATTTCAGAGAAAATTATATTTGTGAGACTATAAGAGATTGTACAATTCTCTCTCCTATGTCATTTTCCCAAGGGTATACAGACCCCTTCAACCTGGGTCCTCATCATGACTCAGAGAGGGAAATAGCTTGCCCAGTGTGCCCTTTGAGCATGATTTATGAAACAGGATGTATCCAAATTTTCACCACGTTGGAGCTATTCAATTTTCTCTAATGGCCTTTATCTGAGAGTTATGTCTATTCGTGGCAGTCACAACCAGTAAGTCATTAGCTTAAAGTATGCTGATTGTTAATTTTAGCACCCTGGGCCCTGGGCCCAGTGGGAGAGGTCTCTCGGTTTTGCAAATCGAAGCTAAGGAACATTTGAGCAGTTGGCAAACATTCACATCAGGAAAAGTTAGAAAGTAAGAAGGAATAATTTAAAAGTTAGAGTAAGAAGCAGTAGAATTGTTGGAGCTAAGGAGGCAACAGGATAGCTTTTTTTCTGGCTGCCTCCCTACTGCTAGGCACTGTCCTCACCAGAAGAGAGGTGGAACCAGTCTTTAAATCAACACCTGCTGTGTGCCAGGCACTTCACATATGTGAGCTCACTAATGTGCCTAGCGTTCTTATTTTATCCTTATT
The DNA here is from genome assembly GCF_037993035.2 of Macaca fascicularis. Lineage (NCBI taxonomy): Eukaryota > Metazoa > Chordata > Mammalia > Primates > Cercopithecidae > Macaca > Macaca fascicularis. The sequence continues at coordinate 50,645,387 of NC_088388.1, read as the reverse complement.
AGAGATCTCATTTTATAGACAAAAAACCTAATGCTCAAGGTCACACAGCTATTAACGGATGGAGCTCACATTTGAACCTGGGAAGTTGACTCCTGAATCTGTATTCTTAACTAACAGAGCTCTGAATGGGGGTGACTAAAAGGGCCAACCAAGCCTCCCTTGGAGCTACACTTTGCCTAAGATCTTGAGATCTGGCCACCAGATTCTCACTTTTAATCATTAAATAATTTTCAGCTCAGAGCTAGCTCCCAGAATGCCAGTAAGTGCAGCTTCCTTGTGTGGCTTAGGGCTGGGAGCTCCTCTGATGAGTAGCTGGTCAATCAGAGCCCCAGAGCCAGGAATGGCCCACCCTGAGATACAAGGTGAAGACAGCTCTGGCTTTCCTGATTCCAGGAGCCTGAGCTTTCCTCTGAGATGGCCACACAAGCTCCTTCAGGGGAGGCCGCTTGGACAAGCTGGAGCTCTCTAGAGGATAAACCATATAAACCAGGTGCTGGCACACATGGGCCTCAGTGAGGACACCTTGACACTGGGTTCCTCTCTCTCTGACCTCTGGGGACTCATGGGCACTTCCAAGTTAACCTGCCTGTCCCATTCCAGGGCTGAGCTGAATCTGAACAGAACTCATGAATTTCCCTGACCACTCTCTATTTCCTCGTACTTGATAACCACAGCAAAGGAGAAAGTGCAAGCATACTTGCACTTTCCCAGTTTTGCAGATGGAGCACTAAGGCTGCATTGACTTCCTATGGTAAACCACTCTGAGGCACTGGTGGGTCTGTTCACTCCAGCCAGGCAAAGCCTTATTTGGATTTCCCATGGTGGGAATGAGGAAGCCTGTGTGCATGTCCCAGGTGTGGCTTGGCTTACTTTGTGACCTCAGTAAGTGTCTTTTTCTTTTCTTTTTGATTTCTTTCTTTCTTTTCTTTCCTTTTTTTTTTTCTTTTAGAGGCAGGGTCTTGCTCAGGCTGAAGTGCAGTGGCATAATCATAGCTCACTGTAACCTTAAATTCCTGGGTTCAGGCAGTCCCCCCACCTCAGCCTCCCCAGTAGCTGGGACTACAGGAATGCACCACCATGCCCCATCTAATTTTTCAATTTTTTTTTTTTTTGGTAGAAATGGGGTCTTGCTATGTAGCCCAGGCTGGCCTCAAACTCCTTGCCTCAAGTGATCCTCTTGTCTTGGTCTCTCAAAGTGCTGGGATTGCAGGTGTGATCCACTGCACCCAGCCTCTCTTCTTCTTCTGAACTTGTCTCTCCATTGTCCACATTAACCCATCTGTGCTTCTGGTTCCTCATCTGAAAAACTGAGGTAACAATAGTAACCTACCTCACGGGGTTATTTTGAGGACTAAATGTAAAGCATTTACAACAGTGCCTTATATGTAGTAAGTACCCAAGAAGTGTTTCTCCCTGTCTGCCTCCTCTTCATCCTCTTCCTCCTCATTATTATTACTACTACTACAAGAGGATAATCTCTAAGGCCTCCCTACTAGTTCTCATACTCTGAGAGTATAATGTGAGCTCCTCCAAGAAGGCTGCCTGGACATTGCCCGGGAGCTGTAGTCTTAGCCCTGTCAAGTTCATGGACATATTTCTGTAGATGAGATTCCTATTGCCTTCTAGGTGAGGCCTAAAAGGTAGATGTATCCAATTAATCAGGTGGAGGCTTGCGACCTTGTTTGAGCTTTGTTGAAACTATTTGGGCTCCAGCATTGAGGGTCAGAACAAAGGTCTGGGTGGGGGCCCCCTCTACCTGATGCAAGTCGTTCTGGGCTATCTAGCGAGAGTCTCAGGTCCTGGAGGAGATTCAGCCCTGCTCTGTGAGTCCTTAGGTCTGTTCTTCCTACTTGTTGGGCTCTGTTATCTGACAGCTGTGAGGGGCTACTGGGGTTTCCTCCAGGGAGCTAGAGCTGTCTATATTTTACGAGGCTCAGTTCATTCAGCAGGGCTGGGTAGCAGCTTGCTTGGGTTCTTGTGCCTCTCCTGGGAACAAGGGCTCTTAAAGTATCTGATTGCTGCAGGATGCCAGCCACCACAGCTAGCAATAGCTCCAATGACTATTGCCACCCTTGCCCAGGTCACATAGAGGTCAAGAGTAGGGTGGGGAGGGAGATGTGTTGTGATTACCTCCTAGAGCTCTTTGCAGCCCTTCTTTCCACTCCTGGGTTCCCACCTCTCCACTCCTAGGACTTTACTGCCCTGACTGAAAGCTTGCACCTGCCTGTTAAATTAGCCCTCATTGCTGGTCTTACTTTCTGGAGTTCATCCACTCCACTGGTTACCATGAGGACTGAAATTCCACTTTGATCATTTCACTCCCCTGCTCAAACACCTTTGATGGCTCTCTACCACCCACAGGACAGAGACTCAATAATCAGTTCCTTTCATGGTCAGGGCTATAGAGGCACCTTCCCTCCAGCCTCCTGAGAGAGATCTGGGTTCTCGAATACTTGCTCCATGTTCTGGTTTCCTTGCCACGGCTCACACTGCTCTTGGCACTGAATGCCCTTGTCCCATCTTCACCTGGAAAAATCCCTCCCTCCATTTGAGGTCCAGCTCAGACGTCACCTTCTCTAAGGTGAACAAGTCTTCTGTATTTCCCTAGCTGAAAGTGACCACTCCTTTTTCTGCATTCGCATGCTACTGAGGTAGTTTACTATAAACTCCACCACCAGGCCAGAGTGCTCCAGCCTTCTTGAAACACTTGCAGTTCCCTAATCTCACCATGCTCATGATTCTGGGTCAAATGCTCTTCCTTGTGCCCTGCACACTCTTCCTTTTAGCCCCCTTTCCTTCCTCTGCTTTTTCTACATTATTCTTTCAAGTTTCAGTATTGGAGTGATGCCCTGAGAAACTTCCCATGGCCCCTTCTCACCACCTTCCATTCTGACCTTGTACTGCACTTTGGGGGAGGGTGACATTCCCTTGATTACCTGTCATTGCAGTTTTTGCACAGCATTGTGACTGTCCACTGATCTGTCTGTCTGTCCTATGGGAGAACTTGATGAACACAGAGCTGGGGGTGGGGAGGGAGGCTGCCCGACTGGGTACAACCAGACAGTGAGGACTGCAAGAACTCAGGAGGGACAGGCAGCTTTGTCTCAGTGGATGTTAGGATGCAGAGCGCTTTCAATGCACAGTGCGTATGGTATGCAAAGGCTCCTCCTCCCAACCCTGAGTATTCATCTCACTGAATACTCATCATGGCATGGTGAAATAGTTACCACTGTCTCCAGTTTATCCATGAGGAAGCTGAGCTTCCTTCCACAAGAACTCATCCAGTCAGTGAGCAAGTGTCTATTGATTATTATGCACCAGACTATGTCAGGCACAGGGGGTATGGCAGTGAGTGGCACATTCCTTTAGTCCCTGCTCTTACCTTCAGGGGAGAAAGACATTAAGCTCTTATTAAGCCCCTAATGTTACAGTTAATTATTTAATTACAATTGTGATAAAGTCTATGGAGGAAAAATACTGAGGGGACTAGGGAATCTTATAATGAAGGACGTGACTGAATCCACGGGTCAGGGAAAGCTGCCCTGAGGAAGTGGCATTTGTTCTGAGCTCTGAATGATAGGAATAACTTGGTGAGAGGAGACAGAGGAGAGGTTGTTGGGGTCAGAGGAACGAGTACCTTGCAGGTGCTTGGCAGGAGTAGGCGTGGCTTGCTGCAAGGATGAACAGCAGCCAGAGTGGCTGCAAGGCTGAAGGACAAGAAGGGTGGTTAGACAGGGACAAGATCCATGTGAGGCAAGTAGGCCATGGCAGGGTTTGGTCTTAGTAGCAACAGGAAGCCATTGAAGGATTTTAAACAGTGGGTTGATGTGATTAGATTTGTGCTTGAGACCACCCTGTTGGTTGTGTGGAGAACAGTTTAGAGAGAGGCATGTCTGGAAAGGGGCAAGTGATGAAAGAAAGCCCTTGCAGAGGTCCAAGTGAGAGATGCCAATACCTTTGGCCAGGGAGGTGGTCATGAGATGAAAAAAATATGATGAGGGAAAGGGATGTATCAAGGATAATTCTCAGGCAAGACATCCAGATCTAGCCTCTGGGCTCTAAATTCTGTGTATTTTGCACAGGCCGGGGAAGGCAAATTGAAAAAAAAAAGCCTATATTGTAGCCCCATTTTAAGGTGTAATCTGCATACCAGGTACAGGGGAACTTGATTCTTCTGCAGGTACCACGAAGCCTCAGAAAAAAGTCTCCTTTCAGTCTGAAGCTCCTAGTCTGTGCACTTGATTGGTGAATCCTAGGTCATGTGCTTCTGCTCTGTGTGCCTGATTGGTGAATCCTAGGTCACATGCTTCTGCTCTGTGTGCCTGATTGGTGGCACCTAAGTCATGTGTTTTATCCTTGCTGCAAAGGATTCTGCCAAACAAGGGTCTGGCTTTTTAAGTTTCCATGTTGGGAGGCAGGTTTCCCTTACACTAAGACTCTTAAACAAAGGGATATTTCTCAAATGTAGGAAATGGGTTCATATGTTAGAGGCCAGAAAGAAAGATAAATGTTTACACGTGGATTATCTTGGTGCTCACAACAATCTTGTGAGGTTGTCTATTTTTGCCCCGTTTTACAGATGGGAAACAGATATGGAAACTCTGGAAAAGCCCTGATTTCTTCCCCAGTAAAGCAGTACTCTCTAAGGGCCTTTTCAGCTCCAAATGGTCGAGATTCATAATGATGGGCTGACAGGACATCTCTGTTGCTTCCAGTTCTTGCACTTTCTGGTCTTGGAGAAAGAGCCATATCTGCCTGGTGCTGTCTAACTCCTCTTCGACTCCCCAGCAACCTCCTCCCTGTTCCTAGAGCTGCTGCCAAAGCTTAACTACTTTCCACAATACTTACTCTCCCCTGTCCCTTTCGTGTTGACAGCACTAATATTGACAGCCCTAATGAGATTGCAGATTAAGCAATCCCAGACATGTTTGGAGCTGTACCTGGATCGGCCCTTTAGACAGTGGCGGAAACCACCTTTGCTCCTGATTTTAATTGAATAATTTACTGTAAATAGCCTCCATTTCCTCCACAAACCATGTGTCATTAGCCAAATGGAGGTGAGCAAAGGCTGCGTCTAATTGGATGTGGGCGCAGAAATGAGCTGTCCAGATGGAGCTGTTGTCACAGCAAGCATTGAATTAAATCAGAGACACTTAAGACTTCAAGTCTTTCCTGTAAACTAGCCACTTCTGGTGGGAGCTACATAACCCAGAGCCCTGAAGAAACAAGGCTGCAGGATCCATGGTGGGATTTTCAGTGAATTAGGAAAGGCCCTGGGACAGGTGATGGAGGGATTTCCTCTTTCCTGCTCACTCCTGCATGTGTCCTTTTCACCTCTCTTCCTGGGAAAAGCAGCAGCTCTGCTCTGAGATATATTTCTTAACTCTTCCTTCCAACAGGAAGGGTGCTTCTTCTTGGAGGCTGCTATATGCCAAGCACAATACTGGGGACTTTTGCAAGTAATCTCATTTAATCCTCATGATGCTCCTGGGAAGTAGGTATAATTGAGGAAACCACATGTTCAGTGGGTTGGCAGTTTTCCCAAGGTTATGTACTTATCAGGTCAGGATTTGTACAAGTCAGGATTTGAATCTATCAGATTCCAAAGTTCATGTTCTTTTTGCAACACCAGTGAGGACACAGAGCCCAGGACCAAGGGCTTGTCTTGAACTCAGTTTTGGTTTCCTAACATTCTGTGTAACTTTGGAAGGAGTTTATTCTTCAAGTCTGCTCAACAGGATGAGTCTGACTTAGGGCTGTGGGAGTGGGTGGATGCAAGGGCTTCAGACTGAAGATGGAACTTTGCAGTAGGAGCTTCCCTGAGGATAGCATGCTTTAAACAGGTCTATTTGAAGCTTTAACTGGGACTATGATCTCCCATCCCCCGAACCCTTTAGGGCCTATCTCTGTCCATACGACTTTCACAAAAGTGACAATAAATGAGGAACAAAAGAGAAATGTCTCCTTCTCCTTCCGTATGACTGCAGTGTTTGCTTTTCTTCTTGAGGGCTGTGTCACTGAGGGCTGGCACTAGATGAAGCTGGAAGATTCACAGTCCGGGAAGTGGGAACAGTAGGCGGTGCTGGTGAGAGGGAAGAGTGCTGGCATCTCTGAGAAGTGCCCTCTGGGGTTGGGTGTTGCCATTCAGAAATGGAGTCAGGCTGTCTGTTAGCAAAGGCTGAACACAGGCTCTTATCTTCATCTGCTCCAGCACCTCCCCTTCAATCATCAAACCTGGATTCTAGTCCTCTGCCACCTACTAACCTGTGCTTCTCACTGAATTTAAGAGGTTTCATCTGTAACAGAGGATGATGATAGCATTAAATGAACTAATACTGTATGAAGCATTTAGAACAGTGCCTGGCACATAAGACATGCTCAGTAAATATTAGCTATAATTATTATTGTTATAGATACTTTATAAACATCAGCTGGGTTAAACAAGTATTTCCTATCTCGCCTTTCAGATATTCTTCCTCATCCTTAGTGAAAATGAGCTGTGATTCCTCTGAGGCCTAATCTGATTCACAACCCATAGTCTTGACCATGCAGGTCATTGGGTCAGAACTGTGCCTAATCCCACATTCAGCAAGATTTGGCTTTAGACATTAAGGAATCTTGTCTTTTGGGGGCAAAGAGGGAGCCAATAATGACACAGTCTGTGAATAGGGCAGTGATGCATATGCAATCAGATGTCCTTAAGGTGCCTCCCCAGCCTCTGGGAACACAAGAGATCACATGAAGGAAGGTTTTGTGAGCTGGCAGGCTCCCCCTGAATACCTGCTGGGAAGTCATGGGTAAAAAGGATGAATGATGGCACCTCACTGGGATGCTTTAAAAAAATCGAGATATATTAGGCTTATTGCAGTTCCCTCAGCTAACAGCCCAGAGGCTCCTGAAGGAAAAGAAGTTGATTGTTTTGGCTTGTTCCTGCTGTGTTCTAGCTGGCTTCTTGTGCTCACTGCTTCTTTCTGAAGGCTTCACAGGTCGGTGATCCAGAATTGGCTATAGAATTTACGGTCACAGAGCTGTATTTCTGGAATCTGCCTCTTAGGAATTCAGAACACTTTCTTGCATTCAGGCTTCTGCTCATGACAACTCTTTTTTTTCTCTGGGTCCCTCAGAGATGACTTGAATCAGAGTCAGAGGTTCCTCTAATACTCTATGGTATGTATGCTTCACCTCATCTGAAAGTTTCCTCTTGATTCAAACTTCAAAGGGTCCTGGAATTTTCTCAGTATTTCCCTGTCTCCTCTCCTACCTTAGGCTCTAATCCCCACTTCAACATATTTACTTTGCCTCTTTTCTTCTCAGTAATGAAGATGTGGAAGTAAAACAAAATCTACTTGCTCACTGCCATCTAATCACATCTTAGCTTTTACCCTAAGAAGTTGGTATTTTCCTTTTTTGTACTTTAGTCAAACATATCAAAAGAGAGCAAATGCCTCATTTTATTTTTTCTAGTGTTTATTTTGTGCCATCCCTTTCAGCCTATTGGCTCACTAAATTCCAAAAATATACCTTCTAAATAATGATAATAATAATGGAAATAACGATGGTGATAACATATGCTAATGAACGCTCGCTGAGCCTCTCGCTGTGCTAGGTGAGTTACCTGCTGTATCTCATTTTCTACACCTCCCTTAGCATAGATGACCAGAGAGCTGAGCACATAGCAGACTTATAGGACATAACGATAATAATAGCTAACTATTTATTTAGCTCTTACTTTGGCCATATACTTCCACATTCCTAATCTCATGTCATCATTATAATAGCTCTTTAAAATAGATATTATTATCCTCAGTTACAGATGAAGAGATGGGGCTCAACATCAATGTATTAAAAATTTATCCCACTCATTCTTTCAACAGAGGTTTAGAGTGCAGGCTAAGTGCCTGGCCCTTGGCTCAGTGCCTGAAACACATGTGGTGTCTACCCTCAGGAAGCTCACAGTCTAATGAGCTCCACAGACAGAGAAACAGGCAACGGCAGCAAGTCTCTGGAATTATCTAGTGCCCTAGTTTATTCTGGGTTCCTGCCTCCCCACACTTTTCCGACTGACCATTTTCTTCTTTCTTCCCAGCATTATGATGAGTGCTTCGTGTTCACCCACATCACTGTTAAAATGCTCCTCCTCCATTCTTTTCTATAGGGCTCCTGTGTAATCACGGAGTAAGACTCTTCTGTTGATGTGCCCAGGCAAAGGTGACAGAATCTGCATATTCCTCAGGGAGGGTTTACTCATGGGCTTGGAGGAGTTGGCAGAGAGAGAGAGAAATGAAAAAAAGAGATTGTGTACAAAAAGGCCTCCAGGAGCACAGCAGGGACAAGGCAAGGGAGAAAAATACAAACAGGTGGGTAGTTGGTTTGGGTTCAAATGTGAGGCACAGGGAAGCCAGCTGCATCCTCGGTGCTGGGATTGGGAGTTCCTGGAACCTGGATTACTTTTATTCATTAGGATGCTTTTGGCTGTGTAGAACAAAAACCCTCACTCAGACTGACTTAAACGACAAGAGCTTTTGTTTTCTTAGATAATAGGAAGCCTAGAGCTGGGCCAGACTCCAGCCTTAGTTGATTCAGTGGTTTAGTGATCAAGGACCCAGCATATTTTTCTTGGAGTGTGCTAACTTTGTTCTCCAGCTAGTGCTGCTCATGATTGCAAGATGGTCTCTAGCAGCATTGAAGTGGATATGCTCCCTTGTTCAAGTCCAACAGGAGAGATACTGTCTCATCTTGCAGCTCTCTGTTGGGAGAAAGAACACTTTTCCTAGAAGCAGTCCTGTCGTGGCTCATTGGCCTAAATTGAGTCACATGCCTATTTCTGAACCAACCACTGGCAATTTGGGTACAGTTGCATCATCCGAAGTGGAATGGATTTGGGAAAGCAACCACTATGCCAGTAACAGGGTCACATTTTCCAGGACAGACTTAAGCATAATCACAGTGAATAATCCAGTTCTACGGTGGTAATAGCCAGGGAATTAGAATGTAGAATTGCCAGTTTTAGCAAGTAATACAGCATGCCCAGTTAAATGTGAATCTCCGATAAACCATAGATACTTTTTTGGTACAAGTATGTCCTATGCAATACTTACAGGCTGTGTGTTCCAATATTTGATACATACCCAAATAAGTCAGGCAAATATTTGAAATTGGAATAAGAAAATATTTTAGAGATATAAAGTGGACGAGGGACTTAGAAACAAGATCAAATCTGGGTTCTGCCTTACTTGTATGAGGGTAGTGGAGTGAAAACTGGTTCAAAAGAAGAAGAGGGCTAGGAGGCCTTACCTCTTTGCCTGCTTTGGTTCCTTGTGGCCTGGGAATGGGAGAGAAAGTGATTGTGCCTCCTCTCTTAGGGCCTTCTTGTGCCATCCTGCCCTCTATTTTCAGGGTCATGACCGCTGCGAGCAGGCCTTGCTGCAGATTGGGATCAACATGATGGCGCTGCCTGGAGGTCACCACCTGGACTCCGTCACCCTGCCGGGTCAGCGGTAAGTCCTACAGCTGTCACTCCAGGCCAGGCCTACCCCATCTGAACCCTGACTGAGGTCCAGTTCCAGCATCCTGAGGCTGCAGGTGACCCCATCTTCCCATGCAATTTTCTGGGGAGGAAGCCGAGGATAATGTATTGGGGATGCCATGTTCACTCAGCAAATATCAATGGAACTGGACCTTGGGACACTGAAGAATCAGGCACATCCCAGCCTCTAATGAGCTGAAGTCTAATGCTGAGGCTGACCATGAAACAAAGAATCAAGTGGGTGTGCTAGTAAGATAGAGGACTCCAGAGGAGGCTCCTGATCCTGCCTGGCTAGGGGGCTGGAGCCCCTGGGGGTCCTTGGCGTTAGTGGAGGCCCTCTCTGAGGCTTTTGGAAGGTGTCATTCTACCCTTGAATGTCTTCTCTTTTGCCCAGAGCACCAAGGAGATAACGGAGCATAGAGCTGATCCTTGGGAAGTACTTGTTGTCCTGAGTTGGGCAATGAGGGAGGGTGGGAAAGGCACATACTGAGAAGAAGGTGAAGCCCGGATAATGAGGGGAGAGGGCTTGAGAACATCCTGTCTGAAGAAGGAGACATTTGGGGCCACCAGAAGTGCCTGCACACAGCTGGAAGATGTGGCAAGGCAGGTTCTGGTTTAATGTGACTGGTCCTGGAGCCTGAACCTGAACCAGTGTTAGAAGCGCCAGGGTGCTAGATCTTTCCTGCCCAACTGTTCCCGTTTGCCGGGTCCTGTACTGATTTGGGTATGGAAGTCCTGTGGCCCTGGAAATTCCTGGCAAACCTGGAAAGTTGGTCACTGTAATGTAGGTTTGATCTATAGAGGAACTCAGCAACCTCAGAGTGCTTGGGGATTCCACTTAGCCTTATTTATTCATTTATTTATTTTGCTGAGACATTTTGATGGGGTTATTTTGAGGCAACACAATCCAAGTAGATTTTGTAAAACTATTAAGCCATCATTTTATTTTGTAATGTCTTGTGTTAACATATTCCATGTATCACTGACATTTTACCTTTATCCTTAACCCTCCATCTGAATTACTTGGGATTTCATCTTACTATGTCATTACTTTCAATATTGTTTGTTTGGTTATTATTTGTTTTGGAGTATGTGTTGCTTTTAAAATCAGAAAAAATTATTATTTGTTAAAAGTCTACTGGAACTGGTTTAGCCTCTGTGTACACACCAATCTGATCCCACAAAGCCATCATTATAAAGAGGTTTTAGGATGTGATATACAATTCATGCATGTTCCTGAGGACTCAGAGCATGGTTAGAAATGCCACTCAGAATTTCCTCTGCAGCTGGAAGCCAAGAATAAGACATCATATGGGGATCCAATTATCTTTGCACACAGCACCTCTAAGGTGGAACTCAGAGGTGATGAGATACAGACCTGTCAGGATGTATGTGGTTTTTTCAAGATGGGGCCTGCCTTAGCCTGGAATGGCTGATGGCCTTTCATGAGACGGGGAAGTGGGGTCAGCTTTGAACACATGACTGCCTGGCTTCAATGCTGAGCTATACTTCTCACTAGCTGTGTGGTCTGTGCAAGTTCCTGAACCCTATCGTCTGTCTCTCACTTTTCTCATGTAGAGATGGAAGTCATAATATCACCTTCTTCATAGAGTGAATGTGAGGATTAAATAAATCTATATATGCAAAGTGTGTGTCACACATTGAGAGCGACATACGCAGAGTCATTACTTATTGAGTGCCTGTTGCTGTGTGTTGGAGCTCTTCACGTAGGTGATATGGGGAAATTCTTCCAGAAATCCCTCTCCTGACCCCTAACCCTCAGCAAGTGACCTGAGTGAGAAAAAGAAATCATAGACAGACACTCTCAACAGCCTAATATTTTAAACCAGGAAAAAGTGAAACTACCCTGGTTGAAGTGAAGCCTGAGTCTCCCCTGCCCAGAGAGTAGGTTGGGAACTGTGTAGTCAGGTGGATAGCAGCAGCTCTGGCTACAGGGCTTTGGGATCCCTCCAAACACCCCCTTGCAGTCCTGGTATGGTCAGATCTGAACCTGTGCTGGGGTTGAGAAAGTCATCATCACAGGGACATTTAGGACAGTGGTTAGGAGTGCAAACGCTCCAGCTTGGTTCTTGGTTCTGCTACATAGTAGTCATAACTTTGGGCTTTAGTTTCTTCATCCATGAGATGAGGATAATTTATACATGCATCATTGGGTTTTAGGAGCATTTAAAATTATGTGTATGAAGCCCCTACATGGAGCATAGGACCTGCTTAATCAACACTAATTTCTCCTGCTTCCCATGAGGAATAGGTGCTCTGAGTAGAGAATGAGGTGCAAAGATCAGATCTTGGGCCATTTTAGGCTCCTGAGAACCACTGACCTATCTCTCCCTCTCTCTCTCCCACTTCCAACCTCTTCAGAAGTTTTAAGGTCACAGGAAATTAAATTACATACAAATGATTTAGGAATCAAATTATTAGGAGGCAAGGCATGATTTCTAACTGATCTTGCACAGCAAATCCATTGGGAGGAAGACCCCAGACTAACATCAGGAGTTATGGCTGGCCATAGAAGATGTAGCTTGTTAAATTTTTTTTTTTTTTTTTTTACAATATCTTCATCCTTACAGTTCTGATAGGGTAGGATGAGCAACAGAGAGAGGGTGGTATTTCCTTTAATATGTTCACAGCCTAGCATTGCCAGGCCTAGCCAGAACACTGGGGGAATAGAATCCCTGAACCTAGCAATCTGTTAATTGTGTATGTTCTAGGGGCCTATGCATGGTCCACATTCACAGAGAAGGCGCATATGTAGTTACAGGATGTCAGAAGTGTTAATTTGCCTATGATGCAGTCTGAAGCAGTATAATAGGCAGACAGTAGCAGTCACGTCTTTTTTTCTCCTGTTCCAAGTTGCAGAGGCCTCTCTTGTGGGGAATAACATCATGGTTATTGTCTCCAGATAAATAATTCATGCTGGATAATTGCCTTCTTTCTGTTGTGTTCCACTGAAACTGAATTTTATTTTGCAGTGCCATTGTTCACCTCAGTGCACAAAAATAAACAAGTACTGCCATGTTGCATGGAAGCATCCAGCAGCCTGGGTAAACCATATGGGTGAGGCCATTGGTATTTGAGACCATTGTGAGTAAATAGTAGCACAAAAGGCTGTTCTAGATGTGGATTCCTAGGAGAGAGTAGAGGTCAGGAGCAACAGCTTCCTAGCCCTGGGGTTGGGATCCATTGCTGAACTGGCATGAGTGACAGGAAGTGGACTGACAGGGTGTGGTGGTTCTCAGCTCTGTATCTGAGTCTCCTGGGATGCTTTCATATTTAAAAACAATAAAATAAGCAAAAGAACAAAATGCTACTCTTGGAATCTCTTATGTGGGGCTAAGTGGTTGAAAGCATGTAGACCTTGGAATCAGACTTGGGTTCAAATCCCAGTTCACCTCCTACCAGCTCTGTGACCTTGAGTGACTGTTTAAGCTGTCTATACATCTGTGTTTTCTTCAACATAGTGGCAGTGACAGCTGCTTTAAAAGGTAGTAGCAGTGCTTGGATCCAGCAGGGAAGGTCTCTGTAGAACCTCAGGGTGCTTTGCAGTACACAAGCCTCACTTTCCCAGGTCATAGAAATCAGTGGTCCCCATCCCTGGTCCTCAGCCTGTTAGGAACCGGCCCCCCGCACAGCAGGAGGTGAGTGGCCAGCAAGAGCAAGCATTATTGCCTGAGCTCTGTATCCTGTCAGATCAGAGGTGGCAGTAGATTCTCATACGAGCACGAACCCTACTGTGAACGGCTCGCATGAGGGATTTAGGTTGCATGTTCCTTATGGGAATGTAATACCCACCACTCACAGCCTCCCTGCATGGAAAAATTGTCTTCCACTAAACCAGTCCCTGGTGCCAAAGGTCCCTGGTGCTGACAAGGGTAGGGACTGCTGGTGTAAATAACAGTAATAATCTCTCTCCCTCCCCCCAGGTAGTGAAACCGATGCAGTCTCTGGTCTGAGTACCTCCCTGGGGGGTGGTCAGAGATTTATTCGTGGCAGTGAAGGGGCCAGAGGTGAGCTTCCTGGATAGCAGGAGACTGTGGCTGCTATGTCCCTAGCTGGTCTTCATTTGCTCCTCTGGCCTCCCATCTTTCCATCTGGGATGCTGATCTTCTTGTTGGTTCTGGGCATGGTGGTGGTGCTGCTGGAATATAGTCATGGTGGTCAGCGTGTTGGACCCAGGCTTCGCACTCCCAGGGTTGTGCCCTCCACCATCACAACCTGGCCTTCATATTCTGCCAGGATCCAGATGACCCAGTTCTTTGGCTTAACTTTCTTTATGGGAAGCCTCCTGGGGTGTAAGCTGGAGGCCAGGGTCCACACAGGGCTGGGTCCAAATGTCCCCTTCCTTCCCCACTTCCTTCTATAACTTATCTAGCACACAAATCATCTATGGCATTTAGAATTTTTCTCTCTGAATCCCCGCCAGTGAAGAGTCAAGGTGATTAATAGACTGGCCTTTGCAAACCCCCACAACGAAGTTGGCTTATGGTTTCAAGTACTTGTTATGGGCTGGGTACTCCACACAGCTATTAGTCTTCACTATGACCTGTGTGTATAATTATTATTATCTATATTTTGCAAACAAGAGGTCATAGGTTGAGTTCTATGGGAAACAGCCTTTGAGGTGGGGTTTAGAGTTCAGCGTGGTTTTTAGTGACCATCTTTGGGATCAATGCCTATGGAAGGGAGAGGAAGGAAGCACGACTGGGCAGAAGGTGAAGTTGAGCTGCAAAACCTGGCTCAGTGAAGTCAACTGATTTCGTAGGGAGCTTTGGAATCAGAGTTGTTGTCCATTGGCCAAAATGTCCAGGGCCTTCATGTCCCACCTTGATCTGTCATTGGAATGTGTTAGAAAATATTTTAAACTGGGAAGCCATTAGGCTGGGGCTGCTTCAATACTTTAGGTTTCTACATAGCAAACTGAAGCCCAGCATCAACAGTAAAATGAAACTAGAAACTGTACTGATCAGAAATTAACTAACCTTTAACTAGGATCTTTCCCCTTTAATCATTACATGCATTTTCTTTGTTCTCCTTTGTGTTCAGCCCATAAAAGCTTGCCACCCATGCTGCTTCAGAGGAGCTCTCCAACCTCTTCTGGGCTCTGAGTGCTGCCTGATTCATGAAATGTTTTTTTGCTCAAATAAACTCTGTTAAATTTATTTTGTCTAAAACTTTTAGACATCTTTAGGAAGGATATGATCTTAGGTGAGGTGGCTCTGAGAACATCTGGAGGGCCTGAAAGCTGAAGGCTGTTGGCTAATGATACTCCCAGCATCTGGGACAATAAATCCTGCCAAAAAGGGGAATCTCAGCAGCACATCACAATGTCTATCTCATGAGAGAACTGAGCCTTGAGGAGGTGAAGTTACTTGCTCAAGAACAGAGCTGACAGGTAGAGAGCTAGGTTACATATTTCTATGTGGTGCTTAAACCTGAGTGCTGGGTAGTACTCTAATCAGTCTCTGTCTTTTCCATAAACAAATCATTTACTCATTTATGCAAGTACTTATTTATTCATTAGCTTTCAACAAAGTTCTTCTATAAATATTTATGGAGTGCGGGTCATCTGCTTTGTATGGTGCCGTGTGCTTGAGGACATGTTGGTGACCTAGTTGGACATTGTTTCCTGCCTTCATGGAACTCAGTCATTATTCACTAACTTCTCTTTTGGCCTGAACAGGCCTGGATTTGTAACAGGCGTACAGTTTGGGGCTTTCATCTGTGACCTCTCCCTGTGAGTGAAACACTTTGTCACATGGTTTCCGTTCAGCTTGGAGTATGAGATGAGCCCGGACTGGATGCAGCTGCAGCTTGTGGCAGGCAACCTCCTGGATGCGCATGGCTAGCTGGGGAGATAACCAGCTTCCCTGAGCCAGTGGGGGCCATTGCAGGCCAGCTTGTCTCCATGCAGATAATGGCTTGCATATGTGTACCTCTGTTCCGTGGCCAGTTTTCTGCTGCGGGTCATTTTCTATGCCTGTGGTGCGATGTGCAGACTGTAATTATGAATGGGATAATTGGATATTTTTCTGTTGTTTAAGCTGAAAAGAAGGCCAATCAAAGCTAGACTTGAATTCCATCCTTTCTCCCATTTCCAAAGAGAAATCCACAGAAACACAGGGTGTGACCCTGAGAAGGCAGAGGGACAATGATTCAATAGTTATTTTTAAGAGGAGAGGCTGGATTTATACTTTTGTACAGTGCTGGGAACCGAGATCATAGAGGCATTGGGTATTGTTGCTAGAGTTTCCCCAGAGTTCATCTATGCCATCCCTTCGTTATAAGATGGGGAAATTGAGGCCCAGAGAGGGGAATGTAGCTGTCACAATACTCTTCAGTCTGCTTTCCCACCTTTTGGAGTCCTGCCTCCTCTGGGTTGTGTTTCTTAAGCTAATGCTTTCACTCAGCCTTCAGTAAATCTTAGAATCTCTGTGTCCCCATTTCAGTGGAGTTCTCACATAGCAACTATCTGTAATAGAGAAATCAATTTCATTCATTCATTTGAATGAGATTTACTTTGGACTAAGAACTTACTTTGAACCAAGCCTGGGGTAGACCAATAACAATTTATGTATATGTCATCTTTTCTGCTCAAGGATAAATGTCCTGAGGGCCTAAGGGCTAAATTCATATTTGGTGCATATTTGTGTTCCTGACTATGATTAGAATGCACACAGTAGGATCTCAATAAGTGATTGTTGAGTAAATAGATGTTTAATAGCTGTTTGATAAATGAATGATTAACTCTTGGCTAGGGAGTCTCAGGTGATGGTGAGAAATTAAATTAAATAGATTGGATTGTGTTTTTTTCTCTAAGACACTCTTCTGTCTCCAGCAAGCTATTCTCATTTTTTCAGTACAAAATTACTGTTTGGAGGGAAAGGGTAAGTCAGAGATTTATCCTGGTTAATTTAAATACTCCCTTTGAGTGGGAGCCAAAGATTTAATTGGTTGAAGGAGTCAGAGAGTTGAAGAGACTTTGTTTTCTTCTAATGAAGAATAATTAAGAAGTATTTTTGGTCTTTGCATTTAAGTTCACTGGAAAAAAGTTTGCAATCTCATCATCAAATCCCCTGCAGGAGAGCACAGTGCAGTGGGGAGCATGGATTAGGAGCCAGGGACCAGCCTTCCACTAATATTCTGTCAAAATATTCTTTGACAATTTTTCTCTCTCCTTGAGCCTTAGTTTCTTCATCTGAGGATGAGGAGGTGGATCCCCAGGGACCCTTCCAGCTTTAACATTCTAAGTCTATGAGTGGGTTTTGAATGGTTTTGTCCCTTTTTTGGACAAAAATAACCCATGTTAGTGCCACAGGGATAGGAAAACAAACGCATTGCTAAAACAAGTTCTCATTCTTTCCTGTGAAATGTGCAAAGGGGTCTAGTGTTTGCCTTGTGGCTGGGAGGGACATTTCAAGGCATAGTAGTTTGGGAGTCCTCCTCAAATCTGAGAATGTACCCTGTTCAGGTTTTATAGAAGCCCCTTGGTATATCCAGGAAAAGTATTCTATTGTGGGGTTGTGGAGTGGCCTAGGGTGCCCTGCCTTGATGGGATATAATACAGATAAACCCATGGATCCTAGCATTCTAATATTCTGCAAAATTTGAGCCAGTCATTTTCGACTTTACCTCCACCCCTCTGGCTCCACTTAGCAACCAGCCCTTTTCTCAACACATGAGTCCATGGTTCTACTTCTTTGCACATGGTGTTTCTTCCGTCTGAAACTCTATCCTCTTCCAATACTAACTCTTTTCCTGGGAAACTTGAGGGCATCATTTAAAGACTAGCCTGGAAAACCTACTGAGATATTCTGGCTTGGGTTACATATCTCTTCTCTGTGCTCCCCTAACCCTCTGTGTTAACTTCAAAATGCCATTTGTGGCACAGTGAGCCATAATTGTTTGTTTACAATTATACAGTAAACCTTTACAGAGTGCCTATGAATTACCGGGTGCTGTTGTAGGTATAGGGAGTATGTCACTGTGCAATAAACGATTCTGCCCTTATGGGGACCATATTCTCACATCTCTCCTCTGTAATCCTAGCACACAGGCCCAGTGCCTGGCCCATTTGGGGTGCTTAGTACATTTTGGAGGTCACTTCCAAGTGTTTCGGGTATAGCAAATTGTTCCTTTACAGAGAACTCCCCACTTCACACAGAAGGTAGAATAAAGTAAGGCAGAGAATTCCAGACTTTGAAGACTTTTAAAGTTCCATTCTAAATGAAAAGAAATTAAAATGAGCCAAGAAAAGAATAGGCATAGATTTCCAAAAACTATTCGCCCTAGAGTTTTGGGGACACTGGACACCAGATCAGCAGGATAAGCTGGGAATAAGGAATAGGTACCAGTAGCTGGAGGCCAGGGCACAGATCTTCTGAGCTGGGAAAATTGTTCTCTTTGGCCTCTGAGGGGTCAGGTAGAATGACCTTCTCCCAGTGGTAGGCTTTGGGTAATGAAGGAGGTGGTCCACAAGGCAAGGGCAGAGGCAGGGCAAGGCCACTGAGGGAATAAGGAGACCCCTAGGCAGATCTCATGAGGATCACTCCCCACTGTGTCACTACTTATATGATCTTTTGGGCTTCCCTGATGCTGCTACAAATTCATCAGAGGTCTGTAATGTTTACGCCAGGGC